>NW_022900943.1:28640931-28737454 GCF_012274545.1 Fukomys damarensis | reverse complement strand
GCCTACGGGCGCTCCCCCATGGTAGGTGCCTGCCGCAGAGAGGGGCACTGGGGTCTCACAGCGCCCCGTGGCAGGAGCCGGCAGCCTCGCACGCCCCAGAGACGGAGACGCGAGTGTCCTGGCCACACTCACCACTTCCTGTGAGCCTTCATCAGTGTGCTGGCTCCCTTGGTGGTCGGGGGGGACCTGGCTTTCTATCACCAAAGTAAATTTTTTTTTTATTTGAAGGTGACGAAATGACTCTAGTGATAGCAACGCTTTTTTATTTGTTCTCTTAAGTATCTCCCCCCCGACCATTTTCAAATCATGGGAATAAGACTTGAGAAGCCATAGCTTTCTTTTTCTATGGCCATATATTCTGTCACTCCAAAAACATGGCTTGTGTGAAACCACGTTTCTGGGCTCTCGACTCCTTGTGCTGCCTTCCGACATAATCAAAAAATGGGCATCCAAAATGCATGGACAGTTTTTGGGCAATAAATACACGAAAAATGTTCAACATTGGTGGCCATTAGAGAAATGCAGTTTAAAACAATACTGAGTTACTGTCCAGAAAGAATGACTGTCTTCAAAAAAATCAGATAATAACAAATGTTGCCAGATGGCCCACTTTTAACCAAGAAGATGCAGACCTGGATTTGAAGGGTGAGATGTACTATAGTCTCTGATTCTATCAGGAAGGGTAGGAGAATTCACCAGCAGACAGAAGTTCTGAAAGCTTTTTTATTGGCTGTTCAAAATATGTCATCTGCTTTTCTCTCCTTTCCTCTATGTTGCCCCTTGTAATTTAGGGATATAAAAAGCATTTTTCCCCCTCATGTTACATTTTTAGGGAGGGCTGCTGTGGAGGTAGGAGGGCTTAAAGCAAGGTGGTGATGATGCTGTCATTGTGCACAGTGTAGGGAATCCATGTTTGGATCTTTAAGCATTAACCTAGTGGGAGCGGGGTGGGCCTGAGGAGCTCTGTCCCTGGAAAGTTGCTGATCACATCTGGGGAATGTAATTGGCACCCAAGGCCAGAGACCTGAGGAGCTCCTAACTGTCCTACAAAGCCCAGGACTACAGAGCCCACAAAGGAAAGAGCCATCCAGCCCGCAGCACCAGTAGTGTTGTGCTTGGTCAGCACATCTGTACTCTGCACTTGGAGCTGCACAGAACATGCTGAGTCTGGGCTGTGTTCCCGTGGGGACTGGCTTGTGTATGTTTCAGTACCCTTTTCTTTTGAAGGATACTAGCTAATGCCACTGTTCCCATTTATATCACTACTGGATTATAAGAGTTTCTGATGGAAAGTTGATGTTCACAGAATGCCTCCCTGTGCAAGCTGAGTCTGCCATGCCTTATTTTCATTTCCAGGTTGGGTTTGATCCTCCCCCCCACATGAGAGTACCTACCATCCCTCCCAACTTGGCAGGAATCCCTGGGGGGAAACCGTAAGTACTCTGAGACATGGCTTTGGTTTATTTCAAAGGTGCTTTCTCAGCCTCTGGTGTCGCCAGGCTGGAATTCCAAGGGGAGGGCAGGCTTGGGCGTTTCCAAGGAGACTGGTGTCTTCCCTGAGGAGTGTTAACACTTTCTATATATAGGCCACTTGTAGGTGTCATGCCTCTGTTTTTTCCCTGTGGGTTAGCTCTTGCATTTAGTTATTTCTGGAGAGACGCTGTTGAGGATGAGGGCAAGGTGGGAGGAAAGAGCTGGAGGTGGTTGGTCCTCCTTGCTTGACCCTTCTGTAGAAGGCTGCTGGGCTCTGGTGTTTGGTTGGAGAGTAGCTGCTAGAGATGCTCCCCCGGCCTGGGATATGCAGTAGGTGGCAAGCTGTCATGAACCCTGGAAGTTGCAGTTAAGAAAGGTGTCATCTTTTTACCTGGCTTGGTGCCACCTTTTCCTTATTTTGGTTGGAATGAGTTAGTTGAAGGGCAGGTTTTCTGGGATGCCAGCATCCCAGGCTGATCCCCAGTTACATTTCTGATGAATGCTTTTACTCAGAGAGATCTACAGTTGCACAAGGTGAAGTGGCTTTATAGGGAAGTGAGAGAGATAGGATAAAGGTGCAAAAACATCCAGAATTTGAGAACATTCAGTTATTCTTCCTGGGTCACAGAAAAGAAAGAAACATTTACTTGCTCTTTATTGGAAGCACAATTTCAAAGAATTCTTAAATTTCTCAAGTTTTGTACAAAGCGGTATTCATTGAGGGTCTGTCTTACCTCCCAAGCAAATACTCGGCCATTTCCCACGATAGAGATAGCAAAGGCCCTTTGAAATGTTGACTTTCCAAATAACAGATACCAAATAAGAACCACTGATGATGTGCGTGTCTCAGGCCTCTAGTTTGTCTTTGTCACCCAATATCTTCATGTGGTCACCTTGGCATTTATCTGTGTATCACTTGCACTGTACTGCAGTATTGTGAATAGTCTGTTCAGCCACCCAGACATCCTGTGTGGTTTTGTACTCAGCCTTTGTTTGGTACTAGGGACTGAACCCTGGGTGTTACACATGCTTTTCAAGTGCTCTGCTAATGAGCTATGTCCCCAGACCTAAAGGAAGCCTTGCTTCACATAAACCACCAACCAGAGAATGCCTTAGACCATCACTGGCATTGTCGGAAAGCAGATCGATCCCCATTGCTCACTTTCCATGCATTACAATACCTATTTCACGGTACTTTGAGTCATGATGAACGGAGGTTCTTTTGTCCACATGGAAATCAGTAGAGATGTTAAGAATTAAGGTGGCTTGTTAGCCCAGTGAAGAGCAGGATGGAGGTGAGGGGAGGTGTGTCGAGTGCTGACCTTGCTGGTAGATACCTGCAGTGGACTCCTGTGTTGTGTTTTCTTGGGAATGCCTCCTCCTGCCACCCTGAGGTGTCCTCTATGCGTTTGTGGGTATTTTTTCTTATGGTTGCTGGGAGCATAGCAGTCAAGTATCCAGCTGGATTGACAAGTGGATAAAGGGCAAATCAGAAGCAATAATAATAGTAATAACAATAAGAATAATAATAATAAGTGACTCTTTGGGGGGAATTAATAGACAAGGCTGTGCTTGGTTGGGCCTTAGGAAAGGCCTGCTTTGGGAACCAGGTGGGCGGGGAGTTGTCCAGCTTCAAAGACCCCATCATGAGGGCAGTAGCAGGGGCAGAAGGGGCAAAAGGTAGAGCTGTGAGTACAGTGCTGGGTAAAAGGCTGGCGGAGAGTGCTCGGACACTGTACTACGGTTTTGCAGTTTGGTGTGGTGTGTTTATGTGAGTGTGTGTATTCATGATTTGATGCCAGCAGTAGCGATGCTATGCTAATTAGAGCTTAATAGTCCATCCTTGGCTTGTGAGCACCATGCATTTCTTTCTATTCAGATCTCTGTAAGCCAGGATTAATGTGCTGGGGACAAGGACAAGGGCACAGTGGCCAAGAGGCGAGGCTCATCTGTGAAGATGCTTTTCTTGTCTGGATCAAAATGGCCCTTGGTCCCTGGATCTGAGCTGTCACTACGCTCTCTAAAATAGTAAAAATGCATTTTTTAAGATTCTGTTTCATATTTGAGGCTAGCCATATTATGTGAGAAAGACAGCATTAATGCATAGCCGAGGGAAAAATAAAGTTCACCATTACTGGGATCTGGGCTATACAGTCTTGTTGCCACACCTGTCAATTAATTAGAATAGAGGCTTGTCACTCTTAACAGTCCGTGAAGAAGCATTGCCTTAGAGTGCTTCTTTTAAGCAGTCGTGATGATAGACTAAGCATTTTTTCAGCATGACAAAGCTTGATATTCTTGAAGCATGCAATAAGAGTGAATAGGAAGGAAAAGATATAAGATCCAGGACCTGTGTTTTTGTGCTGTAGGCATCAGTCATAACTGCCTGTCAAGTTGCCTCATACAGGTATCTAAATGCTCACCCTTGGTTCCTGTATGCATCCATAGCAGGCAGTGGTGAATATTTACAGACATACATTGTGCAGGGCTGGTCTGAGGCACACGAGAAATGTGGACAAACCATTATGTCCAAGGCAGGCTGAATAAGGTGGTAAAATTATACACGTAATTCTTAGAAAAATACCATTGAAAGAATGAATCGGGGCTGGAAACTGAGAGGGTGTGCATGGGCTCAGAGCTGGGCCTGTGTGTTGGGCTTTGTCTAAACCCTGGGGGTGCTACAGGAAGTGGGGGAGTACTGTGTTCTCTGCCTGTGTGGGCCTGATGATGGGGTCATTAACAGAGCAATCGCCATCATGGTTAAACTTGTGATCAGTGCTGTGGAGAACAGCAGGGTATGACAGCGAGCGTGTAAAAGTGACCAGAGTTAGGATGAGAATGACTTCCTTTGAGGGGGGCACATAGGTGAAGCTGAGGCACACGAAAGAAAAAACAGGTTTACCAGGCCCAAGGTGCAGAGGCAGCACGAGGTTGCGACACTCACATGCAGATGGAGGACCACCTAGGAGGGTTCCAGCCAGAGGAGGGACCTTCAGCTTCTGATACAGATGCCTGCCTATGCTTCCAGTCTGCTCTATGACCTTGCCAGGAGGTGGCGTGCCTCTGACTCATGGTCCAGGGATGGGGACTCACTGCTCTCCACAGCAGTGCACTTTCTGTGGCCATGTGAAAGCTCTTCCAGCCCTTGAGGTGCATCTGTCTCTGGAACTCTAAGCCGTCAGCCCTTGTCCTTTCTAGCCCCCTGAGACTGCATAGTGCCCAGTGTGCATGTAATCCCTTGCCCTCTGTGTGTCGCTTCAGATGTGTGGCCACCGCCATTTACTACAAGGCTTTTCTTTGGCCAGATTTGCTCATTGCCTCAGGCCTGTATTGCAGGATGTTATTCGGGTTCCCACATCATCTGCTTGCTGAGCTCTACACATGTTGCCTCCTCCCTGTGCTCTTCCGTAGTTTATGAGCCCTCCTGTGCAGACAGAGTAGACCCTCCAGGGAGTGTGCAGCCTGCAGTGGTGTGTAGGGAGGAGGCGTTTTTCCTCTACCTTCTTGGGAGTCTCCAGCTAGGCTTAGGAATTAGATGACGTTAGACAGAATAATAGGAGCACATTCACGAGTTTTTATTAAAACTTCACATGTACATGGAAGTCCTTATGCCTTCTGTATGAAGAAATTATAAGTTGGGGAAGAAATGACAAGATTTGCTTTAGAACAATAAATTGTGGGGTAGTGACCAAGAGATATATTGGGAAAAGTAGTGAAAGAGAAGGGTTATTTTGGTAAGTTTGTTTGTACAGGTCCATTTCAGTGTTGATTCCGAGATTCCGGCAAATAATGTACAGGGAAAGCAACGTCTCATTTTATGGGAAATATCATGACCTGTTTTTATGTAGAGGGGGGGCCAGAAAGTCCTGCCTTTGTCTTCTGTTTCTCACAATAATATGCCAGAGTGACGTGCTCTAGGAAGGCATGTCCTGGTCTCCTTCAGGGGGATAATGTTCATCAAATAGTCACAAAAATAAGTGTACAGCTACAGTCAGAATAAGAAATCCCCCAGAGGGACAGTGCTCTACGAAAGCCTATGATGGGGCTGTTTCCTTGTGGGTAGTCAAGATGGGATTCTCCACAGAAGTGCTTTCAGAGCTGCGTGGACTCAAAGTAGGCAGGGTATGAGCCTTTGGGCTCAGATGGCTTTCATCAGAGTAGAACAGAACCACATGACTACACCACACCTCACTCGTGTTTCTGGTGTTAAGATGACCTAAAATCTCAGGAAAGTTTCCCAGCCAGTCTGGTCATTTTTTTTCCTCTCTTTTCTGCTCATACACTGTCTCCTAACATCTGCATCTCTATTTAAAGACATCATCTTCTGAGCTTACATCTGTACCAAACTTCAGCCGTAGATCCATCTTTAACTTCTGTTGTTCATTCGCTTCCGTACTTTTGTCTGTGAGATCATGGCTGACTTTTGTCTTCTTCTTGCCCCTGTCACATCATTGTCTGTTCATCCTAACTGGAGAGCAGTTATCAGATCCTTTGGTTGCTCGAAGCCCCTCTAGTTTGAGGATAAACTCATGTGACTTGTAATATAGCCCCCATAGGTGATATTACCCAATCTACTTTCCCAGCCTCACATCTTATCATCTTTGCATCTTGTGCTGATAAGATGTGAAGACCCTGTATCCCCTGATGACTCCCGACTCTGCTACCTAACAGAGTCACCTTCCCTGCTCATGAGTCCTCACTTCTTCTGGTTTATATTAGCCCATCTCCCGTTACTATTAACAAAATACTCCAGGTGATCAAGTTAAAAAGAGGAAATACTTATTTTGACTTGTGGTTTCAGTCCTTGTTTGCCTGGCCCTGTTGCTTTCGGCCTGTGGTGAGACAGCATATTGTGGGGGAGGGCTGTGGAGGCAGTTAACTGCGCACTTGTGGTAGTTGGGAAGCAAAGAGACAGGAAGTGGCTAGCTCCCAGTGCCTCCTTCAAGGTCACACCCCCTATGACCTAACTTCCTCTCCCCAGGTCTCACCCACCCCCCACTCCACCTCCCAGTAGCGCTACAGCTGGCAGCCACCGCGGACAGTTAGGTCTTTGGTCCTTTGGACACCCTTATCCACACCCTAGCCACTGCTAAAGTATTTCTGATCCTTCAAGGATTACTTCAGTTGCCTTCATGGAGAAGCCTTTAGGGATATGTTCATGTACATGATCTTTCTCCAGTAGCACTTTGTCATGCTGAAGGATTTGGAATTATGTGTGCAAGTTGTGTTTCTGCTTCCTCCCAGTAGGACTGAAGTTCTTGAATGAAGTTTTTTTGTCTTCTTGAGCAGAGACACCCAGGAAACCAATGTTTAGTGCATCGAGTAAGTGGGAGATGAGTTCACTATGCTCTAAGACTCTTACGATTCACCCTTTTTGAAAGGAGAGTCATATTTTTTGCACTTCAGGATTAAGTACTGTTGATTTACAAGAGATAACCATAACTTTGTTTTCAAACCCTCAAGGCTAGATTTAATTGGTATTGTTCAGTCAGCTCAATGTGAATTCAATTTTTAGTTTTGGGAAATTTTTTCCCCTGAGTTCTGTGGAGATCAATGGTAGAAAAATTCAACAGTTCAGTTAGATCTTTTTTTTCTCCTGGTCCAGTAGAATTCCTTATCTTTCTCTCTCTCCCTGGGGGCTGTCCCTCCCTGGCTTGGATAGTAGTACCTTGAGGTCAGTAATAACTCAAATAACAGTTCCGCTTCAGATTTTAGGTTAGTCCAAGGTTCTTTCACCCTGTGTTTTAATGCCAGACATGTAATCAGAAATCTTCTACCCACTTGCTTAGTGTTTAAATAAATCTTTAAGGTACCTTTTTGGATTTAGACCCTAAAGAGAAAAGAAAATCTTAATTGCTTTTGGTTTGGTAAAATTGCCTCTTGGGAAAACATATTTTGCAGCAATGACTGGAGACTGTCCCCAGGCGTCTAGCCAAGGAGATGAGCCAGTGGCCAGGAACTTCTCCTTTCTCCAGTTGTAGATGTCTGGATGTACAGCTGCTTAGTGAATTTGAACGCTTAATCTCTTTTTACTTGTTAGGATAGAATCCTTCAGGGAGACCTATGAGAGAGAAGTAGACAGAGAGGAAGACTTGGTAGGCTCCCATGACTATGGAGGTGGTGATATCTCATGATCTACCATCTGCAAAGTAGAGCCCCAAGTTCTGCGGAGTCTGAGGGCCTGAGAACCAGGGGAGAGCAATTCACCCTTCCTCTTTCTGTTCTATGCAGTCCCTCAGTAGGTTGCACGATGTCTGGTGATACCCACACGCTGTGGTGAGGGCAGAGCTTTGTAGTTTACTAATTCAAGTGCTAATCTCTTCCGGAAATACCCTCCCAGACATACCCAGGAATAATGTTTTACCAGCTGTCTGGGCATTGCTAGCCCGGTCAAGTTGACACATAAAACTAGCTATCACGATGATAATTGGATTTGGGGGTGTCTGTTAAGTGGGAAGAGTCTGCAGCTCATTATCGCCAGGTGAATTTTAGTTTAGCTTCTGTTTTTCTGATGATCTGGGAATATGTAGTTGACACCACCTCCCACCACCCCCGGGTCTACTTTGACTCATGTTTTTAATCCATAGCCGACTGACTCCACGGCAGGAATACATGGTAGAAGAGACTGGTGGAGGAGGGCTGCTCATGGTGTGGGAAGCCGGAAGCAGGCCGAGTGAAGGACCCTGCCAGGCCCAACCCCAGTGACCCACGTCTTCCCACAAGGCCCCACCCAACAGCAACTGAGCTATAAGGCCCTGTAATTCATTGGCCTTCCACAAGTCCAGTTTATGATCCTGTGAGGCTTTAAAGGGAACACCTAGATGTAAACCATAACTCTGCCTTTTTAAAAAATAGTGCTGGGAATTGAACCCAATGCTTTCGCACTGAGCTACACCCCCAGCTCTTCCCTCAATTTTAAGACTAAGTTACTCAGACTGTGATTCTCCTGCCTGGCCTCTTGGAGTGCTGGTATTACAGGTTTCCTCCCTCCAATTTCATTAGGTCCTTTCTTTGGTGTCTGTTGATCTCTCCTTACTCTTCTCTCATTACCACTTCAGAAATGAGTTTTAGTTTATTGAGATATACCTGTAGTTTCCACATTTCTTGCATGTATTTGTCTACTTATGTTTGTAGTGTGCGACTCCTTTGCTAGGATTTTTAAATTAAGCTTTTAAACGGCAGTCTTTTACTTTGTAAATATGTATTTTGTAAAAGGATATTGCTTCAGTGTTGTAGTTTATTTTTCTTGCCAGGGCAGCTAATGTCTCAGTTTATAAGTGATCAGGTGGCACTCGATGATCAGTGTGTTCTGATTCATTCATCCTCCATGCAACTACGTCCTAGAGCTTTAATCTTAAATGCTGACTTTGGCCGCAGAAGCTCTTCTTTATTAGCTAGGTAACCCTTCTTGTTTTCTTTGCTTGCCATTTGTTTTAATGCTAATTAGTATATATTTCCTGTACATAATACTTAACATTCTTCATGGGGAGTTGGTACATGTACATAACACATCTTAATTCTTTTAAATTCCTGTTACCCTCCTCTCCCTAACCCTAAGTCTACATTCCCTTCCCATTTGCAAAGAACCTGTCTCCTTCATATTATTTTTTATTTTTCTCTTTAGATTATTTACACTTTTGAGTTTCTCACGTAAGAGAAACTATGGAATATTTAGCGTTCTGTGTCTGATTTGTTTTTTCACTTAATATTATGGTGTCACAATGCATCCATCTCCCAAAAATGGACTAAAATTTATTGTTCTTCATGGCTGTATAGTACACTGTTTTTTCTTTATCCATTCATCTGCTGATGGACATATAGACTGTTCCTAAGATTTAGCTATTGTGAGTTGTGCTGCTATGAACACGGGTATGCATGTATCACTGCACTGTGTCTGCTCATAATATTTTCCGTGTTCATTTTAAGAAGTTTGTTTATTTTGTATTGCTGGGGCCTCAACCCAGTGGTGCTCTAACACTAGTCCCAGCCCTTTTTAGTTTTGAGACAGAGTCTCGATAGCCCAGGCTGGCCTTGAACTCTCAGTCTTCTTGTCTCAGCCTCCTGAGTAGCAGGGATTATAGGTGCACACCACCACACCCATCGTGTGTGTGTGCGTGCGTGCGTGTGCGTGTGTGGTGCTGGGGGCTGAACCACCCTGGTACGTGTTGGGCAAATTACCACTGCAGGTTCCAGTTTTCTTGTGACCCTCGCATCACTATCCCTTGCTCCTTCTCTGACCCCATCTCCAGTAGTTCTTAGGCTAAGAGCATCTTTAAGCCCTAAATGGTACAATTCTCAGTACTGCCAGCCCTCAGTCTCCCGTGGTGTCTTGACTCTGAGCTCCGTGATGTGCCACACTGCTTAAGGTGACCTGCCTGGTGTTCATTGTTCATTCCCTGATGGATCCCACATTATCCCTTGGAGGGCGTAAGTCAGAGGTGCTTGTGTAGAAGCCAGGACAGGGGTAAGCAGCTCTGCCGGAGCTGGCCTGACCTGGATTGCCAGTTAGTTCTTCCACATAGGGGCTGATGGTTGAGAGCAGGTTACTTGTTTCTCCTGCGCCTTTCTTTCATCTCCGAATGATGAGGACAGTATATTGTTTCCTCTGACCTGGAACCCAAAGGTTGAATGGACATTGTTCTTGAAGTACTTTCCCTAAGTGGCTTCATTTATGCCACACCTCAGCAGGTAGGAAAATCAAGTCCAAGCAGTCCTGCCTCTCAGCAGTGACTACGTGGACGCCATACGCCGGATCCCCTGCTCGTCCTCTGCTTCCTGGGCTGTGCCCTGTAGTTCTAGGACACAGGATGGAGCTTACCTGGGAGCCCTGTGGTTACATCTGCTCCCGATGGTTTTGGGAGACTCTAGCATGTACTGGTTTAGCTGCATTGAGGAGAAGCCCTGGATTTCAGTTCATTACTGTAGCTGCTGTCCTTGTCTTTGCTGTGATCTGAATGAGCTCTCCAGGGATTGCTTTATCCCTGGAAGATTGGTATCGTCTCTTTGGCTGCATTTGGTATGACTGCTAGACATTCCTTCCAAGCACTTGTCTATTGTGACCTAGGTGTTTGGAGGACAGCTGTCCAACCTTCTAGTTTTGGCAACATTTCCAGAGCCACCTTCCATATTATGAGTTTGTAGGTGACCAGGTAGCACTAGATGGCATGCAGGGCTTTGGTTCTGAGTGCCAACCTTGTGCAGGCTGGAAGGTCCTTGCACTTGTCCCTGAAGAACTCTGAGATGGGCAAGACAGAAATGTTCAGTGTGAAAAAATGTTTTCACGGAGATTTGTGGAAAGAGCCAAGGCTCTGGAGAAGAATTACCCTGTCCAGGCGGTCATGACAGAGGGCGGGAGGGAGGAACAGGAACTTGGGAAGGAGGTGGTGCTGCAGGGCAGGAGGAGCAGTTCGCAGCTTGGAGATGTGATTGTGTGTGGCACTTTAGGGGATTGGCTTGCTGTCTCATGTGGCTAGCAGTGTAGGGTCTTATGAAGAGTTTGGCACTAAATTTCAGAGGGCTCCTGAGCCCTGAAGAGATCTGAAGACCAAGTGGGGATTTTTGATGTGACCAGATTTTGTGACGCTCGTTAACACAAGCCATCATGTCACATGGGCTTTGCCAAGCCCACAGGCTCAGGGAGTTTGGCCACAGCCCTCACCTCCACGGTCTGTGCTCACTTCTTCATTACTGTTTACTTGATTCTGCCACTGCAGTTTTGTCTATTTCTAGCAAACCAACAACTCTGTAAACACCTGTTTTCCTTTGGCCACAGAACATAGCCTGGTTTTATTATCAGGAGCCAGTCTGCTCAGAAAAAAAACAACCTGCTTCCTCCCAGAACAGCCTTGTTTTCCAACTCACTGCCGCGGAATAGTCCCAGCCGGGACTCTGCTTCGAGTTCCTTCATTGCTGCAGGGTTCCCGGTAAACAAAAAGTTCTTGCTGTTGGCTTCATTCAGTTTTTAAAACCGAGGTCTGTCTGGTAGGCTTTCTTCTTTTCAGTTCGTCAATTCTGCCACCAGACTTTAGGGTGAGAAGCGATCGTGATCTGTGGGTGCTTGGCTCAGAAAGTGTAGGTGGCCGTGCGCAGCAGTGAGGCTGCCTTGGTCTTGCTACTCTGCAGTTTGCTCAGTGCTGTGCAGATGTGTGGATGCTGGACTCTCTGCCGGTGATGTCGCTCACCCTCACCTGTAATGACTTGTGGGTTTCATGATTGCCTTCGCCATTTCATTGTCCTCATGCCATCCTGACTCCTACCCTGTCCTCCTCCCTTTCTGCCTTCCCAGATGCGCACCCTTCCCATTGGTGGGGAGAGAGGAGGAAAATGGAGGGAGAGACACGGAGACAGAGACAGAGACAGACTGACCCACTGAGACCTGAAGCAGCACAGCCTTACTTTCCTTTTGTTAAAGTCGTGGTGGTTTAAAAGTGACAGTGCCATTTCCCCAAGACCTGCTGCAGTGTCACGTGCTATGGGAAGTATTTTGCAGCTGCCATCTCTTAGTCCTTACAACAGCCTTATATTTTATTATCAGGCAGCTTTTATGGTGTTATTTCTGTCTCACGGGTCAGGAGATGGACACAGTGTAGGCACAGGCTGGCCAGTTCCTAAGACTGCATTTGTCACTGGAGTGTCTGTGAACCTCATTAGTTGTGTAAATTGGTTAGGGTGCCTTCCTCGACTTTACCTTGAGTAAATGATTGTAAACTCAAAAAACTGAAATCCAGTGTATATACATGTGAAACAGCATGGCTTGTATGTGTATACCTGAGCTGCTTTTTCTCCAAAGACACCCTCTACGTAAGGTGGGAGCAAGGGAGAGCAGGACCATCTCCCGAGAAGCCCTCTTGTGCCCCGGCCAGTCATTGGGCCAACACCACCCTGACCCTCATTACCATCAGGGATTGTTGCTGTGGTACAAATGGTATAAACCGTACTTTATTCAGTCTTATATCTGAATATAAGACTGAATATAAGATTGAAGGATATTTAGAAGTATAGTAGTTCCCCCTTATCTGTAGTTTCACCTTTGTGGTTTTAGTTACTGCAAGTACAATCAGAAAATATTACATGGAAAAGTCCAAAAAATGAACAACTCACAAATTTTAAATCGCAGGCCACTTTTGAGTAGCAGGAGGAAAGCTTAACTTACTCCTTCCTGCCTGGAATGTGAGGCATCTTGTTACACACCAAATCTCTGCTGTATATGCTGCCTGCCTTTTAGCCACTCAGTAGTTGTCTGTGATCAGATGCCTGTGATGGTATTTGTAGTGCTTATGTTTGAGGAACTCCTGTATGACTTAATGTGGTTCCAGACCACAAGGTGATAGCTCTGGCAATTCACATACACTACAGAGATGCTGTAAAGGGGGCTTCCTTTAATGAAAAGCTGAAAGTACATTTTGAGAGGGGGCGATCACAGTCACATAACTTTGATTATATTGTGACAGTTGTTCTGTTATATGATCACTGTTTTTAATCTTTCATTTCACTCAGTGAGTTAAACTTTATCCTAGGATATCTGGGGTTCTGAGGGTCATCCCCCGGGAAGAAGGTAGTTAACTTGTACCCACTGTTTGTTTATAAATTACTTTTTGGTTAATGACATTGATCCTCAACTAGTAGAGAAGATGAGTTTCCTTTGGGGTTCTCTCCACATTGTCATGATGTGCCCACATCATGATCTTTTCTTGGTTCTGTGCCTGTGTGTTTCCTTCCCATGTGGATCCCTGATTGAAACCCTGCATCGTGGTGTAACTCGCTTGATGACACCAGACAGCATAGTGGGCACTGCCAGCTTCCTTCCAGCCATGTGGGTTCCCCAGGATGGATGCATGTTAACAGCTCTGGCAGCAGTTCTCTGTGCTGTTGGTGAGTTGTAAATCCCCTCAGTGTGGTAACTGCAGACTTCCTGTGTGGTTAGGAGAAGCGGACAGCTAGGCAAGAGGGTGTCTTCCAGGTACCAGTGTTCACTTCTCCCATTTGTACTTGGTGCATCCCCTTGTTCATATGTCAGGTTCCTTACCGTGCACATCTGGGATGGCTGAAGGGCTCCTGGGGGAGCCCTGCCTCCACTGGATGGTGTACAGAGACGCTCAGCGCCCCTGTGGTGTTCGCTCAGGCAAGATGCTATTCTTAGAACATAGGAGCACCCAGGTGGTTCTGTTTCATGGAAATTCACCTGTCACTCTTGCTACTTGTTACTTGTTGCTGAGACAAAATACATGACGCCCAAAGTTAAAGGAGGAAAGGTTTATTTGGCTCACAATTTGTAGAGTTTTCAGTCCATAATCAGCCAGTTCCAAGGCAGGTGGTTTGGCGACGGGTATCGCAGAGGAGAAACAGTTCATGCCAAGCAGAAAATAGCTAAAACAAGCAAGCAAGAGACCATAGCAGCATCTTTCTGCCCCTGTTATCTTGTCCAGACCACTTATGTCAGTGGCACTCACACCCTTAATCCTATGCCCTTGAGCCTGGCACTGCACCATGAGTCAATTCCAGCGTCACACACTCTAGGTCCAGCCACCTCTAAAAAGCCCCACCTGTGACCGCATGAGGCGTTGGGGGACATCTAGACTCAAGCCATAACACCACTGGACTTTGTTTTACAGAAGTTCTTGGAAGCCAGAATTCTGGTAAACAGGAATTGACTTAAACCTTCAGATTTGGCGGTCTGCTCTTTAAAGACAACAAAAAGCTATTTGATTGCAATTCTAGATGTGACGACCACAATAAGTGGCATAGGTGACGTGCTAACTATAATGTGCATATATTGAAATGTCGTAGGGGCTTTATGTATTGCTAAGAACACCAAAGCAAAACAGAAAAAAAAATGAGGTTTAGCTAGGCACTATGGTGTATGCCTATAACTCTAACACGAAGGGAGGCTGAGGCAGGAGGATTACCAGTTTGAATTCTGCACGGGCAACATAGCAGGATCCTATCTCAGAATAAAAAAGTTAAAAGGGGCCAGGGATGTAGCTTAGTGGTCATGCACTCCTGGGTTTTATCCCCGATATCATCAAAGGGTGGGGTGGAAGAGAGATTGACTTAGTAGTTTGGTGATATGAAGGCTTTGAGCTATGTTGTTTTTATATGTGTTCTGTTTCCGGAGCATTCTGCATGTTCTTGTTATGTGTGCTCAGTTACTAAAAGATTTGTGCCAAATAGGCATTTAACATTAGTAACTAAAAGCAGTTTTCTAGGAGATAACAGGTATCTAAAATGATGTCCTTTGGCTAAGGGGAGGAGAAGTTGAAAAGTTTTCATGCACTTAATATTTAGCTTTTATGGAGAGAAAAACAACAGCCTATATTTTATTTTCAAGGTAAAACATGAGTATTAAGTACAGGCTAGTAAAAATGTGATGTCTTGTATCTATTTGCCATTGTGTGCCTGCTATGTTTACAAAACTAGAGTTAGTAAACTGAGACTGTAAGCTCTGTGTTAGTATTCGTGTTGTTTCAGTGTGAAGTGTCAGCGGCAACACCCAGGCAGAGCCCAGTCTCGACCTAAGAGGATGTAACAGCAAGAAAACGATGCATACTTTATTGTTCACAATGTGAACTTCCTGACCTTGTAGCGGTCTCTGGTCTAAGACAGAGGAAGGAGTGATCTTCGACATAGATGCTGTGGGATGTGGGCATTAGTCCTTCTGTATCTTCCCCCCTATAAAGCGGCTTTACTTTGTGCGTGTTTTTCATGTCTGTGATGTACTAATCCTTGGAGGATAAATAATAGTTCATTGGAAGAAAAAAATACGTATTGAATTTGGTGCAGAGATAGAACTGTGAAGCGAACATTAGCTTCATTTGTATTAAGCAGGAGAAGAAACAGTAGTTAATAACCCAAAGGTTTGTTTCTGTTTCCTGTTAAGGACACTGGCTGTCAGCATCCCAGGGCGCGTGTCCCAGCTCCATAGTTTGACCAGGGTCTCTGCATTGCATCTTCCTGTCCCCTGCACCTCTCAGCAGTTGATGTCCGTCTCGAAAGTCACCCTGTAATCTGAAACAGCTGCAGGAGCTCCATTCGTCTTGCTTATGTTTCGGGCAGTGGGAAGGAAGATGAGAAGAGAACAATGTCCTTTTTCTTGTTTCTTCACTTTTAAATGAATTGATAAGCTTCAATTTTTAGAGCACTTTTAGGATCACAGCAAAACTGAGCAGGAAGTTCAGAGCTCCCATGTGGGCCTCCCCTCTTTTCTCTGAATGAAGACCTCACTCAGGTGCCCATGGTGTGCAACTTCCCCTGCATCTGCTCGTCAGAGTGTGGCGGACTTGGCCACCGCAGAGCTAGAGAGGCTGCTTCTCCTACCTGCAAGCTTTACTGCAGCCTCAGATAGCACTGGAGCTGAGCTTAAACAGGGAGACTGTTGAGTAAGAGATCTAAAGTCTGTCACACTTTATCTGTTAAAAAATAAAAAACGGCTACAAGCTCATTTGATGTAAGAGAATCTTTTATTTTCTCTGTTGTACAAAAAGAAAGTTTGAGTCTAAGTTTTAAACTGGCGTGTTTTGAAAACTTCTTTATTAGTGTTGACGTATACATAACTATTTCCTAAATGAAACTTTTATCAGTTCCTAAATTAAGCCCTCAAAATGATGAAGATTTGCAGTTATACTAAGAAATCATGTAATTATACAAGGTTAATTATGTAGCACATTGTTTTATAGTGGGACGCACGTGGATAAGTACAATTTTTAAATAGTATTAAAGTAGGGTTCAGTATAGGTGTCTGTGGTATATCCCAGATGTCAGCAGTTACTTATTTTAAATTTGTTCCATTGGTAAAACTTGATTTCTGAAGGAAGTTATCCTAAGGAGAGTATTGCTTTTTGTCATTGTCTTCTCGAGCTAGCAAAGGGTGAGACTCATTCTTTTATGATAAATACGTTCTCTTTCCTCCCTCCCACAGAGCCTACTCCTTCCACGTTACCGCAGATGGTCAGATGCAGCCGGTCCCCTTCCCCCCGGATGCCCTCATTGGACCCGGAATCCCCCGACACGCTCGCCAGATCAACACGCTCAACCACGGGGAGGTGGTGTGCGCGGTGACCATCAGCAACCCCACGCGACACGTGTACACGGGCGGCAAGGGCTGTGTCAAGGTGTGGGACATCAGCCACCCAGGCAACAAGAGTCCTGTCTCTCAGCTGGACTGTCTGGTGAGTGAGCAGGAACTGCTGCACACGGGCAATTCTCCCTGGAGACTCAATGAGGAAATAGGTGTCTGGGCCTGGTTTCGTGCCCATTAGGAGGAAATAGAAGCCCTCCTGTTTCCTATGCTGTTTATGTCCCCTGCCCACTCCCTTCCTGCAATGAGGTTTCACTGGTTCCTGTAGAAGTGGTTGAATCCCAGCATGCATGGATTTCTTGTTGAAAATAGTTTACACTGCGTTTTAGAAGCTCTCAGTGTGCAGAAGTGTGTTATAAGGAGTTTCCCATTCAGTGGATGAAAAGCACAACTAGGCCTGGACTCTGGTTCCATTCCATTTTAATTTCCTTACAGCCTACAGATAAATGTTGAATAGTAAACATTTGATGTTGAGGCTTGAAAATCCCCCGGAACAGGGTCTGTTTTGTTAAGGGAGACCTGGGAGAGCTGGCTGGATTTTACTACCTTAATTTCAGGAAGAGTTAAAAGATCATACTTCCAAGATGCAGGTTAGCAGTCCGCACAACAGGCACAGGAAGAATACCTTCTCAGGGCATACATACGAAGTCCAAGAATACGAGTTTGTGTTTCCAGGGGCACAGAACATGCTGCTCTGTGTTAGTCTGGAAAGTGTAAGCCCAGATTTACAGACCCCTGGTTGGCCGCCTTCCCCAGGGACATCTGCCTGCACGAAGAATCACAGTGCGGTTTACCCACTGCTTGTCTGGGAGGACATGAGGGTCCCAGAGGCTGTGTCCCTAAAAGCAGAGGGGCAGTGTTCCTGGGGGATAGTTAGTAGCACTTTTTCTTTTAATTAAATAACTTAAAAGTATCTCCTTTAACGAAACTTGGACTACAGCCCAGTGTTCTACAGTACTAGCAGTGTTCTCTTTTGAAGTTTTGTACTTCAAGTTTCTCTAGTCTTCAGGAGATAGGATGATGTTAAAGCTTGTCCACTGGGGTTTGAGGTGGAAGATAAGTTACCTCTTACGTTGTGGAGGTGGGTCATATTAGGTCCCACCTCCTTTCTTCAGTGTATTGTTTTTTTGGTGGGGAAATGCCACCTTTTGTCATTTTCTTTGGCCTTTGAATTGAGAGGCTTACATGAGGCAAGAGTTGCATTATAGCTCATAATGCCAGCTGCTCCAGAGGCTGAGGCAGGAGAATTGCAAATGCAAGTCCCCCCTCAGCAGCTTAGCAAGATACGGTCTCAAAGTAAAATAAAAAGGGATGGGTGAGTAGCTCAGTAATAGAGCACTTACCTAGCGTGTGTGAGGCCCTGGATTCAATCATCAGTATGACAAAATACAATTAAAATTAAGTCAAGAAAACGGCTCTGTGAAATTCTTAGGTGAGAATGTTCTGACTAAAGAAAACTACAGTGCAACATTTAGTAGAGAGTTAAGATCCTGAAAAGCAAAGCATATGCACGGGGCCTGCAGTTCCCAAATAGTAAATTGTGGAGAGTGGCAAGATAAAAGATGTAAAACTTGCTTTTGGAGAGTGTTTCTTCATAGATGAGTGTGCATACTGGCCACACAGCTAGACAACTTCAGGTCTGCCTCTGGAGCATCAGGGGCAGTGCCCTGAGCTTCTGCACAGCAATCCTATCCATTTGTTTTGTTCACTATTTATGAAGGAGGCAGTTGCATTTGGACCCTGATCTTTCCTCTAGAATAGAGTCCATAAAATGCCACTCCTCAGTCAGAAACCAAGGCAGCAGTTACAGTGCGGCACTGTTATTGCCTGGTGCTGCATTATAGCAATTGAATTATGTTTATTTCACAGAATAGAGATAACTACATCCGCTCCTGTAAATTGCTACCTGATGGCTGCACTCTCATCGTGGGAGGGGAAGCCAGTACTTTGTCCATTTGGGACCTGGCGGCTCCGACCCCACGCATCAAAGCAGAGCTGACGTCCTCGGCCCCCGCCTGCTACGCCCTGGCCATCAGCCCCGACTCCAAGGTCTGCTTCTCATGCTGCAGCGACGGCAACATCGCCGTGTGGGACCTGCACAACCAGACGCTGGTGAGGTGAGCACAGGTGGATCTCTAGGAGAGGCCCCTCTTGTGGTGGTGGCCTGCAGAGGAGGGCTCCTGTCACCTTGGCTTCTCTGGCTGCCCCCAGGCTCCCAGCCCATCTGCCACCAGGTCAGGCTGGGACTGGGTGCTGGGGACACCCACAGGGGCTCCATGGTCTGTCGGGTGGTGTGCCGGCTGGTCTCCTTTGGGCTTCTCTTCTTCAGCCCACTTTGAGGGCCAGGCCTGGCTTGGGGGTGAGGGGCTCATGCGTTATTACACAGCAGTATGAAGAGCCCTGGGTGTTTTGGGCTTTGGCCAGAGCCGTGTTTATGCAAACAGGAGCCAGCTGATGAAAAGACAATACAAAATCAACAAAAGGACATTAGAAGAGATTCCATGAATTGAACCCACAGAGTCTATATTTTTCAATAGCTGTTCAGGATTCACTCCACTCAGGAATGGGCGGCTCTTCCTGCCTTCCTGGAATCTGTCCTCCCAACTTCAGCTACTGCTAGGCCTCTGCTACCTTGGTCAGGTCTCACACCAAAGATGTCCTGGGAAAGTCTTTTTAAAAGTAAGCAGTGAACTGGGCATGGTGGCACTTGCCTATGATCCTAGCACTCTGGGAGGCTAAAGCAGGAAAAGTATGAGTTCAAACTCAGCCTGGGCAGTTTAGCACTTCATGAGACCCTATCTAAAATAAAACAAACATTATGGCCGGGGATTTAGCTCAGTAGTTCGGTGGCCTGCCTTGCAAGCGCAAGGACCCGAGTTCAATCCCCGGTACCAAAAAAATAAACATAAAATAAAAATTAATGAATAAGGACTGGGGTTGTAACTCAATGTGAAGGCTCCAGGTTCAGTTCCCAGTACCAAAAAGAGAAAGAGGTAAGCACTAAGGCAACGTCACAGATACAGTCGGGTGATTTGGCTCTTGGTCACGTTTTATTGCTGGTCAGAAATTGTCTTTGTTGGTGGTGTGGTTTGAGGCCCGTGGCTTATCTGGCACAGACCCCTCTGCCCCTCAGGTGCATGTGTGAGGCATAGAGGTTGTCATGACAGCCCGGCTTGTTCGGGCCTCGGTGTAGAAATCCGGGGCTATGAAGGCGGACTTAGTCGTGATACAGCAAGTGGGCAGAAGGGACTAGTGCGGTCAGGTTACAACACCCCTTCTACCTTTAGAAAAAGTTAATTTCTCTTCATTTCTGTGTAACTTAGTAAAACTTCAAAAATATATTAGTCCTAAGCATTTTTCAGATGTGATCCCATTTAGTCTGACCTGCTTTGCCTGCCCCGTGTTTGTAGAGTGGATCCTGGGGCATGGAGAGGTTGGGTGGGTCGCCCTGCTCACCAAGCAGCGTGGTGGAGCTGAGCTTGCAGTGCAGGCCTCCTGCCCTGACTGTGATCCGAGCTCCACCGTGTGCCAGCTCCCTGAGGGGAAGGCCTGTTGGCCAGGAGAGGCTGGTGCCCTCCGGGTCCCTGTCAGGCTGTGGTGACACCCGTGCTGTGCTGTGTGCAGGACAAGTGTCCCTGTGTTTCTTGTGACACAGCACACGCAGACGCGTGGCTCTGTCTCGTGGCAGCCGGGAGTGACACTGCCATGAGGATACGGATACGGGTGGTGGCGGAGGAAGGAGCACTGTCAGGTGCAGTCGGCAGGAGAGGATGCTTTCAGGGGACAGTACATTAACTGAATTGAAGAAGTAAAGAGACGTCATGAGGTGACAGGGTGTGGGGAGGACTTGGTTTCCAGAGCTGTGATGAGAGAGAGGAAACTGGGCCCTGTGGGACCTCGGGGACATCCCAGAGGCAAGGCGGCAGGTAGGGAGAGGAGTGAGCTACGGTTGCTTCCCAAAGTGAGGAAGCTTGTGCTAGCTCGTGGAGGAAAAATGTTAGTGCATAGTTCAGAGCAACATGGGTGCTTTTTCCTTTCCTCGCACGCTTAAATTCCAAGCTCAGTTCAAAGGTTTGGAGCTCTGTGGGAATAAGGAGCAGGGCGGGGAAAGTGGTCCTAAGGAAGAAAAGGCGTGGGACGTCGGAATCCGAGCCTGTGCTCTCCACTGAGTCTCACCTGGTTCGGAAGGTGGGTCCTGACCTCCCCCACTCATCAGCTCTCTCCGCAAGCAGAGCCGAGTCCCTGACAGGACTGCCGCGTGCTCCTGAGATCATGGCCCTCTGTGGCCTCGTGCAACACCTGTGCTCAGCAAGTCCCCATTGTCTGTCTCAGAGGCCAAAAAAGGTTCTCCTTAGAGTAAAACCGTGTGCTCAGCTTGGAGGCAGGCCGCTCCCCATGGATCTGCCTCAGTAATTAGCTTTATCTCTGCCCGTTGTGCTGAGTCAGGATGCTGCGTGACCCTTTGTCTCCGGAAGTCCAGATTTCCTAACACAGGCCTCTTTCTAATTCAGAAAGTAAGGTTGAGTAAACAGGTGAGCTCATACTGTGTTGGCACTGAAGGGTTGATTTACTCAAGGGGAGAGGATGCTTCTGGAACGCAGCCACTTCTCACAGAGCAGGCCTTTATCTTCCTAAAGGATACACTGGGATTGTGTGTTTCTCCTTTATTTTCTTTTAACGCTTTTCAGACCTGGGAAGGAGTCTTACCTTCAAGACAGATTTAGCATAGAAGCAAGAGCAGCACATGTGACTTCTGGATAGTGACTTCCAAGTGGCATTCCATCTCTTTAGCCCTTGGATGGTGAAAAAAAGAAACCAACTGTTCAGGTGCATCTCCCTCTCTTCCCGGAGAAAGTTAGTTTGATCTCACATGTGAGCAGACACTGAGGAGATGACACACACGGAGCCCAAAACTAACACCACAACAGTGTTTACCTTAAGCGTGGGCAGGAAATCATTATTCAATCTGGTTTGTTTTATCAGGCAGTTCCAGGGCCACACAGACGGAGCCAGCTGTATTGACATTTCTAACGACGGCACCAAGCTCTGGACCGGCGGCTTGGACAACACCGTCAGGTCCTGGGACCTGCGCGAGGGGCGGCAGCTGCAGCAGCACGACTTCACCTCGCAGGTGACTGACCGGCCTTGCCTGCTGCGGGGTCTGTGGGGCCGTCTGTGTGTCGTCCCCCACCCCAGAGGAAGGGTAGCTGGACAGACAGATCAGCAGAGTGAAAGCATGAGCTAACCGATTGAAGGGAAATGAAACACAAGTGAATACCCTCTGAAGTACTCCGTGTGTCTAAAATGCTGTAGGTGAAGACATCCTAGCTGCCCTACCTGTGTATGGGTTTAAGGAATTCGTAGAGTGGGGCACACAGTTTTCCTTCACAGTTTGGTCTGTTGTGCGTATTCTTACCGTTCAGTACCAAGAGAGAGATGATGATCTGACTCCGGTTTAAATAGAACTTGAAGAATACATGGGTTATCCTGAGGAGTGGTGGAAATTCACAACAACTTTGCCAGTTAATTCACTCCCCCTGCATCGAGGAGTGTAAGAAAAAGGCAGCAGTATCTCAGTGGATGCCCGTTTTATTACTTATCCCTTGAAAAATGGACTCATGGCTGACTAGATTTGTGGAGTTTTACAATAATGTAAAAATAGCAACTTTGTAGATTGTGTCAAGCTTTAAGAAAGGCAGTGCCTGCATTCTAAGTGCATTCTGGTGGTAGAATTGTTCTTTGTTTATTGACATTAATCTTTTTTTGTAGTTAAAAACAGCTTGAATTAGAAAAATTGACAAAAATAGGAAACAACTGTACATAATAGTAAACTTTATGCCCCTGTTAACATTTTGATTTTGCTTATAGTCTTCCTTGTTTTGCTCTCTCCTAACATAAGTAGGATTGTAGTTTTGATCTCCTTATTTTTTAACTTCTTACGGAATTCTCAAATATATATGAATCCTGAAAATGTCCAAACACATATGAAGGGACAGAGGTACAAGTGCCCATGGCCCAGCATTAGCAGTGACAAGCACCTGGCCTGTCTTTCTCATCTGTTGCCCCCACACACTGCCTGCCCCAAGCACTGGATTATTTTAAAATAAGTTCTAGATTTCACATCATTTTTTCCGTAAACATGCAGTTAATATCTCTAAAAAGATAAGGACTTCTTTTAAACATGTAAACAAATCATTACTAGTTGAATGTAGTGGTACAAGTATAATCTCAGTTACTTGAGAAGCTGAGGCAAAAGTATCGTAAGTTTAAGGGCAGCCTGGGCAACCTAGACCCTGCCTCATAGAAAATCAAAAGGCCTAGGAATGTGGTTCAGTGGTAGAGTACCCTCCAGCACTGCAAAGAAAGAACTTCTTAATTTCCTTATATATAATGGAAGTGTTG
Organism: Fukomys damarensis; assembly: GCF_012274545.1. Taxonomy (NCBI): domain Eukaryota; kingdom Metazoa; phylum Chordata; class Mammalia; order Rodentia; family Bathyergidae; genus Fukomys; species Fukomys damarensis. Next base: position 28,714,506 of record NW_022900943.1, on the reverse strand, counting down.
AAATTTTTTCATTTGCTTCAGAAAGGTGTTTTTTTCTGGGGGGATGGGACCCAGGAAAAGCCCTCTACCCCCGAGCTACTCCCCGCACCTCATTAAGGGTTTTGCCATTTGGTCCATCTGAATTCGGTCGCTTGTCCTGTATGCTTTTCCACAGTCTGGATTTGGCTGATTTCTTCCCTTGTTCTTGCCCCCCATCCAAGTTTACTGAGCAGAGTAATTCGTGAGCCTGCTCTATTTCTCACAGATCTTCTCGCTGGGCTACTGCCCGACTGGGGAGTGGCTGGCTGTGGGCATGGAGAGCAGCAACGTGGAGGTTCTGCACGTGAACAAGCCTGACAAGTACCAGCTGCATCTCCATGAGAGCTGTGTGCTGTCCCTAAAATTTGCTTATTGTGGTGAGTTCAACAGCAAGGAAACTGGAGGCTGTGGATGGCCTAAATGGAAAATACTTCTAAAAAAATATGGTTAAGAGATCATATCTGGAAAAAATGTCACTCTCCAAACAGCTGGATGCAATAATGCTATTGTTTTGCTGTGTCCCTCGGAGTGTAGTGATTTCTGTTTCAGTCTGTTTTGCTAATTTGAGAAGAGTCAGCAGGCAATGAAATTGCCTAATGCAAGGTTTGGACATGTACTTGTTTCGGCGGGGTGTGGGTAGTTGTTACCACTCTGAAGAGGGGTGGTGGGAACCGTGGACGCTGTTAGGAATTGGCAAGGATGAGGGAGTCAGGGTCAGGAAAGGGGATATTTAGCTACATCCATACTCTTTCATCCTGCAGTAAAGACAGAAAGGCTTGAAGTTCTGTGGGAGCTGTTCTTGTGTATTTAGATGGCCATCTGTTCACTGAGTGGGCAGTTGGATGGGTAGGTACACTTATGGAGCACATTCTGTATATCACAGAACATGACTTTTACAGAGTTTGACATTTAATTCTTCCACTTTACCATTAGGATACGGAGCAAATTAGAAGAGCTTGATTGGTTCAGTATTTGAGAGACTGTTGTGTGTTGGGTGACCCTGCAAGTCATGTGTCCCGTGACCAATGAGGCTGATACTTCTTGGATTCTACTTGGGATCGCGTAGATAACTCATTCACTGGAGAGCCCAGATTTAAAACCTCCTCTTAAGTCATAGACATCTCCTCGGGCAAGATGGTTCATGCGTTAAAAACGATGTTGATTGAAACCAAGTTGCTAATGTTGTAGAAGGAATTTCAGTGTTGCTAAAGCTGTGTGTGCTGTGCTCACTGTAGGTAAGTGGTTTGTGAGTACTGGAAAAGACAACCTCCTCAATGCTTGGCGGACCCCCTATGGAGCCAGCATCTTCCAGGTCGGTGAGGCTGTGTGGCAGCACTGTCAGGGCGCAGGTGTGCCGGGGGAGTGGGGCCTGGTGTCCTGGCTCTGCCTTAAACACGTGCCTGTTGTCTTCTCTTCCAGTCCAAAGAGTCCTCATCCGTGCTGAGCTGTGACATCTCTGTGGATGACAAGTACATCGTCACCGGCTCGGGAGACAAGAAGGCCACAGTCTACGAAGTCATCTACTGAAAACGTAACAGGGTTTAACATTTATAGTTGAATTGGGCCAAAACGTTTTGAATTTGTAGAAATAGAGAAGTTGTAACTTTAAAAGAAAAAGAACACATACAAAAAAAAAGCAAAACACCTGTTTCCAAACCTTGACACACTACTACCCCACGTCTGCAAAGGAGGCAACGAGTCTGTCAACAGAAAGTCACCTGTCTGCCTGCCTAGACCAGAAGAAGCTGAGAGTGCGTGGACCCAGGGGCCGAGGGCATGGGACTGAGGAGCGGACCTGTGACTCGTGCCCTGCCTGCCCTTCCCTCGGGCCTGTCGCCCGCTCCTTGCCAATGTGAGGCTTTCTGTTCTGTGCAGGTCACCTCGAGTTCTGTCTTTGTAGAGCAGTGGAGTCTCTGATGAACCTGTTTCCTGATTTTGCATCTTGTGAAATGTTTTTTTGTATTTTTGTTGATGGTTAAACATTTGTATAAATTGTAAATATATTTGGTTTATTACAGTAAAGGGTTTAGTACCAATAAGTAGTTCTCTTTTGTTCTCCTTTTCTTTCTTTACTGTTTATATCAAAGCTTTGGGATCATCAATGTAGGTTTTTTAAGTAAAGTCTGTGCATGTGTTCAGAGAGTTTTAAAAGACAGTCATTATTTTAGAAATAAATTTGGCTTTGGACTTAAGCTACATTAGAACATGAACCTGCTGGTTTGGTTGTGCCTGCCTGTAATCACAGCACTCAGGAGACTGAGGCAGGAGGATCACGAGTTTGAGGCCAGCCTGGACTACAGAGCCAGACCCTGTCTCAGAAAGAAAAAAAAAAAAAGGAAAAAGAAAATAAATGAACCTAGCAAGCACTTCTGAGTTACCAGAAACTCAAGACTATGAAATGGGAGTAACTGGAGGTATAATGACAGTTTAATCTAGGAAGCTAAATTTATTTCAAGACTCGTTCTTTGTTATGAGACTCTTGTGATTCAAGTCACAAATTAAAGCTTTCCTTTTTCCTGGTGACGCATCAGAAGGCAGAATCTCTTTTCTGTAGGATAGCTTAGTCTTTTCAAATCTGTATTCTCTTCCAACCTTTGCGTTTCAAGAAATATAGGTGACTTGGGTTTTGTGTTATAATTTATGATGTCCAGAAAGCCGGAGAGTTCATTACCTTGTAAAAGAAAGGTGAAAGTGAGCTGATTTTTGTCTTCATTAGTGCTCCCATGATCCATTAGATTAATTTACTTAATCCAGCCAGCCCAACCCTCAGCCCTACTCTCCTCATTATGGCTGTCCCTGCAGCTCCAGCCATTACGACCTGTCATTAGTTTCTGGTCCTTATCTTTGTGGACAAGCTTTTACTAATTTGATTAGATGAAATCTGTAACCCTGGGCTTTTAATAAGTTAACAAGCATGTTTCTTCCTGCAAGGGCTACATGCCTCATTCCTTATACACCTGTTATTTACTGTTACATTTTAGAAAATAATTGCTTCATAATTTTAAGTCCTTTTTCCTTAGCTCTTTAAAAATAACACCTAAGGATTTTTAATGTTCTTGTTTTCTTACCAGACAGCAAGTTTTTGGCAGTTTGTCTTAATATTTTTTGTTTGTCAAGACTTTCTTGTTGTTACATTTTTAAGAACATTGCTTTGTTTGCTTTTTGCCAAAAAAAAATGTGTTTATGTACAGAATTTGTTAAATATTTTCGCTAGGAGAATGGCAACTACTAAGTACTAAAGCTGACTTCTCTCTTCTTCCTTCCTAGTATAATGATGTAGGTTCTGGTGGCTTATTCGTGTGCTTACCTTTTCTGTTCTCTCTTCTTCCCTTCCTTCCTTGTTTTCTCCAGTAGTAGGCTAGAGGTTCAGTTTCTGTAACAGAGACTCAGAGATCAATAGTTTAAAATTATAAGGGTTTGCTTCTGTTCCACCTAAATCCTGGGGCCCAGGCCGGCAGTGTAGCTGTGTATTTCCAAGGTTGCTCTTGTCCGCACCTCCAGCTACCAGTGGAGAAGAGCAGGTCATCCACTTCCTAGTCTGCTGGCAGAGACACATTCATGTGGCACATCTGGCCAAGAGGGAGACTGGCTCCTTGTGCAGCCAGAGCTCAGAGAGAAAGTGAAACTCATGCTAAAGCATGAGTTAAAGAAACTGTCCTATTTTCTATTCTAGGCAGGTGTTCTGTGGGCCCCGACTCCAGCCCTGACTTCGGATGTCAGACTGCTTTGGTGGGCAGCGTCCTGGAGGACGTATTGCAGAGCACACCCCGTTCCTGGGATGGGGTGTGGTTGGTCTAGAATCTTTGGAAAGTGTCCAGACAGTTGAGAATCTCCCACTTTTAATAAAAATGATAAAAATTATTCCTTCCTCTCATGATCTTGAGGATCAGAAATGGCTATGTGAGCAGCATGGTGAGTGCAACTGTCTCACGGGGAGAAGGCCTGAGGGAGAGAAGGGTTTCTTCCTAAACTGTGGTTTTGAAGTCCCTGCCCACCTCCCCAGGAAATTGGTAGCATGGGATTGTTGAGACACCCAGTAAGCCAGATGTTTGTATAGATAGCCCTTGGCTTGAACAAGGGTTACAAAGCAGAGTTTGCTGAGCCCTCTGCACGTAGGTTGCTTTGATGTGATAAGAACCGTGCTAGCAAATTCACCTATAAAATATCAGGAAATGGTTGTCATTAACCCTATTTAAGGCAGGGAAGCTGTGTCCCTATGGTCTAAAAATCCGTAGAACCAAATTTGGCTTTACTATGAGCTGTGTAGTCATTCATATTTCATGAGTAGGCTGTGATTTTTTTTCCCTACGTTTCCAGATTTTCTCTTTGTTTCACTTAAATATTTAAAATATATGTAATTTTCTGAAGTATCACTTCTATGCGGTGTTACATGTGTATATCTGTTCTCTGATAACTTAAATTTTGTAATCATTCTTTAACAAATCATATCTTGGCTTTCCTAACTATGGACCCCCGCCCCCATGTTTAGTCTATAGTTGCTGATTCCAAAGCAGGAATGGCCTACCTAGGAGGAAAGCTCCTCTCATCATGGCTCAAACCAGGAGGCGGGTAACTGAGGAGGGAGGTAGACCCTCCCAGCCCACACCCCCAATGGCCCACCTCCGGGCAGCAAGTCATCTGGAGCATCCCATAATCGAATCACCCTGCACAAGCCCGCCTCTGATCTCGTGAGGCTTTGGGAATATGTGCCTGGCCTTGTCCTGTCTCATGCTTTGTACTTAAGTTTCTAGCCTACCGCACTTCTGTAGAGGCCAGTAAATATGATTGAAGTCGTGAGAATAGTTCTGTAGCACTTTTCTATAGCTATTTCTTGCACTCACAAGGGCAAAATATTTTACCCATACAATAATTAACATTTATTAAATTTCTGTCAGTTGTGAGGTGATAGGATAACTGTTTGACATAAGTAATAATCCTTTGCATCCAAGAGGTGGGACTCTTGATGGTAACATGTCAGGACTGGTAAACAGCAGCTGGCTCCAAAGCTGAAGAACATTTAAATAGCTATATTGAAAATTGTGCTGTCAATTTATTTGTATTGTACAACTTTCTCAATGCTGCCCAATAGATCATAGAGTCGTAATTTCAGCACATCATTTAATTCCACCAAGAAGGTTTGAGACTGTCCTAGGAAGAAACTTAAGTGATGATTTCACACTGCTCTGCTGTAGCCTGAGGGTTGGTTACCTCTCAATAATGTCTAAGGAAATCCTAAGGTCGCCACAGTTTCTTCTTTGAGTAACATGCAACTTGTTTCAGGGTCATTTTCTGCCCCAAAGAATGTAACCATACAGATAGCTAAAGCTTCTTTGCCTGCATATTAGCATAAACAGTTGCAGTGGACCCTCGAGTTATGGACCGCCTCAACTTGGGTTATGACTAGAATTTTAGTTTTAACTTACAAAGTCTTGAGTTATGGCTCGAATGTTGGTGCTTGTGCTTCTAGATGGTCTCAGATATAGATTTAACCATTAAAAGAGTCCTGGAAGGAACATTACAACACCCTTTCCTGTGTGGGGTTAATTGAGAAATCCTGGGATGATGTCTCTCCGAGGACACTGAGATCTGCCTGTGTACAGGAAAGGGACTTTGAAGGTGAGGAGTAGTCTGAGCCTTCAGTTGGCCAACTTGAGTTACAACCAACGAACTGAGTTCATAAGTCAAGGGTCCATTGTAAATGTTTTCTTACTTGGATTCACATTTCTAGAGATGTGACAGCTTTCAATCTGCATCAGAAACACCAGAGGACTACTTTAACACTTAGATTTCTGGGACCCTGTTAGGGTTTCTGATTCTGTAGCTGTGGAGCCTGGGAGTGTGCATTTCTGAAACAAGTTCTCCGGTAGTTCTGGGGCTGCTGGTCTGGGACCACACTGGGAGAACTGATGATCTAGAGTTGTAACCTCTACAGTGGATCTATTGATTTAATAAACTGTATTTGAGTACGTTCATATTCTAAGACTGGAACCCCTCCCACATTTTAGGCTTTGTGGCTAAGGATTAAAAAAAGCTTACTGCTGTGACATTGGTTCTGATAGTCCTAGTTTTCGAAAATTACTTTTGATAAATAATAGGTCTAAAGCAAAATTGATCTCTTAAAAAATTGCTTTTTGCTTAGGCCTCTGTCCAAGCACTGTGAATCTTTGAAGATTTGGGATATGCATCCTATGAACTAATGTGGTGGAGCCCTCGAGAGTGTACACAGTGCTGGAGTGAACAGTACTGGGATCTAACGGGCGGTGATGCGGAGTTAAAAGTTAGAAATTATTGTGTGAAGGTTGGAATACTGACAGCACAAAGTAGCAAAGCTGCTAATTATTTTTTGTAGTACTGGGGATCAAACCCAGGGACTTAGCCTGCTAGGCAAGCAGTCTGCCACTGAGCTACTTACTTCTCTAGCCCTTTTTATTTTTTACCTTGGCACAAGGTCTCACGAAGTTGCCCAATCTAACCTGGGACTTACAGTCCTCCTGCCTCAAGTGCCCAAGTAGCTGGGGTTGCAGTTACACACCACTGTGCCCAGCCAAGTTGCCAGCTTTGCAGGTTTTACCTTCAGATGGCCATACAGATGCCATCAGCCACCCAGAATGTATTGAGAATGTGGCCGCAGCAAGGGGGCCGCTGGGCGGACGACTTGGGTGGAATTACTGTGGTGAGGCAAGCAGGGAAGACATGGGGCTTGAGGTTGTCTTAAGAAAACCAACAGGAAGGGACAGGCTGGCCACACTCGTCAGCATTGGGTGTGAATTACCAGTTCGACATCGGCGGGCCTTCAGCGGTGTAGCCAGCACACCATCCCTTTAAAAGTGATCAGAATTGTAACCAGCCAGGTACCATGCCCGGAAAGGGCTTCTACATTTTCTCACATAATTGCATTTAAATTTTGAATGTGCCCATGTGTTAAGAAAAATACTCCTATTTTCTTTAATTGATACTTTTTTTAGAAAGTCATAAATATGTTATATACCCCTGGCTTTCAACTTAGAGGCTATAGCAAGGCCAAGGAAGAGAATAAAGACCCATTGGTTTACCTGGAAACCATGTTTCATTTTTTAGATATGAAGATATAATGCAGACATTTACTGAATGCTCACATTTGAGTGTTCACTACATTCCAAGGGCAGTTAAGCCTTTCTGTCTGAACCCTCACAAAAGCTTCATGAAGTAGTTTTTGGGTTTGTGGTTAGGAGATGAAGAAACTGGAGCAAACAGAGATTAACTGGCTGGAGGTTACGGAGCTGGTTGTTGGTCGTTAATATTTTAATCCAGACGGTCAGACTCCAAAGTTAGAAGCTGGTCTCTCTCTTTGTTGCCTCCCTTCCTTCGTTCTTTCCTCCCTCCCTCTCGCTCCTTCAGATCCTCCCTCTTTTTCGTTCTCTTTTTGTCACTGTCTCTCTCTGTTTTTCTCTTTCTCTGTCTTTCTCTCCTTCCTCCCTCCCTCCCTTCCTCAATGGTTCTCTTGTCCCAGTGTCCCCAGTGCTGTCGTGGGATTACAGGTCTGTGCAGTCACACCTGTTTCTCCACATAGTTTTATAACCTTGCTTTAGTTTTCTTTATTATCCACAATATGCAAAGTTGGGTATACAATACTCTGCTCATTGTTCCTTTATTAGATCTATTAGGTTCAGACTAGGCTGTTTTGAATATTGAGATAAAAAGATGTTTACGAGCCACTTTTGTCTAGTTTTGTTCCTGTCCTTGGAGTAAGCCCCAAGAAAGCAATACTGTGTCAAAAGATGAAATAGTTCCAAACCTTTATATTATACACTACCAACTGTTTTCTAGAAACATCAAGTCCAGTACACTTGCCCAGCAAATCCTGACAATGGTGGCTTCTCCCAGGCCCACCTCATTAGTGTTCTTAACCCTTAAAACATTTGTTAATGACAATAAATGACATCTCATCTTCCCATGTTCTGTTTCAGCTGAGATTATTTTAAAGGGTCTTGGAGAAGTCAGCCCATTGCCTGTCCCCATCCATAGAACAGTAGCTCTTTGTCCTCACGGGTCTTGGAAATGTTTTCATAGACCTCTTTTTTGTGGGGAGATGGGGCAGTACTGGTGAAGCCAGGGCCTTCACCCTGAGCTACAACCGCAGGCCTCTTCGATGCTTTTACTTTGAGACAGGGTCTGACTAAGTTGTCTAGACTATGCTTGTAACTTGTGATCCTTCTGCCTCAGCCTTCCTGAGCGGTGGGATTGCTGGCGTGCAGCATGATACCCATCTTTCATAGACTGTTTATGGTTTCAGGCACTCACACTGAATGTCTCATTTTCTCCATAGTTTTCTGTTGTATCAACTGCATTCTATTTTAAGTATTAAGAACCTGTGATTCTCAAAATTAATGTTACAGATTTTCCACAGTTATCTTTTGCTTGCCTCAAAGGAGTAATTTAATGTACTAACTTTCTGTTACTATAACATGAGGAAAGGGTTCAGCTCATAGTTGCGGAGTTGATGATCTTTCACACCTACTGCTTTTAGGGCTGTGTGTGTGTGCGCGTGCGCGTGTGTGCATGTGTGTGTGTGTGTGTGCGCGTGTGTGTGCATGTGTGCACAGGCACATGTAGCAACTGGCAGGAGGCCCTGGAGGCAGTAGAGGACAGGTCCCATTTTGTCACTCGAAGACGTGCCCCCACCCTTAGTTTCCGCCATCTCCCGGTAGTGCCCAGCTGGGAACTAAGCCTTTGACACACAGGCCTCTGTGACCTTCCAGACCCGCACTACAGTATTTAGAAACCTCGATGACAGTAAGCCTTAACATGTGATAAGGGGGCCTAGAACTACCGCTGTGCTGTTAGAATACAGTTCTGTAGTTGTGTGAGCCGCGTTCTCACTTGTGATGGAAGTAGCCCACTGGTACTGGGAGGTCAGGAGGGCCTGTGTGTTGAGCTAGGGCCAACCAGGTCCAGATCCCAGGAGTGACCTAATGTAACACTTCAGAGTGGACCTGGGCACCTCCTTAGCCCCTCGCAGGAGTTTCCACAGCTGCACAAGTAGAATACATGTCCCGCCTTGCAGGGCTGTGAAAGATATTAAACAGGACATTGCATTTTGAGGACGTGCATTTTTTTGAGCAGTTTCTAGTTAGGCCCAGGTTGGTTGGCTGACCGCTGGATCTGCCCCCTGCCATCTCTGTTAACCAAAACGTGGACATTATGTAACTGGTGCTCTCGGTGATCCTTGCTGAGTCTGTTTAGTGGCCTGGGTGTTCATAGTGAAGGCAGGCCCCACATCAGTTTCCGGGGCCCTGTAGATGGCTGTCTTTTCCTAGAAATTACCAAATTCAGAGCTACCTTCCTTAGGAGCCTGTACTGCCTTGCAACATGTCCAGACTGTAGGGAGCCACACATACATACTTCAGTCCCCTGATCTGTTGACAACTGGTTTGTCTACTCGGGGCTGAGCCGCTCTTGGCTCTGGAAGAAGATACTGCTGGTATTGTTAAGTGAGTTGTTTCACAGATTAAGTTAGGAGGGTCCCATTGCCATTTCTTAGAACACTGATTGTTCAGGTTAGTCTCCCTAAGAAGAAAATACATGCTTCAGTGTCCTGTAGAATTGGGATGGCTGATTTTAAAGGCCTTAGTATTCATTTCATTAGAAAGGAGTAAGCTACTGCAGAGTGTCCATTGGCTTCGTCAGTTATCAGAATTGCCTTTGCTGTGATTGTGCTATTTCCTTGTTCTGTTCCCCTCCCTCTAGGTCTGGTTAGAGAGGTAACCCATGTAACGACCCAGTGCTACTTTATGCTACTTTATGTTACTTTGATGCAGTTGGCAGCAGCCAAGAGTCAAAACCACCTGCAAAAGTGAGGCAGAATGGGTCCAAAAATTGAACCACTTTATTGCCTTGTATTGTGGATAACTGAGCGAGGCTACAAAACATTAAAAAAACCTTTTTCATCCTAGTATTTCTATTTCCTTGAACATATATATGTAGGCACAACGTGGATTCTATTTTGTATTCTGCTCTTCTCTTTAGCGATCATATCCTTGTCTCCCGTTTCTGCTGTCTTCAGGTCTTATTTACCCCATTAAGTGATACGCCGTCATTTGTTAGATGAATGGTGCCATGTTCTCTGGTTATTTTTTACCACATTTTAACTCTAATAAGTGACACTATGTTAAGCATCTTCACATGTAGAACTTTTTCAAGACTAGAGATTGCCGGATAAAAGGTGTATGTATTATTTTTATAAGGTTATCTTTCATATCTGGTTGATTTTCTTATTCGCACATAAGTAAAATCTGTTTCCTCCATCTAACATAAGCATCTCAATCCAGAGTTTCATTTTTATCAAGAACTTCAGGTGTAAACGTTTATAGAGAATGTTTCTTATGGCACTATTAAAGAAGGGAACTATAATACAGATAATCTGCTCCGGAGCGGGGTCCATGCCCAAGTCTATGGCCCTCTAGTTTACTGATACTGTATGAAGTGACTCATACCCTACTCTACATAAATGACAGTTGATGAGAAAGACAAAGAAAGCTCCTGTTCTTTGGGCGAGTGATTCATTGGTTGATTGCCTAGAATTTCCACTTGGGAGCAAATTCCTCCTGTGGTTTCCAGAGCTTGAAGAGATATTAGTTTGCTTTTCAATGTTCATGGCCATGCTACTGAATCCACGGCACAGCAGTCTGCAGTTGTAATAGCCTTGATACATAACTTATTTGGAAAAGTGCAGCCATTCTTAATAGTTTAGTTTAATGCCCATTCTTTCCTTTCCCTATGGTTTCTTGTATATTATTATTATTTTTTTAAGCAGACAGCCATTTCAGTGCCACCACATTTTCCATGTAACATACCCTCTGTGATGAAATCCTTGTAAAAACAACTATAGTCCCTTGGAAAGCAAATCACTCAGTATGGAAATACAATGATCTATGGGAAAAAATGACCTAATGAAGCCTTGCCTGGAATTTCCCTTTCCTTTTTCTCTCCTCTAAGAAAAGTGAGCGTGATGTATAAGAAAATGCACCAGCAGGTGGTCTGAGCTGCAGAGAGAGGCCTTGTGTGGCCCAGGTGGGATCAGGCAGTTATCCATATAATGGCAGTTTTTAAGGTCTGCAAAGGCCTTACTACCTGTATATTTGCTTTACTTGAATAACTAGATTGTGAAATAAAGCCTTGTATTTTTGATCCTTCTTAGAAAGTCTTGGGCCACTTCTAATTCTTCCTTAACACCTTTTGGCTGATTGAGGGAGTGGTAGCCCTCTCCTGGTCCAGCAAAGGGTTCTGGCTCTTGGAGGCTTCATCCCTGATCCTGTTGCCAGGGAAACCAGTTTCAGATGGGTGCAAAGGAGGAAAAGGGTTCCAATATTTTATTTGAAATAATGAAATAACATGACCCATAATTCCCCCTTCCCCTACTTATCTAATGTCAATTTCCATGGAAACAGGATGAGAAAGGCCGCTGACAGCCAGCAACTGACAGCAAACTCACGTGTCTGGCCAGGTGCCAGGTGTCCTTTTGATATCTGCAAATGCCAGTTTGTACAAACCATGACATACCATTGGGCTGGAAAAACTCTTACCTGAAGAGTGAATAAAATAGAACTCCCCTCACTGAGATCTCTTTCCTAATGTTTTATCAGAGGGATTGCAATTTCAGATGGCCAGGTGATTTTTACAGTTTCCTAGGATATCTACTAGTGTGCATTACTCATTTTCTACTGTGTTTGCCTTCATCGTTTCTGGATGGATACAGCAGAATGGCAACTGTCCACGCAGAACTTAACTTACTATCATATCAGAAGCTTTCAGATTTGGAAGATGTGGATCTTCGGTACATAGGACCTAAATACTGGGGGTGGTGGTGTTATTGTTTAATTTTTTAGTGCCTAAAAATTTGGTCTAATTAACTTATTTCCATTGTAGATGTTTGACTTTTAAAGGGCTCTCGGGATGGAGTAGTTGGAAATCATTTTTTATCCAACACTGGTTATCAGATTTTAAAAAAAGGTCTGTGAGTTTTAGGGGGTTTCATCCTCACCTTTGCCATAGAGATGCTGGATCATTCATAAATTTTAGTCTTGTCAGTTGTCATTTGTTAAAATAAAGATACAACTTAGCATGCTCTCTGAGCTCTCCTATTAATACTAGATCCTAGATTTAAATTATTTAAAGGAAACATACTAAAGGTTCACCGTTGACATTTGAAGCCACAGTGAATGATTTGCATTTAGTAAATATTAACTGCTACCTATTAATAGAGGACAAAATATATGAACTCTGATGCTTTAGCACCAGACTTGCCTGTGTGATGAATCCAATGTGATCCCTAGGTGTGAGGAGCTCAGTGCCTGGCCACACTGTCCCAAGGTCGGCTCTGTTCCTCCAAGCACCAAGAGCTGAGGGAGATTTTGTGGCTGCCAAGCTCACCAGGCTTCTGAGGGTAGGATGATGAGGCTGCCTCACATGAGGAAAGTGCTGAGATGGGTTTGGTGCTGGCCTTTCCTCCCCTTTCTGAGTGCAGAGAGACATTAAGATAAGTCACCAGTTAACTAACATTATCACAAGCTGAAAAATAGGAAATACTACTTCCACTTCTCCCCTCATCTTGCTTTCCTCAGATTGACTGAGAAATGAGCCAGGCAGACAATATACCCGGGCCTGGCTCAAGCCCCCATGCACATAGGATTTCTTCTTTAGGTTGGGAGACGCTGAAATGTGTGTGAAGAGGCCTTTGATTTGATTTGAACAGAGATTTCATTGTATGTAGTAAATGTGGTTTCTTATGTCGGCAATTGACAGCTGTTCAAAAGCAAGTTATTAAGTGGCTTGCCTTGCGGAATTGTGAGAATTTCTGGAATAGCTTCTTGGCACAGCCACAAAAGTACCAGTGACTATCCTGTTAGAACGGGGAATGTTTCTCCCGGCCTTCCCACTTGCTGTCTCCTAAGCTTTGATTGTCATGACTGTCTGCATTTTGAGCTACTCTGATTTATGGTTATTTCAGTGTTAAGAATTATAATTCTGTGATTTGCCAGCACATGAAATCTTTTAAGTCCTTCAGATCAACATTTCAAGGATTGCAAAGATTTGAGGAAAATCACACAAGAAATAAATGATGATCTTTTTAAATAAAACTGGAGCTGATAAAAACATTGGCACCAACCCTAAGTCAGTACTGAGTTATACTTTATTTTTCTGAACTTTAAATAGAAAACAACCACAGTGACATGTAGTCGTGTGAAATAGAAGCTGCCTTTATTGAGTCATAATGTTATTTTAAGTAGAATCTCAGCAAATGAAAATCCTCATCACCCACTATCAAAGAAAAGCAAAGAAAACTGGCCTTTTTCCAGCCTGAATAGAAAATTTTTCTTTCTCCATCCAGGACCCAGTGGAAGCATTTGCCATCAAAAGCACAAGACTTGACGTTTTGAGAGGAGGGGACACTGGTGATTGAAATGAGCGTCTTTCCTCTCAGCTACATTCCAGCCCTTTCCCCGCAAAAAATTTTTAATTTTGACGCTTTATCATTAAGTTGCGAAGTAGCCGAAGTTCAGCTCGAACACGTGATCCTCCTGCTTCAGCTTCCCAGAATGCTGGAATTCGAGGTGTGTCCCCACCACCTTTTCTGAGACTGGACTGTCTGGGACGCCACCTTTGCAGGGTTAGAGGTAAATACGGGACAGGATCAGGGCCCCCGCTGACAGGTGGGCTGAGCCTCATGAAACAGCTCCAGGGTGTTTCAAAGTAGGTCAGAGAGTCAGATGGTTTGCCATGCTTGATCGCGGCTTGTTAACTTTGCGATGGTTGTGAAAGTAACTGATAGAAGCTGTACTTACTTTTTCCTGGGTTAGTGCTGTGCAGCACAGTACTCTTTTGAAGCAGGGCAGTTGCAGCAAGCCGCTGTTCTCAGTCAGCTGAGCGATCTCCAGGTTAAACAACTGACCCTCTACAGTGTGCCATTTGCCAGCGTTTTATGGGTGCTGTGTTTGGTTTCTCATCCCGTCGTGTCCACAGAATGCCTTTGTGTGTACATGAGATAGTCAGCACTTTATTGTAAGACAGGTTGTCTGTTAGATGATTTTCCCCAAGTATAGGCTAGGGGAAGTGTCAGAGTACATTTAAGGTAGGCTAGGCGTTCTGGTGTTCGGTAGATTAGATGTATTCAGCGTATTTTCAACTTCATAATTTTACCTTATGGGCTGCAGGGGATGTAATGTCATTGTAAGTCTAGGAACATCTGTACTTCAATAATCTAAACAGCTTTTACTTCAACAAATGCTACATAAAATTAACTGGTAGGTGCTATCTGAGCAACATGGTAATACAGTGATTAACATTTATTGAGCATATATAATATATGGCATTTTACTAAGTATTTTTCTAGCCACGGTTCTTTAAAAAAAATAAGGAAAATGACTTCTGCTCTGAAAGAGCCAAGTTGGGAGCAATATTAAAAATGTTAAAGCAGGGCTGGGGATTTAGCTCAGTGGTACCGCACCGGCCTCAAAAGTGCAAAGTCCTAAAATATCAAAGGTAATGCAAAAACTACGCAATGATATGGAGCAACTGGACTCCACTCGTTGCTGGAGGGATGAAACACGCCATGACCATGAGAGACAGTTTGGTGGTTGCCAGCAAATCTAAGCATATTCTTACTGTGTGCTACGGCAATCATGCTGTCACTCGGGCAGGTTGAAAGTTTGTCTACACAAAACCTTCAGTGGATATTTATAGCAGCTTGCTTCATAATTGTCAAAACCTAGAAACAACCAAATTGTCCTACAGTAGGTGAGTGGATTTCATGGCTAATATTTCTGTGTCAATTTGACTGGGCCTGGAGGTGCCCAATATTCAATTCAATGTTTTTCTGATTGTGCCTGAATATTGTTTCTGGATGATATTAACATTTGGTTTGGGAGACTGAGAAAAACTGATCACTCTCCCTAATGCGGTTTGATCTCATCCTACCCATTGAAGGCCTGAGTTAAGCAACATGATTATAAAAGAGAATTTGTTCAGTCCTTTAGGTTGGAATTTGGTCCTCTCCTACCTTTGGACTTAGAGTGAGGCTGGAATTTATCCCATGGGCTCTTCTGGTGCTTGGGGTGTGGGTCTTGGGCTGAAACAGTGCCACCAGCTTTCCAGCCTGAGTTGCAGCTTGCTAACCACAGGGTTTCAGCCACACAACTGCAGAAGCCAGGTCCTCATAATCACCCCCATGCCCTGCAGGGTCCCTGACTGTACACTTCCACACGTACTCTGTTGGAGAACCTGGACTAACACAGTAGGTAGATGGATTGTAGTTTATCCAAAGGAATCTTACAAAGCACTAAAAGTAAATAAGCTGTCAAGCCATAAAAAAATAGAAAAAATTTAAATGCATATTACTAAGTAAAAGAAGCCAGTTTGAAAGGGCTGTTTATTGCAGGATTTTAACTTAGGACATTTTGGAAAACATAAAGCTCAAGGCAGTAAAAAGGTCAGTGGTTAGCAGTGGCCAGTAAAAGAGGGAGGGATGAACAGGTAGAATACAGAAGACTTTTAGGGCTGTACAGTGCCGATAGTAGAGTGCTGGATACATGCCTTTATGTATCTGTCCAAGCCTTTTCGATATACAACACCAACAATGAATGCCAGTGTGAACAATGCCCTCGCGCCGGTTGTGCTGTGGCGGTGCTGTGAGAAATGCACCACTCTGAGGCCGGGTGTTGGTGGAGGGAAGATTGCAAGGCCTGCAGGGTGGACAGGGGTTGTACCTGGACTCTGCTTCTCACTCAATATTGTGAACCATTTATTGTTTGGTACCGGGGGTCAAACTCAGGTCCTTGTACTTGCGAGGCAGGTGGCAGCACTACTGAGCTAAATCCCCGGCCCAATATGGTTGTGAACCTAAAACTTCTGAAAATGCAAGCTATTTAAGAGCCCATGATGAGCACAGCATTTTAAAGAAATCGAGGATCCCCCTGCGCCCCCACAGTACTACCTACCTCTCCTCACCACAATCTTCATCCTGTTGGATTAGCCTTTACCTAGGACTTTTCTGTTTTGTTCATCTCAGACTTCAATGGCATTCACTTTTGTTGTTTAAAATATTGCATCAAATGGTATTATTTTGATTCTGGAATTGCTGGTGCCTCATTCAGTTTTGTACCCACAACAAATACTTCACTCATTGTGGCCCCAAATCTAGCAGAAGTCACATGTGCAGCTTGTTATAAAACAGGGTAACAAAGATTCATTGTGCTAAGGCAGCTGGTACAGTCTCCAAAGAGACGTGTGAAAGAGGATACACTATGGGAGGAGAAAAATATATAAAGATATATAACCCCAAATAAATGAGGTTTACTGATATGTCATTAGATCTAATAAGAACTTAGTTCTGAGGAAAGCAGAATTATCAAGGGGACTTGATAGGTGATTTCTGTCTACTCTGTGGGTACATTTCACCCTCATTTGTTGGATTTTTTGTTAAATAGTCAGATGTCGATAGGATCAGAGGGTATCTCTTCATCCTGTCTATCCATTACCACATGAGGGATTTGGTCTTTATAATGCGGGCCCTCAGAAACTATTCCCTTTTTGCACTGTGATGTTGCTGCTGGTTCCATTGAGGGACCTGGGTGGCTCTGTTCTCTAGCCAATGATAATAAATGTCAGTGTAAGGGTGAGATAGCTTCTCTTGAGGTTGTTTGGCTTCTGCTCTCCTGCCTCAGAAGCAGGAGGTTATCATATTCTGCCTAGTGGAGCACAGCAGAGGCTCCCCTGCTGACACCCAGTCCAGCGGCCAGATAGGACAAGGACAGGCCGAGTCTTCAGACACCTGCATGAATCCAGATTGCCAATCACCTGAACTGTGAAAATTAGCAAAATGTTTCTTGAAGGTATTAAGTGTTTTGGGTGGTTTGTTCCAAAGTAGAGCTCACACTAACTCAGCCACAAGGGAGACTGATGTGAACTGACTCTTGTATAGACTGATTTTACGTGCTTACTCCCTTAAATTTAAGTATAGTGCTGTCCACTACGAAGCTGGAAAAGAAGGATAGGAATTCTCCGAAGGAGACAAGCAGGGCTGAAGAGGATGGGAGGTTGCTTGGAGACCACCGAGGAGGAGCCAGAAGAGCAAGAAGGCTGGGTATCACTGAGTGTGTGGCTCAGTGGCATAGCACCCGCTGAGCAGGACAAGGCCCTGGCTTTGATCCCCAGGTAAGAAGGAAAGTCCTGGTCTACTTTGACCCCCATTCAAAATTTTTTAAATCAGAAGTTTCCAGTCTTTTTTAAGTCTTGCACAACTTGAAATAAAAATATTCCTAAGATGCAACAGGGAAAATGAATACTATGAGGACTGAACTACAACTTGTTTTTTTTTTAATCCCCTTCCTTTCCCTCCTTTCTAATTCCCTTGTCTCATTTTTCATTCCTATTTCCTTGTCCACTTCCCCATTGCAAGAGATCCATCCCCCTGTCCCCTTCTATCCTTCCTTTAGTGTTCTCTTTCTTTGCACTTTGCCTCTCTCAAATTGTGCCACCCTCAGAAAGGAAAGGCCAACATGACAGTGTCAAGTGTGTTAACATAACCCTGCTCATGACGGTATGTCTGATTTATTTCACTCAAAATTATATTTTTCAAGTGTATCCATTTTCCTACAAATGTCTCAAATGTGTTACTCTTTATAGCCAAGTACTATTCCATTAAATACAGATGCCACATTTTCTTTGCCCAATCATCTGTTGATGGGCATTCCAGGATTTAGCTGTTGCGATCTGTAAAGTATGCTGTTGGTACTTTGATTGGAACTGCATTGAATCTATATAACAGTTTTGGGAGTATGGCCATTTTGACAATATTGGCTCTGTCTATCCTGGAGCAGGGAGCACCTATTTTCTGATGTCCTGTTCAGTGTCATTTTTCAGAGTCCTATAGTTTTCTTTGAGGAGGTCTTTCCTTGACTAGGTATCACATTTTTCTTGAAATGACTGTGAATGATATTGTCTTCACAATTTCCTTCTCAACCAATTCGTTATTGGTATACACAAATGCTAATGATTTCTGTGTGTTGACCTTGTATCCTGCTGCATTGGTGAATTTGTTTACACATCGACTGTCCTGGTTGTCAATTCTGCGGGTGTCATTTCAACCTGTTGGTTCTTGTTTGCATGTGATACACGTGTGTGTCTGTTTTAAATCGCCTATTTTTGCATACCTTTTATTTAGAACATTGCATTCACCCTTGATGTTTGTTTCTAGTGAAATCTAATAAGTTCTGTTGTTTTACTAATTCATGTTTGTGAAAAATAACCTGTAATTTTGTTCTATAGTCTATGAAAATTTTTATCATAAGTACATTAGATATAATTTTTATACTTCTCCAGAACTCAGTGATATTCTTTTGAAATACAAAACAGACACATTTGGAACACTAAGACTGGGTAGGAAGGAAGTGCCAAAAGATCTACAAAATTTTAAAAAATTAAAAAAGGGAGAAATGTTAGCATATCATACAGGAAAAGTCTGTGTTATAAAATGAAAAGACAAGAAAGACGTCTCCTTATCATCGACTATTCATAATATAGAAATGACAGAAATTGGAAGAAGAAACAAAACTAAAAAAAAATCCAGTTGGGGTCAGTGATTATAATAATTCTGTGGGTGGTGTTGGCAGAGTTGACCAATATCCAACAAGCTTGATACACTGAGAGGAAAAATTACGTTTATGCACCTTCTGGACCAAACAACATGTAACTTGTTTGTTATTTATTCAAAACAAGGGAGTTCAAAAGTCATTCACAATTTGGATTAGGTCTAATAGACCAAATAATTGAAAAATACAGGATGGTGAAATGCCACCCAGAATATCCATCATTTACCATTATGTTTAGTGGGTGGACATTTTATTGAAATCGTACCACCCACAGAAAGGAAAGGCCAACATGACAGTGTCAAGTGTGTTATTCAAAGAAAGCCAAAAAGAATTTGGAAAGAGAGGAGATATTACTGTCCATGTTGTGACATTGCATTGTATATTGAATATTTTAAGATAACCATACACTGAAAAATTATGAATAAATTGAGTAAAACTCATTTTTAAATTTCCTATTATATTGCCTTACAAAAATTAATGAAAAAAATTCAATTTTTGGCCATCCTGTATTTAAATAATTGCAAGAATTTTTGATGCGGTTCTTTGGGTTTTCTATGTAGAGTATTGTATCATCTGCAAATGATGATAATTTGAGATATTCCTTTCCTATACAATAGTACCTTGGTTCACAAATTTCAATCTTTCCATGATTCTGGTTGCAAACCAAATTGAGCACAAACCTAATGAAATTCAACAGGTTCAATGCTGACCTTATGGGGAAGTTTATTTTGGTTCATAACCAATTTAATTTGCAACCACAATGATGGAAAGAATTGTTTGTGAACTGAGCTAACACTGTGTGTATCCCTTTTGTTTCTTTCTTTTGCCTAATTTCTTTGGCTAGTGTTTCAAGTCTTATGTTGAATACAAGAGGTGGTACTGGACATTCTTGTCTTATTCATGATTCCAGAGGAATGTGTTTAGTTTTCCCCTATTTAGGCTATTGCTTTGTCATGAATAGCTGTTATCATATACAAGTATGGTCATTGTATATCTGTTTTCTTCAAAGTTTTTATTGTGAAGGGGCATTAGATTTTGTCAAAACCTTTTCTGCATCTATTGATATGATCATGTGGTTTTTTACCTTGCTTCCGTTAATGTGATGTATCACCTCTACTGATTTACGTATGTTGAACCATCCTTGCACCTCTGGTATAGAACATACTTGATCGTGATATATGATCTTTTTGATAATGTGCTGCATTATATTTGCTAATATCTTGTTGAGGATTTTTGCATCTATGTTCATTAAGGAGATTGGCCCGTAGTTTTCTTTTTTAGCTGGGTCTTTACCTGATTTTAGTCAGGGTGATACTGGTTTCCATAAAGGAATTTTGGAGCATTCCATCTCTTTCAGTTTCTTTGAAGAGCTTGAGGGGTATTGGTGATATAACATCCTTAAAGGTTTTATAGAACTCAGCCATGAATCCATCAGGTCCTGGCTTTTTTAGTTGGCAGATTCTTCATTACTCTGACAGGCTCATTGCTTGTTTTTGGGTTGTTGAGCATATTTATGTCTTTTGGGGTTAGGTTGGGTAGTTTGTGTCGATCTGTCCATTTCTTCAAAATTTGCCAATTTATTGGAATGTAATTTTTCAAAGTGGTTACTATCTTCTGGATTTCATCAGCATCTGTTATAATTTCACCTTTTTCATTTCTAATTGGATTAATATGAGCCTTTTCTCTTTCTCTTAGTCTGCCTAAGGACTTACCTATTGCATGTATTCTTTCAGAGAACCAATTTTTCAATGTATTGATTTTATTTTTTACTTTTTCTGTCTCAATTTCATTGATTTCTGCTCCCATGTTTATAATTTCCCTCAATTTCAGTTTGGGGCTGGTTTGTTGTTTATCAAATATCTTAAGATTTTTCATAAGGTTACTTATTTGAGCTGACTTTTTTCATGAGTGAGCATTGATTTTGATGAACTTTCCTCTTATAATTACCTTCATAGTGTCCCATAGGTTTCAGTAAGTTGTATCATCACTGTCATTAACTTCCAGAACATTTAAAATTTCTTCTTTGATTTTCTTTTGTGACTCATTGGTTGTCTAGAAGTATGTTGATGATTTTTCCAGGGGCTTTTGCCTTTTCCAAAATTTCTTCTTCCATTGATTTGTTGGGGTAATTTTAAATCTTTTATCTTTACCTAAGCAGGTTTTGTAGACTAGTATGTGATCTATTTTGGAAAAAGTACCATGTGCTGCTAAAAAGAATAAATATGCTCTTGCCGTGGGCAGTGGGGTAGACTATTCTGTATATATTCTATTGAATCCATATATTCAAGGGTGTGGTTCAGCTCTGATACTTCTCTATCTCTTTATGGAAGTGGGGTATTAAAATCCTCTACTATAATGTTTACTTTATCTTTTAATTTCAGCAGTTTCTGTTTTGTGAAGAGAGGTGTTCCAGTTGTTGGTGCATATATGTTTATCAATGTTATCTCTTCTTGTTGAATTGTTCCCTTAACTACTATGTAGTGGCCTTCTTTGTCTCTTCTAACTAGTTTCAGCTTGAAGTTTACTACGTCTGATACTATAATTGCCACCCCTGTTTGTTTTCAGGGTGCTGGTTCATGAAATGTTTTCTACCCTTTAATTTCTAGTATCTGAATATCTTTTGGATTGGATGAATTTCTTGAAAGCAGCAGACTGAGATTCTGATTTTTGACAAACAGTCTGCCAATCTGTCTTTTTTTTTTGAGACAGGATCTCACTATGCAGGCGAGCTTTGAACATGAAGCAATTTTCTTGCCCTGGCTTCCCAAGTGCTGGTATTACAGGCAAGCGCCATCACTCCCTGTTCGATCTGTGTCTTTTAAATGGGGAGTTGAGGCTCTTAATGTTGAGAGAGATTACTGAGATGTGTTGGTTATTTACTGTCATTGCCTTCTTTTTTTTTTTTTTTTTTTTTTTTTTGGTGCCGGGAATGGAACTCTGGACCTTGTGCTTGCGAGGCAGGCAGCAGAACCACTGAGCTAAGTCCCCAGCCCTGTCATTGCCTTCTTTATCTGTTGGTGAATCATTTGTTTTTCTTTTCCTGATATTTTTTGTTGCCACTGACCTTACTAATTTCCTCTGTTTTCAGCTGTATCCGCTTCATTTTTTTCTGTTGAGAATATTAAATATTTTCTGAAGACCTGATGTAGTACTCCTGTGTCTTTGAGCTGGTCTTTTTCATGGACTTCTTTGTTTCTCTATCTATTTTGAAGGATAGCTTTGTGGGGTAGGTTAATCTGGGTTGGAAGTTACTTGTTCTTAGTGCTTTAAATACTTCACTCTGCGCTGTTATACCCTTTAGGTTGTGTATGGAGATGTCTTCGTGATCTTAATTATTTTACATTTGTATGTTGTTTTTTGTTTTTCTCTGGCTGCCTTTAAAATTCTGTTTATTTACTAGATATCTGGTAATTTAATAAGGATATGCCTTGTAAGCTACTCTTTTCATCACTATTGTTTGGTGTTCTATAAGTGTTGCTTATTTGTACTTTAAACTCTTATATTTGGGAAATTTTATTCTACAGTTTCTATTAACATGTTAGTAAATCCATCTGTGCTGTCTTCAAGTTTTTCTTAACTACAGTTAGCCTTAGATTGGTTTTCTTATTTTCATCTAGTAGCCTCTAAATAATTTAATCTCTTGTTCTGTTATTTTCTTTTTGACTTATTTGAACTCTTCATCATAATTCACTATTTTGTCTTCACTATCAGCCACTCTGTCTTCATATTGGTCGTTTCTGCAATTTATGTATTCTGTGCAGTTTTTTTATTTTGGGTATTGCTTTCTGGCAACTTTTTGAAGATTCCATATCCTTGTTGAATCTGTTATTCAGATTTTAAGATGTTTTGGTTAGTTCATCCAGTTTTTTTTTTTTTAACCTATTTCCCCAAAATTCACCAGGACATATTGAGAGAGGTTGCAGGGAACTTTTGATTCATTTCTCCTTTGATCTCATCTATTTTCTTCATCCCTACTATGAACTTTTCATAGATTTCTGCTACTCAATATTTGTTTTCTTCTCCTTTTGTGACCTGATAATCTGCTTTGGTAGGGGATTGAGAAAATTCAAGGATCTTCTGTTTTCATTTCCCCACATCCCTGTGAATATCTTTCTCCTTTTTTGGAGACTAGAGAAGAGAAGAGAGTTTCTAGTTTCTATGGAGATTTTTTGTTGGATGTTACCTCCCTGTGAATAATTATCAGCTTTGTCCAGAACTGGTATTTATCAGTTCTATTATGTACTTGAAGTTAATTGGACTCTGTCCCTGTGTTTTGCCAAAAGAATTACTTCTGGTTATAACAGCATCTACGGATTCAATCATACAACACTTTTTTTTTTTTTTGAGACAGAGTCTTGTTTGTAGTTCAGGCGTTGAATTCAGTATGTAGCCCCCAGGCTGGCCTTGAACTCAGATCCTCCTGCGTGCTGGGATTACAGGTGTGTGCCACCGCTCCCAGCTAACCCTAGAACACTTCTCTATGGTAGTTCTTGAAGTCACACCTACCCCTTTGTCCGTCCTCCATGCACACAATGACAGTTTATTATTTGTGATTGCTCTGTGATGAGGTACGTGCGGTGGGGTGAGGAGAATGGAAGGTGGCTGGTTGAGAAGGGTTGGATACTAAGGGGGAGATGTGAAGGGGGTGGAGGTAGATGAGAAGAACATTTTGATGTGGGGTCCGATTCTATTGTGACAATCAGTTGAGTGGAAGGGTTAGTATTGAGTTACCAGAAGATATTTGTGGGGACAAGGGCAGAAATGGCAGAAAGAGGTTAACTTTATCATTGAGGAAAGCTATGTGGCTGTCAGAACTTGCTGATGGGGAGATAATAGGCTGCATAAAACACGGAAGAGCCAAAGGCTTATGATGGGCGCGATCTTGTGTTAATACTAGAGAGGTTAGGAATGACTGAGAGCTGAGTGTGGGAAATTTAAAAACTTGGGAAGAGGAGCTTATGTGTTTGGAAAAGAATACAGAGATGCGTTAATAATATTGTCTCAGGGGTTTGAGGTGAAGAAACTAGACGAGGAGCTGAGATGGGAGAGAACCACCCAGTTATTAAATCAGAGAGAATGACAGAATACACAAAAGTACCAACCTAATAAACACACGAAATCATTAAAAACATAACATAGCCCACGTTACTAAATAAGTCAAGAAACATACAGAAACTTAAACCTATAAGATGTTCAATGGGAACAGACTAAATATTCCAGTGAGAGACACTGCCTATGTGATTCCCAACTAGCTTCTTCGCCACAGAGTCTGAGTGCTCGCACTCTGATGAATCCTGTGATCCTTCCACCAGAATACCGAAGCTGACAGACTCAGGACTTGTCCAGCTAGGCTGCGGGCGTTCTTTCCAAGTCTTATCCAGACTGAGTTCCGGGTTAGGCAATTCTTCCTGTCCCTCTTCCTTATGCGATGGTGGATTTGGCAGACAGGTTCACTGGGGTACAATATTGTCCACTGAGTCAGGATTGTTCCTATGCAGTCAAATCAGCTACAGCAGTGATGGGCTAACCCATTACAGTGGTGTCTATCAAGGCTAGTTGTGACCACCATGAGACCCTGTTTTGGGTCACCCTTTAGCCTAGAGAAGGTATCCATGGTGATAGTGTAAGCGTCGTAACAGCCCAAGTATTGGCCCATGGTTAGTGTGCACTAAATGTGATGGCTGTCTTCTGTAAGGGTGAAAAACAGCATTCAACGGTGATTTTTATAGAGGCAGTTATCTGAAGCCCAGGCATTGGGGATTGGGTAATGCCAGAGCGCGGAAAGGAAGAAGAACCAGCAGGTGTTTTTACAAAAGTCTTCTGTTACGTGGTATGGGGAAGAGGGATTAGGAGGGGTGAAAAGGATCATCGTGACGTTAAAGGTGTGCTCTGTTTAGACGGGGATAAAAGGGAAAACTAGGTACAAACTTGGTAATGAGAAATGGGGATGAAAAAGTTTCTATGACTAATATGAAAAATTGAGTGAGGTGAAGGGAGACAAATGAAGAATGGGAGGAGAAAGAAACAAAAAGACACAAGAGAGGTCTGGTGAAAATATGAAGGATAAAGGTGGGAGGGATTAAAGGGACACAGGAAAATTCCTGTGCCCTCTAAACTATATTGGAAGAAAAGGCAGACACACACACCTTATATAACAAAAAAGGGGAAAATACTGGATTGAAATGGGGGAGAAAATGAACAAAACAACCAAAAAAAGGAATAAAATAAAGTGGAAAAGAATAAAAGAAAGTTTTCTATTTTTTCGAACACGTGGCCTTTTTCCTTAGCCTAGGATTGAGTAGCACAGCTTAAGCCAGGATGTATCTCTGTTTATGCTGGAAGTTGGGAATGGCTCTCCACCCCTGGGATGGTGCTGTGTGCGGACACTGGGTTACAGTGAGAACCAGGCAGCAATGTGAGGTTCAAGTCCTGTGCGACCCGGGCTGAACTTGGCCTCTGACCGCAGAAGCCAGTTCCGTGTTCACCAGCTCTGGCCCCTCGGTAGGGCACCCGTGAGCCTGCTGTCCACCTGTAGGCTGTCTCCCGTGGCTGTCCTTCCCTCACCCACTCTGGGGATTTGACAGTGTGGACCATGACTTGCAGCCAAAGAGCCGCTCTCGTGCCCAGGTTCAGACACTCGGTCCTTCCTTATAGTGGTAACCCACCAGGTCACTCAGCACTGTTGACTGTGGAAGGCCACTCTGGAGGCAGTGTCCCTTGTTTTCCCCACTGGTCCCAATTGTCGCTGCTGCTGTCAACCCAGGGTGGTTCTGCGGTTCCCTGTGAGCCACAAGTTCCTCTTCACCGTCTTCCAGCTGCCAGCCAGCCAGCCTCTGCTTGTGGCACCCCTGCCTGCTGGGATCTTCCCTTCTCCTCCGCGATATGATTTCTTAGGTGTCACTTAAAGCTTTGTTCATCTCCTTTGTCAGTTCCCTCCTGGTTCCCAGGTAACCTCCCCTTGCTCTTATTTCTCTCCAAGTTACTATTTTTTAGGCTCCAGAAACTTTGTCCTAAAGAAGCTGAGTTGCTGGCACCATTTTTATTCCTCCAAAAAGCCCTTCTTTGTAGCTTATATGTTTAATTAATACGAACGAATATCACCGTTTAAGTAATCCGCAGGAAAGTTTTCAATCCCTCTTGAAATCACTGGAGATACTCCGCACAGAACCTGAGCTATAAATCTCATCCCTGAATGTGTTTAATGACCCCTGAAAAGAAGAAAATATTGGTAGGGAAAAGCAGAAGAATAGAAGAAAGGGAACCACTCTAAATCAGTAGAAATTTTAAATTATGTATTTTAGGATAAAGGTTAGTTTATTACTTCCATAAATCTACAAATTAGATATAAAAGTATAAGTAGCTATTCCAGGATTACATCAGAAGAGTTTTACAATTCCCAAGTAAATCAGACATGAATCTCTTCCATTGCCCGTCAGACGTCTCGAAGGAGTTGGGTGTAGATATAGTTTAGACTCCAGGGTCCGGATAGGAACTTTACACCTGCTCAGCTTACTCAACATTCAGATCCTTCTGCCTGTGTTAGTTTTCATGACATGAACCAAAGTCTCCCATCTTAAAACCAAAAACGAAACACAAAACCCAAGTCCCCAATTAAATTGAAACAAGTTTTCTTAACTCCATGCCCCTGAGGTACTGCCCTACTTGTTTTTACGAGGACATCCGATCTTTGCAGAATAATTTCATTCCAGTTACCTCCATTTGTTTACCTCCTGCTGTCAGTTCAACACTCGTCAGACTTTTGTTACCAGCTACCCCATGGACACTGCTCTTGAGCAGGCCTTAAAGGCATTCCTTTATAAATGTGTTGGCCATTTTTCTCCTGCGTGGTAATAGAAAATTTACTCACAATAGCTCAAAATTCCTATGTCCGTGAGCAGGACAGACTGTGATACATCCCTACAACGGAATTACTCAGCAATAAAAGGAATGCATCACTGAGACACACAACAATATAGATAAATCTTATAATTATTGTATTGAATGAAAAAAGCCAGATCAGACACAACAGAGTATGCGTTGCATGATTCCATTAATATGAATTCTTAGAATAGGCAAAACTACAGCATGATTTAAAACCCCCCCAAACAAAAAACTTAAAGAAGGGAAACAGTTGTAGCTCTGTAGAGGGGGCTGATTGAAAAGAGGCACAAGGCAAATCTTTAGGATGATAAATATTCTTTATATACTGATTGTAGAAAGGGTTTCATAAGCATATTTATCAAAACTGGTGAAACTATGCACTATGGACTTATTGTGTGAAAAGATAGGTCAATTCTTTATGTTCCTGTCCAACCTTTCAATACATTTTGTAACTAAACACTTCTCCTTTGGCTCTGGAGACAGCAACCCTCCCAGTTGCTTCTGGCCTCTGCATTCTGTCTTGCCTTACTGACATTTTCTGATATCTTTACTGCTTGTGTGACACTTGCTTTCTCTTTCTGAAACACACCAAGCTTTTCCCTCTGACCCAGTGCCTTTGCCCAAGCTGTGTTCATGCTTGGCTGCTGTATGAAAGTCCTTATCATTCATTTCAAATGTCATGACCTTGTAGATTCCCCCTCCCCATTATTTAATGCCCCCTTCTCTCTCTACCTCGTGTTCATACATGTGTTTCTACCTTGAACCCTTATTGTAAATGTGTTTACTATTTATTTTCTTCTCCAAAAACTGTGAAGTCCTTGAGAGCAAGTGCAGTATCTGCTGCAACCCTCAGGCACACACTGCCACAGCCAGCCTCCAAGGCAGCCCGAGTAACCTTGCCTCCTGCTCCACAAGCCCTTGTGTAGTCCCTTTTGACACTGGCTTAGGGCCCAGCTATGTGACTGGTGGAAGACTAAGCAGGTGACCACATGGGACCTTCTCCTTTGGTCTCTTGGGTTGTTTCTTTAGGGGAAGCCAGTTGGTACCTTGGAAGCCCACTTAGGAACCTTGTGCGCAGGAATGGAGATTTATGCTGACATCCGACACCTTACAAGCGAGCCATTTTAGAAGTAGGTCATTCAGGCTTAGTCAGACCTTTGCTTGACTTCTGGCTACAAACCTATCAGAGGCTCCAAGCCAAAGCAGAACTGCCAGCTACACTGGTCCCAAATTCCTGATCTGTAGAACCTGCGAGAGGTGAGCAAGGAGTGTTGCTGTTTAAGCCATTAAGATTGTTGGTAGTTTGTTGTCCAGTATTAGCTAAGTAATAAAAATTTTATTGATTAATTTTGTTGATGCATTTTAGGTATACAATATGATGACATTCATCGTTGGGAATTTGTACCTTTGCGTGATCTATCTTGGTTTTTATTTTTTCCCCCATTCCCCTGCCCTCCCTTCAGCTCCTCCACTCCTCCCTATTATTCACTTGAAAGGGTTACTCAAACTATAAATTGAATTCCTGCGTGTCACTTGATATCCTGCTAAATTGGCGGTGCAGAGTTAAACAAGGTATGGCTCCTGCTGTTGAATAGATCTTGATAGAGTTTGAAGACAAGGCAGCAGCTATTGATATAATGTGGGAGATGAATAACAGCATGTGAAAAGTTGACAAGAAAGGAATTTAAGAGATGATGGTTTAGAGGTTTAGATGCAACAGATTTTAGGCTTTGGTTAACATGAAAAGTTTTCATGGTAGAGATGGATAAGAACATGAAAACATAGTCTAGTTCTAGAATATAGTGGTTCTCAAATCGTGGAATGTGTCAGAATCACCTAGAGGGCTTGTTAAAACTGGTATTTCTGGCCCCTGTCCTCAGTTTTTGCCTAGTGAGGAAGATCATGCATTCTGACACACTGTGCGAGGGTTCTGATCCAAGGGCCACACTTGGGAAGCTATGTTCCTCTCGGTGCCGGCTAACCTAACAGATGCAACAGCATGGGTAATTCCTGGAACTCTGTTACAAGGCCCCACCCAATACCTACCAAGTAAGGATCCTTGCGTGGAGGGTGTGCACATTAAATCTTGAAAAGCCCTGCTACGGAGGGAAGAAAGGTTATGTTCCTTCAGAAAGCAGGCGAGTGCTGGACTTGCAGCACACATCAGAGGTCAGGCTCACCTATGTTATGGGAGAATTCTTTTCTATGACTGGCCCACCGGATTCCATTAATTTCCCCTTGCAGACCTCCTTTTTAAAAAATGCATTGATTTTTGCTGCAGTCCGAGTCTTGTTCATGAGTTCTCTGCAGGTACGTAGTTTCAATTCATTGCCATTCACTTCCTTGCCAGCAGCACTTGGCAGTACAACTAACGGTGCTCGCCTGCAAGTGACTGGACATGACACACCTATGGAAAACGGCGGAAGGTCGAGGAAGGACTGGCTGTGCACAGGTGGAGAGCTCCGGATGCCTCTGAAAAGCCAGGGAATTTGAGCCCGGGCTAAGCTCAGGGGCTAGTGATCTCCTTGCCGTTGGCTCAGTGAGAAGCAGGTGGCAAAATGTGGATGTCCATGTAGCAATGCGTGGAATAGGGCTGAACGATTCTATGCCAACTCCAGAAGGATGGACTGTCTCACACTAACAGCTGTGGTGGTATCAGCTGCTCCCAGTTCAGCTCAAGGAATTCTATTTTATGCCTGTCGCACTGACAGGAAGACCACTTCAGCCACAAAGGGGGAGCTGCCGAACCTGCTGTGTCCTGTCAGGATACAGGGATCAAGTTTTTTTATATCCCACATTGTTCTTCCTTTTCTCTCCAATTCGCAGAGCTTCATACTTTTATTCCCTGACTTAAATCACACCTTCTCTTTAGGGTAACAAGCTTTCTCTTTAAAAAGCAATGGCCTTCTCTTCATTGAGCAAACATTCTCTGAGACTGGACAGACAGAGATGAATAAGGCAATACCTTTTCTTAAGGAGGTGAGATGCGCTTATTTCCAAAACTGCGAAATAGTGCTGGAAATGTAGCTCAGTGGTAGAACTCTTACCCTGCATGCGGGAAGTTCCGGGTTTGTTCCCCAACACTTAAAGAAAACAGAACAACAACAACAAACAACGCCTAACAAAGCAAAACCAAAAATTACACAATAGTGTGGTCTGTATTATATAAATATCAATGAATTTATGCAGTCACTCAGTTCTCTTAGGTAGAGATTCCTAAACTTTCTCTTTCTTTCTTTTTGTTTTTTTTTCTCATTGAGTTTATTGGTACTTTTTAGGGATACGGTACAGTTACATTCATCATTGGGATCTTGTACCTTTACATGACAGGTCTTGGTTCTCATTTTTCCCCTTGTCCCTGCCCTCCCTTCACGCCCCTCCTCCCCTCCTCATTTACAAACACTTTATTTCCATTTTTTCATTTTCTCATATTTTTCTTTTCCCTTATTCCCTTTCCTCTACCCTTCCCACTTTCCCTACACCTTTAGCCCTTTTCTTCCTATTTCACATTGTCAATTATCTCTAAACTTTCTCTTTCACAGTATTGTTTTCATGATATCCAAGCCTATAGAAATAACTAATATTTAACAACTTAATTATATCTGTGTCCTATAATCTTGGTAGACATTTAAACAAATACACATAAATTTAAAGGAAAAAATTTTCAAGTGGTCACACTCACGAGCTGCTCCTCCTAGTTGGGTATTTATTTTCTCAAAGTTTGGAAGCACACTGAGCACCACCAACTCCTTGCTGTCTGTTTCGTATTGATTTTGGGAATCTAATGTTAAGACTGAACTTGCTGGCACTAGCCGTTTGTACAATGTCTGGCAGTTGCTGAGTACCTCTGCTTTTCCCTTAAAAAATGAAAATATCTCATGGTATCCCCGGGGGTCTGGTGGGATGCCCCAGCAAACTGCGAGATCATATATAAAGTTGAAAAAGTATGTAACTCAAAAAATCCTGGTGTCTCATTATGCCTTAGTCTCCCCATGGACTTAAATTTAGGGAAATATTCCAAAAGTATAACTGGAGCCTGATGTTGTGATACATTACCCCGCCTGATCCAAAAGTTTTACTCATTTTAAGGTCTCTAATATTACAGAGAAATAACTCTGTTAGTTCAGAATTATGTTTGATGAAGGACATATCAACAGGTCATCTTGCTGAAATTGTGCAGAGCTCTACCCTATTGACATTTGGGCTGGGTGATTCTTTGTTACAGGGGAGCTGTCCCGTTTAATTCAGGATGTTTAGGAGTGTCCCTGGGCTCTACCCTTTAGGTGTCAGTAGTAGCTCCTCCCGGTCATGACAACCCAAAACATCTCCAAAGTCCCTAATGGGGCAACTGCCCTAGGGTAAGGTGGACTGGTTTATACTTGTGCATAGAGCATACCCAGGCAGTCAGATTTTGAAAGTAAAACTTCACGGTAGCCACTTAGGTTTAAATTTCAGATGAACAACAGTCTGCAAGAGATGACGGGTGGTCCTGTATTTTACCTGTCAAGCCCACACCACACAGGTGAAGACATCGAACATTTCCAGGCTCTCCCAAGGCTTCCGTGTGCCCTTTTCAGTCCACACTCACACCGCAAGGCAGCTGCCTGCTTTGGATGAATCCAGTCTATGTTCGGGAGAAACCCAAAGCAGTGTTTCCAACAGATCCTTCCTCTGTTGCCTAATTTGGGTTTCCCTGGGGCCTCGACCCTTCTCACTTCTGAACTTCAAGAATCTTCTAAACCAGCCCAGAGAGTGTTTCCATTTCCCTCCTCCCTCTCATTCTCTGTGATTCACTCAGTTATTTGTTTTGCTTCCTCTGCCACGGCTGATTCCTTCACAGTTAGGAACAGAGGACTAAGCCCAGGACGAGAAAGCCATCTGCATCCCTGTCACCTCTCTTATGCTCCTGCCACACGTTTTCTGGATTCTGCATGACCATATAACAGAATGAGGCCAACGAAGGCTTGTTTGTAGGGAGGAGAAGAGTCTTGGAGCACGTATCTGGGGATATGGACAATTACATCAGGGCTAGAGGGCTTGGTGTAACCCTTTCCATCCTGGTAGGGGTCTCTCTTGCCTCAGTCTCGTGTCTTTAGGTTTTGTTTTGGTTTTGGCACTGGGGATTGAACCCATTGCTGTCACACTGACCTGCGTCCCAGCTGCCCTTTGTAGGGTCTTGCTAAGTCTCTGAGTTGCTCAGGCTACACTACTCAAACTCATGATCCTCTTGCCTCAGCATTCTGGAGTTCTGGGATTGCAGGCGAGCAACAGAACATCTGGCTTTTACCCGTTGCGTAACTATGGGATAAGATTGAAGGACAAGACCTCAGGGTTCCTCATTTGGGGAACAAGAACTAGCTACCAAAGTTTCCTCCTTGTGTTGGCTTCTCTCTATCACATACTCATTTTATGGCACTTACAACCCTGAAGTATTTTGTTTTTCTGTAATACAAATGTCATATTAGCTGCTTTTCATAGATGCTTAATGGAACCGTTTGGGTAGGGCTGAACCTGCAGAAATTCAGTTAATGTGGTTGAAAGTCACTGTCGTGAACAAGGTAAGGTTTTGACACCAAAAAGTCGTCCTTGACCTTAGGTAGGCATGATTTGGGGAAGTTTCCAGAGGGGAAGATGGCTTGAGCTGAGATTTTTAACCTTAGATTTTGGTAAATGATAGTGGTTGAAGAAATGTGTCATGAGTTAAGAACAAGGCCAGTGTTTCAGGATGGGTTCTGTGATAAGAAGTGGGAAGGTCAGGATTTACATCCTGGACAGAGATTATAAAGTAGATGGGTAGGACACAGATCCAGGTGGAGTGAAGGTGGGGATTTCAGCATTTTCTGTGGGTCACAGGAAACTGTCAAAACCTGGTCAGATCACCCACATATCTCTGAGAAGGAGGACTACAGAGAAGATGGGGGATTTGTAATTTAGGTTAAAGAGGCTAGTCATTCACCTCTTAGTGTGAATTTATGTACAGCCATTGCTCCCATCCAAAGTTCTACTTAGAACTAGCGGAGATGGAAGTCTTCCTGAGGACATACCAGTTGATACTAACAGTGCAGCCTTTCTTCGGGCTGGTGAAAGGGTGTGCCTCGCTGCAGAGAAGCCTGCTCCAGCAGCTTTCAGCCCAGGAGCACATGGGAGTTGGGGCACGGGAGAAGTTGGGGAGGGATTGTGGAGAGGGGAGGAGAGGATAAAGAGGGCCCACGTCCCACATCTGCCTGGGGTGGGTGTTTGCCATGTTGTTGGCCATGTGGGACTGTGGGTGACTCTTAGCATCCAGGGCTACAAGGTGTGGCACCTCCTATAAATTAGCTTTATATTCTCAGCATGTTCAGGAATGAGCACAAGATTAAAGGAGCAAACAGTTTGGAGATGAAGTGATCAAGTGGTACCCTGTTGCAGCAATCTGTGTGGCACCTCACTTGTTCATCTAATAAGAGCAGGAGACAGTTGTTTACAGCTGCAAAGCATAAAAACTGCTCTTCCAGAAAGTTCTGAGTTCCTGGTAGGAACAATGAGCTTGCAGGCTGGAAAGGTCACAAAGGGAAGTTAACCCATAGCATGGAAAACTAAAAAACGACTTGTTACATCCCTTGTCACGGGTCTAATTTGTTTAAAATCAAATCCATCTGTTCATTTCACACACTTTGTTCCACTTCCTTGCTGCAATCCACAGTGGATTACTCCATGACTTTAAAAACTGGCTGCGTTTACAATAAGCTAATAACTTATTTTGTGGTTAACTGCGTCAAGATATTCTGGAACATGACCAACATTTGTTCATTCTCATAGTGTCCCCCTACCTCTCTCTCACGCACACTGACTGGGAAAAGCCTTTTGGTCCCCTTCACAATCACACTCTTAACAAGCTCTGAAGTGACATAAGTTTTTAGTCTCTCTTTCAGACTGTCCTCTATTCCGCACGTAACCTACGAAGGCTTATTTGCCTCCCGTGGGCCTCACATTACAAAGGACTTCGTGGCTCACTTGACCCCATTTATGATCTCCAAATCTTAATTTCAAATGAAGCTTCCTTCTTTTCAGGACAGAGTTATCTGCTGTGCAATAAACTAGGGTCCCTTAAGGCATTCATTTGAGATGCATTGAATCCCTTAAGGTCTCCGAACCCATTAAAATATGTACAGTATTTCTGCTTAACTAATGGTTCCTTGGAAAAATGGGATTGCATGCAAGATATAATTCAAAGGAAGGCAGTAGGGGCTCTTGGCCAATCCATTCATAGGAACATTTGCTGATTGGGAAAATATTTTATTTTTTGGCTTAATCTTCTGCCAGACCACACAAACTAGTGAAGGTTGTTCTGTTTTATTTGTTGGACCTAATTCTGAAGACAGATCAATGGAATTTGTGATTTTTGTCAGTTTCTGTTTAATAAATGACTGACTGGCATTAAGTCCAGTCAGATTTGTACAATCCATTTTTCCCCTTTGTTGAGTGCAAGCTGTGGCTAGATATTACCATTTACGCACCCTGGCTTGTTTTGAAAGGCCAGATATTTTGGAAATCTTGTATTTATGTAGCTCGATATTAAAATGACAAGTGGCTTAAGCTGAAGAGTGGCTGCTGAAAGATCCCAGCACATGTGCTTATAGTAATTTTACATTTTTCATTACTGAGGTAATTAAAAAATTCCTTAGGGCTGAATTATAGTAAAGTTTTATGTAGCCTTACTAAGCATAAACTAATTTTCTTTCCCAATGGATAGTGTTAATTTAAGTAGGAAATATTTTTAATTCTATCTCATTTATTCATATCATGAAAAGTTGTAAGCCTTACTAATTTTATTCAACATCATTTCCTCCTAAGAGTCTAAGATTCAGTAACTGATATTTTTAGTATTAAAAGCTAAGTATAGATGGAAGATTTTTTTTTTCTCACAAATGACCTTTAGCAGTTCATTTCTTCTGTGTCCTAAGAGAAGTTACAGGGTCTGAGCTTTTTGTATCTGAGTTCATGAATGTTATGACAATGTGCTCCGATATGTGTATCTTGGACAAGACATTAACATCTTTATTTAGAAAAGAAATTCAAATGAAAAGAAATTTAATGAGCTAAATTTTTTTCTCATGCTTCATCCCTGTGCTTGAAGTAGCAAGTACAATATTTAGTGAAGCTCTATGACTCTTTCAAGCCAAAAAGGTGCCATTTTGTGTATTATTGTTCCTCTGGCATTATCTTGGAGGTTCACATTTGTCTTGCTTACGGAAAGAGAGAAATGAATGTGCCATATAAGAAATGGTCCAGAATCTGAGTAGAAACGATTCTACCTAGAAATGACAGAAGGTGAGGGTATGTATGCATGGAGCGATAATGTCCTATCATGGCTTGCTCATTTGCAAATCATGCCTAAGACAAGTGCAGGGACAGAGGTAGGAAGAGGGCGAGCAAGAGCGCTATACCCAGAGTGCGGACTGACTCCGTGTGGTGTCTGAGATCTGGGGAAGTCTTTGCACTTCATAAGTCAGGAAGTGCTTGGCCACGGGAAACACAGCACCCACGGCTACCCTGGGAGAAGAAGGAGGAAGTGAAGATGAGCAGAGCAGGAAGAAGATGGAAAGAGGAGGTGAAGGAGATGGAGAGACCATGAGGTACTCTGCCAGTGCTGGCAGTAATGGAGCGAGTTCCATGAGCATTTCTTCCTCTCATCTTTAGGACTACCTGTACTGTAACAGTGAAGGAAACTAGTGGCTAGGTCACTTGGCTGAATTCCCATAGCTTGTAAACCTTAGAGTGACTGCTGGGTCCCACGCATTTTCCACAGTGCGTTGCCACTGTCCCTAGAGATTGGTTGTGGATGTTTGTTATTTGCTATGGGTATACATTTGGTGTCCCTTCCACCTCCCTCACCCATACTGATCCCAGGAGTCCTCAGACTTAACTCTACAGCACAAGAGCCTGACATATGCTGCCTTTTTCCCCAGACTCGTTCTGGAACTGCCCTGGGGGTAGGGGTGGAATAGGACATGTGGACAGTGACCATTTTATACCAAAGAGCACAGCTGGTCCCATGTACCTACCTGAAGGCTCCACATCCATGGACTGAACTGAGGACAAGAAAAATCTCAAAAATCTTATCTGTGCTGACCATGTAGAGATGTTTTTTTCTTGTTACTGTTTCTCAAACAATATAATAATTGCTTCCATAGCATTTACATTGTATATGGTATTGTAAGTAAGCTCAAGATGATCTAAAACATACAGGAGGTTGTGCATAAGATATATGCAAATACTGCTGCATTTAATTTAAGGCACTCAAACATCCATGGATTTGGGTATCTGTGGGGTCCTGAACTCAGTTCTCCGTGGATACTGACTGGGGCCTACCTGTATTAATATTTCAGTTAAGAGGCTTCATTCTGTGCAGTCAAGTAATGTGTGTAAAGGCTTATTAGAGGCCTAGCTCTGACTCTTTGGGATTAAAAAGAATATCTGATTAAAGTCATGATCACTGAATTAAGCCTTCAAGGATAGGAATAAGTACAGATGAGGAAATTTCAGATTCCACGACTAGAAGAGGAAAAAAAATCACAGAGGATACAAACTGGCCGAAATTGCCTTACATTTCTATTGCTTGGGTGAATCTCCCCTGCCTGTCTTCACAACCAGGGAGCTGGGTTGATCTGCTTAAATCAGCCTGCCGATCACAAGGTGGGAAAATTTCCATTCAAGACTGGTTTCTTTTTGTCTTTGAGGTGATTATTTTTTTTGTCTGTCATACATATCAAATATGATAATGAACTGAAAAATAAAGCTTTATAACACTACCTTTTTACAGGTTTCTTGATATCAGCAAATGCAGCAGAAATTATATTTGCCTTCCAGCAGTTAATCTGGCCCATGGGGATGGCAGGTGTTTCTGCCTCAGTATTTACTGATCTGTAAAGATTAGATGTTTCTATAATCTCTAGGAAGTGATTAGTTTTCTTGGAATTTTTTTCAGACTTCTTAAAGTTCTTTGGAGGTAGAAATCATTTAAGAATACAGCTCACAAGCTTAGCCAGGATTTCTACATTATTTTTGGTACATACTGGCTCTTAACCCCTTCTTGCATGGGCTCCTGTAACCCTAAGGCTCACTCCAACTGACCAGCCTCCTTATAACACAGAAAAGAGTATAATTATTCTAAGTTAGTAAAATCACTGCAGCCTAGATCTGGTTGACCAAAATATTTTTGTTTATGTGCTTTCCAACTGCCTGTCTCTGGATGCAAATAATTGTGCATTACATTTGTTACCATTTCCATATTGGTCCTCTTGAATAGAACCAGGTTAGGAAAACTGAGCTGCCTGATTCTCCGCTGTTGATTTCCCTGCACATTTAACTCTATCAGAGCTGTTTTGCCTCTCAACCACAGCCGACTGGCTGGCTTTTGCAGGCAGTCTGTTTCCCGTTTCTTCAAAAGTAGCATTCAGGCAACTGCTGCCGCAACGTCTTGCAATTTATCTGTTTACGTGCCTGTCTTCTCCACTAGACTGTGAAATTCCCAGCAGCAGGGATTCTGTCTTATTCATCTTTGTAGCTCAGGATTTGCCAAGCCTGCCACAGAGTAGGTCT
Source organism: Fukomys damarensis (assembly GCF_012274545.1). NCBI lineage: Eukaryota > Metazoa > Chordata > Mammalia > Rodentia > Bathyergidae > Fukomys > Fukomys damarensis. The sequence continues at coordinate 28,677,403 of NW_022900943.1, read as the reverse complement.
TTTACAAATTAAGTTAATTAAAAAAATGCTTGAGTTGCTACGATGACTAGGTTTTTCTTTAATCAGGCTTTTCCTCCCTTATCTTAGCTATCCTTTCTAAATCTTTTAGATGGAACATGTATTATTTATGTAATTTAACAGAAAAGATTTAAGATTGGGAGTTGTAGCTTGGTAATAGAGCACGTGCTTAGCATGCATGAGGCCCGGTGTTCACTACCTAGCACCACACATGCAGAAAAGATTTAAATGAAAATAAGAATGTTTCTGTTTAATTCTCTGGAAACATTTCTGCTGTTATATTAAACTGTTAGTTTTTGAAAAACATTCTAGTCAAAGCATAAATCACTGTGGTAAGCATGTCTTGCAAGTGCTGGTATTATTTTTTGGATTGCATCTGACTACACGACATGGGGCTTACTACATATGAGAACCAGTCTCCAGTTCCTGGCCAAAAAGCTGCAACCTGTTACACAGTGCCTTTACCCCTTTTAGGATCTTGCCAACTTCCTACCCACCACTTAAAAATTACTAGCTTAGCCCTACCTCTGTAAATAGGAATTATTGAATGTTAATAATTTCTGGTAAGCAATAGAGGAGACACTGAAGTTAGTAATATATATGTGATCCCCCTTTCCATGCAATTTGTAGGAACGTGCTACAGAGTGATATGTGGCAGAAACAAATTCAGAAGGAAGGGAATATGGAATTCAGCGAGCAGCGTGAATGATTTGCTGTTAGCATGGAGCCCAATAACACTACAAAGCTATAAACTTTGTCAATCTAGATTGCCCAGTTAGGTGGCAGGATGCAATTTGTCTTTTCTGAAGCCGCCTGCTGCTTGCTAGCTCCATCTCCTGTCACAGCCTATTAGCTCCCCGAGAAAATTGGTGGGAAATTGCCTGCAGATTGTAGGAAATTGCATCTCCAGGACCTGGAAAAAATGTAGGATAGCACAACACTGACCCTCCCAGAGCAGCTATTAATATAGCAAAAGCTGACCTTTGACTTTCCGGGAAACGACTTTGCTATTTGCTGAATAAAGACTGTATTATATTTGGCTGAAGGAGGGTGCAAATGATTATCCTAGTGAGACTCAAAGCCACCCTGCTTTTGAAACCTTAAATATTAGCTAGAAGTTTTTGTTGTTGTTTAGTTTTTGATTTATTTATTTGTTTTGGGTGGAGAGGATTTCCGTGCTAGAACACTTCAGGCCCAGGTAGCTTGTTTTTGAAAGAACCTTTCCCCTGAGATAAAAAGCAAGAAGTAAATTATCTCAAGGAAGTGTTCCTGAATCTCTAAAGCAAAAATCCAGGAAGTCAGTCTTTCAAAGACAAGATTAAAAAACAAAGACGAGTGCATTTGAACATTGTTGTGCTGGGCTGTGTGTACACCTGGGGCTTTTCCTCCCTTCCCTAATTGTAGTTTACAGTTTCATCTAGTTTGACTTACTTCTGAATTATTTTTCTTTATAGGCCATCCCTAGAAGTTCAGACATCAAAATAATTCAGTGTTCCACGGGGGTATGTATTGTGCATATTTTAAGCATTGTTAACTTTATGTCACAAAAAAATAAAGATCCTGTGATGGTATTTACAGGCCTGCATTTCTATCTAGAAGGATCTGTGCACTCATTCTCAAGCAATATGTTTGGAGAGGAAGAACAGCAATTTAGCTGCTCTGAAGAGTAGAACGCCCTTGCTTCTTCTGCCTTATCTTAAATTCTGTCCCTTTAGTATCAGCCCACCCCTTCCTATTACTGCCTCATTTGCTCTCACTGCCCTTGGGAACCAATCTGAAATGAGCTGGCAGGATGAACATCATCATAGCTCCAAAGAGGGAAGATATGAGCCATGCTGACAAAGGGGAAAAAATCACTCCGATGGTAGCTACAGGTAGTATGTATGATAGAAAGTACTGCCTGTTTGTTCCTGTGCTCTTAATTTTGGTAAAATTTGCTCCAGTTTTTGCTTTTCTACTCTTGTAAAGTACAATACCATTCCCTTTATTATTTGCATGTATTAAAAAAATTGCTACATGACACTCCTCCGCAATTCTAGGGGCAACAGGCTTGCTTTAGACCTGCTGCCCTCTTCCATTTGGTTCTTGCTTCTACAGAGAAAAGTGCCTGACACCAGTCATATCAGAAAGAATTGAATTTAGCCTGAAAGTTTCTGAGTTTTTAAATGGGCTCTGATATTCTAGTTTGGGTAATTCTTATTTTTTAACCTGCTAGAGCATCAGTTTCATCATTGAAAAACAAATAAGGATAATATCTAAGATCCTTCCAGATTTTAAATGCTGCAGTAAAGGGTTCAGAACTGAGGGTAGGGTGAAGGCTGAGCTGGCGATCATAAATTCCCTCACCCTGAAGCAGCCCACTTCTTGTGCTGAACTGTCTGGGAGACAGGTTTCTGTTTAGCCAAAAAAAATGTATTTTGACGCCTACATTCCCCCAACATGAAATCAGTTCATTTATTAAGCATTTTGCATCAATGAATACTGGCCGATAGCTAGAGAAGGACCCCAAAGAGTTCTTAAGGCGTTGCCTCCAAGGATGAGTGGATATTGGCCCCCCTCAAGAGGGCTGCTGGGGAGTGGAACTGTAGTCAATCTGTAGAACTTCATTTTAGAGTATAGGAAGGAATATTGAAAAAGGTCCAGTTAACTTTGAAAATATATTATTTTATTTGTATGAAATACTCAGAATAGATAAACCCAGGAAGATCAGTGGGAAAGAACTACTTGGTAATGTTTTTCTCTTAGAAAGATGACAGTGTTTTAGAACTAGATGAAGGTGATGGTTGAACAAAATTGTCAATTTACTAAATGCCACTGAATTTTGTACTTCAATACAATTTTAGGTGATCAAAATTTTGTCTCCCTAAAAGAAGGAGATCTAATTAAGTTGGTGACCATAGGACAGGAGGAAATAGAATATAAAGGGAGACTTTTAGTCAGGTGCAGTGGCACACACCTGTAATCCTAGCACTCTGGGAAGCAGAGACAAGTGGATCAGAAGTTCACACCCAATGTGGGCAATTTAATGACTTAATGAGATCCTGTCTCAAAGTAAATAAAAAAGGGCTTAGGATATAGGTGCATGCAAAAACCCTAGGTTCAATCCTAAGTATTATAAAAGAAGTAAAAATAAAATGATGAAAATAATAATTAAAAAGGAGACTTCACCCAAGCAGTGTGGCTCTTGCCACAACACAAACCATCCTGTAACTTTTCTTATTGCTTTTGACCAACGCAACAATGTGTGAAATGATGGGAAATTATGATGTACCAGAACCCTCAATAATGCTACAGCTTCACAGGCCACTGAGAGGGCTAGTTTTGAGATATTTCAACTTTCAGATGATTTATGAACACCGTTTTTCCTACTTGCTCCTTGCAAATCCATTTCTGATGCCACATTTTTTTTTTTTTCTGAAAAGTTTCCAATTCTTCCAGGTAAAAGAGACCTCAGGTTTCCCTCAACAAATGGCCTTTTTGACTCATTTAGGGTTTTGCTCACTGCCTGTTTGGATTAAGATTGTTTGTTTTTCAGACATGTCTTACCTCTTTTACTTGAGGCCAGAATCAAACTCTTACCCTTGCATCCCCCTAGGTATCAGGGCAGTATGCACTCTGTAAACATTTGCATTTTTGCTTGTGTTTTCTTTTCTCCCTGACATATGCACTGTAGGAGAACTATGCAGAGGTCCTTTTCCTCCTTCTACTTAACTGCTGGACTTCGTTTAGGGCTCCAACCTGTCTTGTCTGCCTTTTCAGTTCCTGTGATTCCAGTCAGGCTTACACCTCCCCACTTACACACCAACTTCCACTTATCTCCATGGTGAACTCATCTTCACGTTCCAAACTTGAGACCTCTCCACGGAGATGGATGATTTGGGCTCAGGTACACCTGGAGCCGTGGGCAAAGCCTGCCTAGGAGTAAAACCAACGTGAAGAAGTACAGAGCAAAGCCGTGGAAGGAGGCAGTGCTAAGAATATTGTTTCCCAGGGCTCTGCCCATCTAGGGCTAAATTTGGCTGGGACTTCTCAGCTTCACGAGCCACCCATTTACTTTTTTTTTTGGCTTAAGCCAGTTTGGCTTGAGTTTCTGTTACTTGCCATTGAAAGACTCCTGTCCTGTCCATCCTTGGTCCTCCTCACCAAGTCCATCCTTCTGCGTCTCTTAAGTTGCTTCCTTTTTTTTCTTACCTCATTCACTGCTATTCATTATTCCACTTCCAACCATGATATATTAAACAGTTGAACAAAAGTAGATATATGCAAGAATGCGATTGTTTTTGCTTTAGTGAGTCATATAAGCAACCTGATGTTTAAGTAGTTCTGTGTAATCTTATCTACTTTAATCCATGTGTTAGTCTTGTGAGGTGAATATTGTAACTTCATTGTGCCAACTGGATCAGAGAAGATCCAGCGGTTATAAAATTACACAAAGAAATAAGTTAACAGCCAGTAGTTTGATTCTTTGGACTCCAATGCAGACATCTGTTTCCTTTGTTTTTCCAGGGCTGTCTTGTAGGGAACAGGAAATGTTAGGAAAGGAGATGTTAATACAACCTCTGCAGTAAGTCCTAGTCTCCTGCAAGTCAAGACAGCACAAGGAGAATTAACTTATTAGACAGAAAAGAGATGAAATAAGACTTAGAGAAGAAGCTGAGCTTTGGGCCTGATCAGTGCTACTCTAAGCCATGCTCACCCCCACCCCACTTGCCACACCTTTATTCAGTACATCAGGAGAAAACAAATTAACAAACGATTCAGGGCGTAGAGTTGAGTACATCAGAGAGCAACACGTGTAAAAAGTCACTCAGGGGGCAGCATTGGTAGCAGCAGCAAAAATCCTAGAACAATGAAGAACTATGCAGATGGAGATTCTGTTCCTCCTCGGATGTGTTCAGCTGGTGTAAACCTTTATTATGGGGAGGATCTGCTGGGCTGTATCTGGACAAAGGAGAGAGCGCAACATGGCGGAACAGGGAGCTTCTTTTATAGGAGTGGGGTGGGGTTGAATGATGTAGTGGTTAGGGACTGGGGAGCTTGTGACATCAGTAGGAGGGGCTTGAGACATCACTGTCACTAGGTCCTAGGAGGTAGCAAGTATCAGGTAACTTGGCAGGAAGTGGGCATGATGGGAAGAAGAAGCCTGTCCTTTGTTGGGAGAAGGCATATTTTAACATGGAGGCTGCTATTCCATGTGGCAGCCATCTTAAGGCAAGGGATATCTAACATTCTAGGGTTTTTGCTTTATGGTTATTGGACTAAAGTTTCTTCTTCTGGAGCTGCTTCAAGCTGACAAAGGAACGAAAGGTTGGGGCTAAACCTGGATCTGGTGGGGGCAGCAGTAGGTGAGGGCTTCTTCCCTCTGCCACAGTGGCCGGTACTCCACCACGACGAGTTCCATGACTGCTTGGTAAATGTCCTCATGTGTTCCTGCAAGAAATTTGGAAAACAGTGAAGCAGACAGGGCCCTATCATGATTAAAAGGCATATACAAGCCAGTGGGCCCAACAGGGGAAGTAGCCAAGGCATAATGTGGGGAAGCCAGGAATAGCTCTGGTCTATTCCCCAAGAATTCCATGGTCTTTTTTGCTCTTTGATGCACTGCTGTAATTCTTTAACCTTTGCTTTAACAGTCCCTGACTGGTTAACAAAACAACAGCACTCTTCACCTAGCACCTGGCACATTCCCCCCGGGCCACTGTCAGAATGTCACGGGCCCTTCTACTGTGTAACACGACTGCTGCTAGAGAATTTATTTGATCATGTACTGTATTTAAGAACTTATTTTATCCGTGTCTTCTGAAATCTCTATGGACAGGGCCTGATAGACACGTGTGGATGTAGGAATGCTTGCTATCCCCATTGACATCCCAGTGAGGACCCCCGCTCCCATTAAGAAGGGGACTAGAAGGGAAGCTGCCTGTTTTCTGACTGTGGTCAATGGCAGAACTTGTTTCGACATCTGGCTTCTGGATAAATGGTCATCGGAAAGCTAAGGAAGGATGTGTAACAGAAAAATATCAGACTGATTGAGGCATAAATCAGAATGCCTCTTGATTCCATAGGAAGTGCAGGCCGTTGGAGAGGCAGATCAGACACTCTTCTGAGATAGAGAGGGAGCAAGCAAGGCAAGTGATGTTGTCACTTTACCCCGTGCAGGCCAAGTTAGTGGTTTGTGTGGGGAATGAGAGACCCCTAGTGAAGGGTCTCAGAACTGTGGATAAATTGCCAGTGTTGGAGACAGACAGGTTAAAATCTAGGGGGTGGGAAAAAAATGAGAATCAAGACTTGCCATGTAAAGGTACATGATCCCAACAATGAATGTAACTGTACTGTATCCCTAAATGTACCAATAAACTCAATAAAAAAAAAAATCTAGGGGGTGGGAATTGGAGGGAGTGCTCGTGGTAAACGGACATACGCATTCAACAGTCTGAGATGTTCACAGGGAGACAGTGGAGGCTGGTGTTAAATACGTGTTGTAGCCTTTTTTAGGACTGGGTTGTCTGGTTTACTACTTGGAGATTTGGGACTGGGTTGTCTGGTTTACTACTTGGAGATCTATCCCCTCATAAGGGAGGTAGAGTGTTGGGCCTCAAAAGGCTCTTTATTGACAGTGCCTGTTCACCGACTGCCTCTTTTGGTTATTCTTTTCTGCTGGGTGTTTAAGCCCACATTAAAGTGAGACCTGTGTTAATCAATATGAACCTGTTACTATCTGTCAAGGTCAGTTAAGTCTCTTTAGACATTATTTTGGAACCATGCACAGAGCCTCTCGGCTCCCGTCAGTGTCAGCTGTTAGAAGGGTCATGGGCTTTGCTTGACCAAGTTGCTTTCAGTGAAACTGTGGGAGGATTTTTTTTCTTGGTGACTCTCTTTTGGCACATGTTACATTTGTTCTCTTGTATCCAACATTCCCCCTGCTCAGGAGGTTGGGTGACTTACCAAAGATGTAAGGTACCAATAAACTTAATTAAAAAAAAAAAGGTTGCTTCATACCTTGAATCTTTGATGCCCTTGGAGGGTCAGGGCCAAAATATTGGTGGTCTTCTTAGCCCAGTTACCTTTTAGTGTTGGTCTCTTCACTTTGGTGGTTGAACACCCAGAAGAGAAGATGAGTGGCATCAGTAGTACCTTAGGAGCAGTGAACTTAACTATTATAACTTTATCTGGATAGCAAGCACCCTGGAACCTAAAATTTATTTTTTATCAATCATGGTTGTTCTAGTAGTTAATCTCCTATAGAATATTAACAGAAAAAACTTTGAATCAGGAGACATACATAATAATAAAATAATAATAATAATAATAATAATAATATTTTAGCATGACAATCATGATGACATTATCTTTGCAACAAACTTATATATTTATCTCATTATAAAATAGTCATTGTTAAATGTATTTATTCCCCTCTAAAAACACATAAAAACAAAAAGCTGAGAACTCTTACTTAAGTTATTACCTTTTGATAGGATGCCATCTAAGGAAAGTGTATGGGCCTAGAAATGTACTGTAATTGTGAGTAGGCGGAACAGAAGAGAAGGGCGAATACCTGGATCAAAAGGTTATTGTCATAAACAATATGTTGGAAGACCTGTATAGTAAGAAAAGACGAATACATTTTGCACACCAGAAAAGTAGCAATAATAATTATTATAATTATATGAAACCTTATGTCCTATAGAGTAGCCTGGTACCAAAAGGGTCTTTTTAAATAACTCCTTGTTTTTACACAGAAAATATTATATTTCGAAGATGACCATTATAAGCATATCACAGTAACATGTTTTAACTCAACCCTTTGATGATAACCAATGTAAACAATTTATAACAATATATTTAGCAATGTTTATTGGGGTTATATCTTCCCATAGGCTGTGAAAAATATTGGGGCTCCCATTACTGAACAAAGACCAGAATAAATTTTTCTGAGCAGCTGCTTCTTTATTCACTAATAGGGGGTTCTATCCAAACCTAAAATTTTATATTTAATTATCTTGACAATTTTTTATTTAACCTGTAAAACCTGGTTGTAAAATTAACAATTTACTTGTATCTTTGATGTCATTTTGATAAAAAATATAATTACACAAACACTTTCAAACAATTGGACAGACAGACAAACATATAAAACAATTTATGAAACTAGAGTGTACTCAAGTATATTTGGCCAACTGAATTATAACATCTCTTTTAATTAAGACTAGTCAAAACTTTTGCAGGTCAATTAAGAGTTCTCTTGTAGAATTAGAATCAGAAGGAATGAAAGCTCTTTATGACTGTAAGTGTAAACCTTTTATAACGAACTTGAAACCAACAAGCAAACATATATATTTCTTTGATAAATCACTTCTGCATATGTTCTTGATATACCTAGTCCTTCTGGTTATGTCTCTCTCTCTTTAGTCTTCTAATAAGACAAACACACAAAATCCTTTCATATCAGAAGTATATCCTCTTTATTTGTCACCATTTAAAATGTGTGTGTGTGTGTGTGTGTGTGTGTATATATATATATATATATATATAATTTACTATAAACCTTTCATAACAAATGTAGCTTCAGTTGTTAAAATTTTAAAGTGCTCCCTTTTTTATTTCCTCAGAGTGTTATACCTTAACATTTCATGGTTGACAATAGAGTATTTGTAACTTTGAGGTTTTTTTAATCAACAAAGTACAGAAAGAGCAAATTAACCCTATAATTACAATGTAAGAATTTTCAGTACACAAGAAATGTTTAAAGCATACTAATTAAACATTACTTAATTGGAAATGAAAGGTACATTTGTCAGTTAGCCAGAGGAGGGAATGATAACAAAGTTTCTGCCTTGAGGTGGGTGTGGGGTCAGGAACAGAGATTATTTATGGTGTCCAGTGAAATCTAAGATACAAGAATAGCCTATTATGTCCTGTGGCCCTGGAGTTTTATCCCTGCCTTAAATGAATTGTAGAAAAATGTGTAACCTTGAGATACAGAGACCCATTTACTTTGTAAGTGAACCCCCCAAAAAAAAACTTGTACTGTTTTAGAAACAAATTAACTCCCAGTTGGCTTGGAGATATGAAAGAAGACACCTCCAAAAAACAAACAAACAAACAAACAAAAACAAAAAACAAAACAAAACAAAAAAACCCAAAAAAACATTGAAAGGTGAATTAATTTTTTCTACAAATAAGCAAACTTGAATACCAAAGCTAAAGAAACTCACACACCCATTTTACAGTAATTTTAAACAACTAAATCCAAATAGTAACATATATAAGACAAGAATAAAACAGCAACTTACCAAGATGGGCCTCACAGGCAGCCCTTTTATAAACCAGCCTACCAGATCAAAAGTAGTCACTTTGGCATCTGGAATGAGGTATGTGTGGGGGAGTTGCTTGAGCAGGGAACGTGTGGGTGTGTGTGTGTGTGTGTGTATGTGGAACAGGAAGGGTGGACGATGGAGTTAGGGCTAGAAGTACCTGACAGGGCAAACAAGTTTCACAGAGGGAGGGACAGGAAAGAAGGCTTGTAGGTAGGGCATTTCTGACCTTTTGCCATTCCACTGACAAAAATTGCATGAATTGTTCAGTATATTAAAATTCTTTTTTTTTTTTTCCTCATTGACTTTATGGTACATTTTAGGTATACATTACAGTTACATTCATTATTGGGATCTTGTACCTTTACATGACAGGTCTTGGTTCTCATTTTTTGCCCTTGCCCCTGCCCTCCCTTTACCCCCTCCTCCTTCCCCATTTACAAACATTTTATTTCCATTTTTTCATTTTCTCCTATTTTTTTCCTTTCCCTTATTACCTTTCCCCTACCCTTTCCATTTTCCCTATACCTTTAGCCCTTTTCTTCCTATTTCACACTGTCAGTTATCTCCTTAGGATCTTATATACTATTATGGTTTATTTACACCAGAGGAACTATTCAGTATTTACACATGTGTGACTTATTTATTTAACTTAGGAGTATATCTTCAATATGTATCCATTTTCCTATGAATGAATCTGTTTTCTCATTCTTTATGGCTGAGTAATATTCCATTTTATAGAAAAACCACATCTTCTTTATCCAGTTTCCAACTAATGGGCAAATGGGCTGTTTCCATGTTTTAGCTATTACAAATATATGCTAAATATAGGTGTGCATATATCATTGTAATATGGTTCTTTAAATTCTTTTGGAAAGATACTCAGCAGAGGGATGGCTGGGTCAAAAGGAACCTCTCGTCCCAGCTCTTTGAGGTATCTCCATATTTATTTCTGTAATGGTTGCACCAGTCTGCACTCCCATGAACAATGGAGAAGGGTTCCTTTCTCCCCACAACCCCACCAGCATTTGTTATTGTGTGATTTCTTGATAGCAGCCATTCTTTGTGGGATGAGGTGAAATCTCAGGTGTTGCTTTCATTTGCATCTCTGGAATGAACAGTGATGTGCAACGTTTTTTCATATATTTACTTGCTGCTCTTACTTTTTTGTCTGAGAAATGTCTGTTCATTTCAGATACCCATTTTTGAATTGGGTCCTTACATTTGGGGGGGTGCTGATTGTTTTGAATTCTTGATGAATTCTAGATAATAGTCCTTTATCTGAGGAGCATCTGGTAAAAATTTTTTTCCCACATTGTATGTTGTCTCTTAGTTCTGTTGATGGTTTCCTTTGCAGTGCAGAAGTTTTTAAATAATATGATAATAATTTAATAATATGATAATAATTTAATAATATTACTGAAGATTTGTTCATAAAGTGTTTGCCTATGCCAATGTCTTCAAGAGTTCTGCCTAATTTATCTTCCAGCAAGTTTAGTGTTTCTGTTTTAATATTTAGATCTTTAATCCACTTGGATTTTAATTTAGTGCATGATGAAAGATAAGGGTCTAGTTTTAATCTTTTGCAGGTTGAGATCCATTTTTTCCAACATCATTTATTAAAGAGGCTCTCTTTTCTCCAGTGAGGATGATCAGCTCCTTTGTCAAAGATGACATAGCTGAGTATAGCTGGAGTTGTTTTTGTGTCTTCCAGTCTGTTCCACAGATGCTCAGGTCTGTTTCTTTGCTAGTACCATGCTGTTTTTATCACAGTGGCTTTGTAGTATAGTTTCAAATTGGGAATTGTTATACCCACTGCCATGTGTCTGTTGCCTAGGATGGCTTTTGCTATTCTAGGTCTGTTATAGTTCCAAATGAATTTTTAGATTCTTCTTTCTAGTTCTGTGAAATATAGTGTTGGAATTTCAATTAACATTGCATTGAATCTGTATAGCAGTTTTGATAGTATGGCCATTTTCACTATGTTGATTCTTCCTACCCAGGATCAGGGGATATCTTTCCATTTTCTTATATCTTCTTTGATCTCTTTTTTCAGAGTGCTGTCATTTTCAGTATAGAGGTCTTTGGCTGTTTTTGTGTGGGGGGTACGAAGGATTGAACACAGGTCCTTGCGCTTGCAAGGCAGGCCACCGAACCGCTGAGCTAAATCCCCAGCCCCTCTTTTGCTTTTTTTTGTTAGATTGATTCCTAGATACTTTCATTTTTTTGGATGCTATTGTGAAAGAAATTGTTTCCCTAATTTCTCTCTCAGTGAGTCTGTTATTTGTGTACAAGAAGGCTATTGATTTTTGGGTGTTGACCTTATATCCAGGTACTCTGCTAAAAGTGTCAATTAAGTCTAGAAGTCTTTTGGTAGTGTTTTTTGGGTCTTCAATGTAGAGTATCATATTGTCAGCAAATAATGACAGTTTAACTTCTTCCTTTCCTATCTTTATTGCTTTAATTTCTTTCTCTTGTCTAATTGCTGTGGTTAATGTTTCCAGAACTATATCAAAGAGGAGTGCTGACAGTGGCCATCCTTGTCTTGTTCCTGATTTCAACCTGAAATTTTTCAATTTTTGGCCATTTAATATGATGTTGGCTATTGGTTTTTCATAGATAGCCTTTACTAAGTTGAGATATAGACCATCTATTCCAATTTTTTGTAGGATTTTTATCATAAATGGGTGTTGAATTTTGTCAAATGCTTTTTCTGCATCTATCGAGAGGATCATATGGTTTTTGTCCTTGACTTTGTTAATATAGTGTATTACATTTATTGACTTATGTATGTTGAACCATCCTTTCATCCCTGGAATAAATCTGACTTGGTCAGGATGTATGATCTTCTTGATGACCCTCTGCATTCTGTTTGCTAGTATCTTATTAAAGATTTTTACATCGATATTCATTAAGGAGATTGGCCTGTAGTTCATTTTTTTAGTTGAGTCTTTCCCTGGCTTAGGAATCAAAGTGATACTTGCTTCCAGGAATGAATTTGGAAGTATGGGTACACATTTTAGGGTGGGTGAGGGGGAGTTAGTTCCATAGGAGGAGGGCAAAAGAGAGGAATGTCTTCATCTCTTTTAATACTCCCTCAGCCAGCCCCAGAAGGGGAGAACCAGAGGCATCTGGATAATGGGGCATCCCCCAGGGGCACAGTCCTGGGCCCAGTGGCCCAAGAGGGTCTCTTTGACAAAACACTTGGATTTCCAAGTAGTCTGCAGAGGGAGAGAACAAGAATGAGACAGAGGACCCTAGTAGAGGGAGGTTAACTACTCACCCTGAAATCAGTGACCGGTGTGGATATGAGTAGTCAGCAATGGAAAAGGTAGAAAGCCCTGAGGAGATCCTGGCTTGGCATATGTGGTCTGGAGGGCATGGCCAAAAGGTCAAGCGACCTCAGCCTGAGGGGGATTGTCACCTAATTGACCACCTTCCTCCCAGGTCTTGGCATCAGATATGTCAGGTAAAAAAGCCAAAAACCAGGATTGGCCCAGGACCATAACGAGCCTTTATTATGGGCAGAATCTGCCAGGCTCTCTCTGAACAAAGGAGAGAGAGCTAGCTGGTATCATCTTGTCCTAGATCATCACAGCATCACTGGACTATTGAGGTTTTTAGGTGTGACACAAGGTGAAAATGGAGTTGAGTCTTGACATGCTATAGCTGGCTGGTAGGCAGGAGAACTAGGCCTAATCAAATTATTTTTCCCAAAAATTAGATAGAATTGCTCCTGACAGTATCTGCCTTAGATCATGATTTATATACATTTGGTGCACTGTACTAGACTAGGTCCCTTAAGGGCAGAGATTGGGGCTTACTTATTTTTCAATCAGCTGCCACTTTTGGCATATTTTTAAAAATGATAATGTTCATTGTGTGTCTGGAGGGGTGACTTGATACACCAGTGAACCGTAGCTGACTGATAACCTGTGCATTCTGAAGCCTAAACCAGAATACACAACTCCAGAGTCGAGGAAGCTGGAAATGTCAGAATATTATTAGTACTCACAATGTTGCACAATTTCCTTTGAGGAATCACCCTCTTCAAGGGGACAGAATGGAGCCATCAAGATCCAGAGAGGATTTACCATTACATGACCATGCTTAAATTTAGGGCAACTCATTTACAAAGTTTCTATACAATTAGTAAAAGTAAGATGCTTTAAACATAGTCCTTAAGATCTTTCCAACTTCTTCCTGTTACTCTTTGTCTTGTACAGGTGGCACCGGGGTGGGCATAAGTGTTGGGAATCTGGGTAAGAATGAATCAGATTGGGAACATGTGTAGTTGGATTTTAGCAGATGCATTTATATGATCTACAGTTGCTTGTGGAAGTTCATAGTGCTGGGAACACTGTGCTGTTGATCACTATGGCGAGGCCTAACTTGCTTCCTCCTGCAGATGAGGCAGAGCCTTTTGGGAGAACAGGTGACAAGAGAGAGTGGTGGAGCAAGGCCTGGAGGAGAGGACTATTTTCCTTCCTATCCATTCACCAGAGAAACATCAAACATGATGTCCTACAGACTGTGGCTCTGGTTACAGACCAGCCCCTTTTTATCTCCCCTTGAGCTTACCACCATAAATAAACATGCAGCCATTTGCTTGGTAGTCTTTTCCTCCCATCAGGAGTTAGAGCCCCACCTATACCTTATTATATATCTGTCTTTCTTAATCTCTCACCAACATTTTTCACTCCATGAACCCTTCAGCCACCATGCAGGCCATGGCAGAATGCTCCTACTGCCTGCTGGTCCATTATGCTGAGTAACCTAGTGTTGTGCCAGGAAGGTATAGGGAAGAATCTTCCAGCATCGTTTATAGAGCTCAACACTATTGAAATAGGTGAGCAATGGACGAAAATAGAATCTCAAAGGATACAGAGTCAAAGCTAGCATGGAAAATTTGTCCATCTCCAGGTCTAGGTAGAAATTTGGTTCCCATTGAAGTCTAGTAAATATAAATTCTTTCTTCTCAGGAATATAACCCAACAATGAAACATGCAAAATTATAAAGACATTTTTTTCTTCTTTGGTGTTAGGAATTGAGGAAATACAAGATTAGTAAAGGGCTTTGCAATGGATCTGTGGAGTATGGGGCTCTGCCACTACAGCTTCATGGTAAATCGATCCACTTCAGGAAATGTGTCTGCAAAACTGCCATTCTATAATGTTGGTCAGAAATGCAGATAATTATGTAGGGAAAAATATTATACAGGTATATCAGAAGGTACAAAAACCAGCAGTTGTATGCATTTTCAGATGTTTGTGATAATTTCCAGTTAAAATGTATGGTATGTTCTGACATCTTTCATTCTGCAGGAACAGTTGGGCATTAAACACTCCTTTTACTAAGAAGCATTGGCCTTTCCCTCACATCATGGAAAAGCTTCAGGCCTGATAGAATCTGTATTTGCCCCGCTGGAATAACAACCTGGTAACCTCTGTTAGGTGATCACCCTGCGCACTTGGGAAATTCAGCTCGTGATGTTTCCTCTTGAGCAGCATTTCCTTTTCCTTTTCTACAGGGACAGGGATGGATCTGTTTGCAGTCTGTGTTTGAAATTCCAAAGTAAGAAGGCTCCTTTAACCAACTGGCAGTTTCTCCAGGCTCTATGCAGTAACCTCAGCTCCCAAGTCTGATAGGGCAGCGTTTCTGCCAATGAGCAGTACATGAGGCAGGGCTTTTTGGCTTAACATAAAATATTGGAATCATGTATTGCAGGGGAGTACTATTAACTACAATTTAGGCACAAATAGACCAGGGCCCAGGGGGAAAAATTGCTTTGCCCAGGTAAATGGGATAATGAATATCGGAGCTGCAGTCACAGTTTTCTGACTTCCAAGTATACATGCAATTTGCAGGTTTTCAATCTTGTATAAAAAAACCAACAGAGAACACATATGGGCTTGTAACCCCTCCTAATGAGAGCATCACTCTTTGTTGCTGGGATAATTAAGCAAATATTTAATGGTCAGAAACCCACCCAGACTTTAAATAGTATCAGTCAAACCCCAATCTCTTGGGAGATGTTGATTTCAGATTTTTTTTTTTACTCTCAAATGTAACTCCTTGGTGTGTGTGTGTGTGTGTGTACACACGTGCGTGCATCTATGTATGTATACAGTTCTTATTTTTGTGATTGAAGTAAAGAAGAATTCATCTGATAGACTATGCCTATTACAAAGCCATGTTCTACAGAAAGGCCAGGAGGCCCACATTCAGAGGCACAAGGTCAGGAGAGTATTTCTCTCGGTTGATTGTGCTTTTTGTCCCCCACTGCATTTTCTCTCTTCTTTATAGAAGTAAACCCTTTAAGTAAAATGCAAACAGCTCCCCCTGTGTGAAGCAGTGTCTGGCCTCCCATACAGCCTGACACAATCATTGACATTTCTTGTGTAAATAACAGCAGTGGATTTAGCACTTTGAAGAGTGAGAGTTGAAAAATAATGACCTATGTGTTTTAAGATAAAACCTACTACACACTCCAGAAATTAGAAGGATCCAAGGAGTGAAAGATGAGGAACAAATTAACAAACAAATCTGTGTCACTTTTATTTCAACCTGTTTCTTGCACCCACCACTCCTCTTTCTCCTTACTCTGTTTTTTTATTGTTGTTGTTCTTTTTTTTTGCTTCCCCAGCCCCCCAGGGCTTGTCACCTTTGAACAAACTCTGGACCATATTTATTGTGACTACAGCTTATTATCTGTCTCTCCTGCTAGAAGATCTAAGAGGACAAGAATTTTTATCTGGGTGTATCCCAAGCACCAAAAATAGCTGCTGGCACATTGTAGGAGCTTGAGAAATAGTTTTTGAATGAGTACATTCTGAGTGTCAGCTCTTGGAGAATTAACACTGGGTCTTATACCTTCCTGGGAGGAGCTTAATTACTTTCTCCCTGGATTGGATTTCTAGAACTGCGGCATTGGATATTTATGCCGTTCTTTCTCGTCCTTACCGTAGGAACCTTAATTGTTTTTCTTTTTTTTTTTTTTCTTTCTTCCTTTATTCTGTTTCTTGAGATGGCAAACTGCCTACTGGAAATTGTCCACTCCCCAGCCTTCTTTGCAGCTTTTCTCTCACTTTTGGCCAATGAGGCATAAGTTGAATTTTATTAGGAATATCTAGGAATGTTTTGCTTTCCTCATACCAATTTTCTCATTTCCTTGTTGTCCCCTTTTTTTTTTTCTTCCGGCCTGGAATGTGGATGGAATGTTTGGAGGGATAGCTGCTACATTGAGTCCCCGAGGATTAAAGCAAAATGCTAAAGGTGGCAGAGTGAAAAACAGAAATAGTAAGAACAGGATGGTCTATTCCTGGAGTTATTACAGGAAAAAAAGAAAAAAAAATAGGTCTTTACTTGGTCAAGCCTTTTTATTATATGGATCCACTGACGCTGAATGGAAATAAGACTAGAAAATACACCCACAACAAGTGATGACTTGGTTTAGCATCTTTAATATTTTTCATAATCCTAGTCATTCAGAAATTTAAGCCCACTAGATAAACTGTACATGTTCGAGCCCCAGGTGTTCTCAAATGGTAAGAAGGGCTATGTGATAGGAGCACAGAGGGCTGTCACAACATCTGCTGCTAGTTAAGGAAGAAACTGAACGTTTGGGTTCATTTAGAGTGGGGATGACACAACGCATCTATCATATCTGCTCTTCCGAAAGCAACCCATTTGTAGCAGAGCTTTTTTGTTTCTTTCCTCCCCTCTTGTGACATTGGATTAAACATTTTATTGCTATCCATGTTCAGGGAGCAAGTATAGATCTTCAGATGATGAGACTGAATTATGTGGAAATCTCTTGTGCTCAGATGGCTGCTGCTGTAACTCGCATGCGGTTTTGTGTAGCAGGTGTGTAGAGAGTGCTTGAATGTGAGAGCCTGCAACAGGAGACGCACCCAGATCAACCCAGCATTTAGTTCTCCTTAACTTAGTAGGTTTCATTCCCATCAGTCACTATCATGTTCATATTGTAGGACAGTGCATTTTCATTTTTCTTGTAGCTTACTAGAGTCACAGCACAAAAAATGAACCAGCTCCTTCATTTCTGAGAAATAACGTATGCCCTTATTGTGGATTTTTAAATTTTGTTTTCTGATTTTTGTTAAATAATGTGAAGCTAGCTGTACAAAGAGGAACTTATCATCCTCTTCCACTAAAATCATTTAGAACAATAACTGTGTGTTTTCCAAAAGATGCTATTATATTATTTTTCTCATTGAGTTTATTGGTACATTTTAGGTACACAGTACAGTTACATTCATCATTGGGATCTTGTACCTTTACATGACAGGTCTTGGTTCTCATTTTTTCCCCCTTGTCCCTGCCCTCCCTTCACTGCCTCCTCCTTTCCCTATTTACAAATACTTTGTTTCCATTTTTTTCATTTTCTCACGTTTTATTTTCTTTTCCCTTATTTCCTTTCCTATATTTTTAATCATTTAAAAATTTAAGATTACATTTTCCTATGCATTAGTCAAAAACATAAAAAATATAATATTCCATATTGGGTTATTTCCCTGTTTTCTAGCTGTTGGAAGTGCTTTGCATGATACTCTTTTGAGGTCCCTGTTGTAAAGAGGGCAGAACGAAAGGAATCAAGAAAGAATATAGCTGCTTCTGTTTGAGTCAGTTTTGTTTATCCTAGGAACTTTAGTTCACCTAGAAAAAAATTTAACTGCAGTTTGCATGATTTCCTTGATTGGATTTTTCTTCCTTTTTTCCTATTATTTAAGAAATTGATTCCCAATTTCAAATATATTTTTATGCTTTTTTAAATGAAAAGGTGAGAAGAAACAAAACAAAACTGATTTCATCCCACAATAAGCCTCCAAAATTTTTTTTTATTACTAGCCACCAAGATGTCCAAAGGAGAAATGTTACTTTACTTTTCCCTTTGGGAGGTCATCACAGTATTTGAAGACAAAAGCAAGGCTTATTTCTGATCCCAGCCCTCAATATTTATTTTTCAATTTTTCCTCAGTAATAGAACCCTATAACTTCTTCTTTTTGGGGTGGGTTGGTTTTTTGAGATAGGATCTTGCTATGTAGTTCAGGCTGGTCTTGAACTTGAGGTGTTTCTCCTGCCTCAGCCTCCTAAGTGCTGGGATTACAGGCGTGCTCCACCATACCCAGCTAGAACCCTAAAACTTCATATCCAAGGATGATCACACAACTCTGTTTAGTCAGGATTGGTGTGTAGAACTTCTGAGAAATGGAGTTGGTTTGTCTCCCTCCTTTTCACCCCTGTGTATTCATAGCCCATGTATGCGATGGCTGCATTATCAAAAGGAAACTTTTTCTCTAGTATTTTTGGGTAGAGGAGGGCAGCTGCAGAGAGAGTAAGAATTGTGACATAAACCAACATATAAGGCTTGTGGTTAGAATTCCTGCCAAGGATTTAACTCAGTGGTTCCACCACCTGCCTTGCAAGCATGAGGACCTGAGTTCGATTCCCGGTACCAAAAAAAAAAAAAAAAAGTCCTGGCAGAGTGCAGTCTGCCTCACCCAGGTCTAAGGCCAAGGTGAACAGGAGCATAATGGAGAGCATCTTCCTCTGAGCTGTGTGTGGAAGATGTGTCCTCCCTGCTCTGAGAACGCACCCAGCTTTATGCCCTAGCTTTCCAGTCTGACCAGTTCATTTGTTAGCACCCCAAGTGGTACTGGGTGCAGCCCAGTAGAATGTGAGCTACAGTCACTCTGCTGCTTTCTCTACTACTTGCTTATCTTTTTAGATTCACGCTTTCCGTCTTTGGCCTCTAATCCATCCTTACATTTTCCGACCAGCCAAGCCATGCTTTCAAATGACATTTTAAATATTTCATTCAGCATTTTAGTTATGCTTGGAAGGATGAGCCTGCCATGTCCCCAGAAATAGAACTCTAAGTTTCGTTTTGTCTCATCTTAAAAAATGTGCTTACTTGACCATTTTATACTCATTAACATTGTTTTTTGATTATGCCATCATTCTTTATGTTGTAGACAGAGCTATGTTTCCCTTTTGTTCCTTTCCACACATTTCCTTTCCTTCCTCCCTTCTTACCTCCCTCCCCTCCCTCCTTTCCCTCCTTCCTTTTCTGTGATTCTGGGACTGAACCTAGGGTCTTGGCACTGAGCTACATCTCCAGATCCTTCTTTAAGTTGGGACAGGATCTTGCTAAATTGCTAAGTTGCCCAGGCAGTGTTAGAACCTGAGACCCTGCTACCTCAGCCTCCTAGAGTGCTAGGATAGCAGGTTTGTGCAACCATGCCCTGCTTTCTTCTTTTCTTCCTTTTTAATCACTTATGTTTTCTCCCTTTCTTATCTTGCCCCTCCTCCTTCCTTCTCTTTTTCTCTATCCCCCTTTTCAAGGAATCTAGAGCCCCACAGCCCAAAATACCAGTGGGTTTTAAGGAGGAAGTGAAAGACTAACTCTCTACTCTTCTTATCAAGAATATATTGTGAGGGCTGGAGATTTAGCTCAGTGGTTCTGCCGCCTGCCTCGCAAGCGCAAGGCCCAAGTTTGATCCCCAGTACTAAAAAGAAAAAAAAAAAAAAAAAAAAAAAAAATATATTGTGAGCTGGGGGTAGTGGTGCATACTTGTAATTCCAGCTTCTCAATAGACTGGGGTAGGAAGATCACAAGTTTGAAGCCACTTGGGCTGTTAGTTAGACTTTGTTTTAAAACAAACACACACACACACCAAGGGCAGAGAATGTAGCTCAGTGGTAGAATACTTGTCCAGCATGTGTGAGCCCTTGGGTTCGATCCCCAGTACCTTGACTAACACCCTCCACCGCAGTGAATTATCAGTTTCTAGTCATCTGTATTATAAAGTACCTCGATCACTTTGGGCTGCTATAAAAAAGTACTATAGACTGGGTGGCTTATAAAGGAAAGAAATTTATTCCTTACAGTTCTGAGGGCTGGAAGTTCAAGGTCAGAATACCAGCACAGTTGGGTGGGTAGGAGGCTACCCAATTCCAACGTGAAAAGAAGGCAAGAGCTCTCTGGGCTTCTCTTTACAAAGGTCTGAATTTCATTCTTGAGACTCCACTGTCATGACAGTATTATCTCATACCCAAATCCCTACTTCCTGATACCATCACATGGAGGGGTAGGATTTCAGTATATGAATTTTAGGGCAACACAGTGAGTCTATTGCATAAAGCATACTGTGTCTCGTAATTTTTTTGCAGATGAAAAGATCAGATTTATCTACTAAGTAGCTGCTACAATCTGGAGGCAGAGGACCCAAAATAAATCAGTATTGTCCTTACCTGCGAAGCCCTTACAATGCAGAGAAGCTTATCCACTGGTTCAGTCGCTAAACATGTGCCTCCCGGAAAAGCATGGCTCCCCTTGGCTTCAGAACAGTACCCAGTAACTAGGAAGGACGGACAGAAGACCCACTGAGGAAATGAGCCTTCTCATCTCAATGCCACAGACCCTCACCAGACTTAAAGTGTCCTGAGCTGGTGCCCTAGACTTTGTCTTATTCATTGGTACAACATATATTTATCGAGTGCCTACTCTTGGGGGCAGTGTGGTAGGTGCTCATACTCCATGCGTGAGCAAGCTCCAGTCTTAAAATAGCCAGTTGTGTGTATGGGGCAGTTATACGTGTGTTGAATTCCAAGTGTGGGGAGCTCAGGTGCTATGTGATCACAGGGGAATGTAGATGTAGGAAATTTCTAGAACAGATGATCTCACATGGGGTAATCATTAAGTTCAGGAATGAGTAGCTGGAGGAATCCAGTTCTTGAAATTGGAGGGTATATTTTCTCTGGGAAATAAACACTATATAATTATTTCTTATATTATGCATGTGTGAGATTATTTTTAAGCCTTAAAAAAAAAACCCCACAAAGCATTTTCTATTGTGGCAGTGCAGCCAAACTTTCACATCCAGGAGAAACTGAGGAGTCTTGGTTTTGGATGAGTGGAGAGACTGATCAGGGAGCTCCACATTCCAGAAACTTCTTCAGAAGTCGGAGTGCAGACATTAACCTCGAATAAATGAATTGCCTGTGGTTTCTTTACAATTATAGCGTGGTGACCTAAATCTGAGAATCTTTTCATCCAGCGTGGGCAGGGCTTTGTACAGGTTCCCTTGACTGAATTGTGGCTGTCCAGGGAAGGGAGCAAGATGGGTGGAGGCCAGCCCTGCTTTGGCAGGAGGGTAGAACTGGCCTGGATGCCCCTCAGTAAATGAATACAGGAGGACTAAATTGTCATTGGAGAATTTCAAGGGGATGAAAAATTAATGATTCTGCCACAGATCTCATTCTGCACTGAAAAAAAGAACTGTTTTCATCCCTTAAATCTAGTAGAAATTCTTCCAGAAAGCACAACTAATGGTTGCCAAAGCTAATGGCGTGTTGTAAGAAGTGTCTTATTCTTTCTCAATGAGGCTCTGGGTGCATGATGACATTTTCAGAAGAAGCTAGGAGCTATTTTGCCAAAATTAAAAGTGCAGTTAGGAAATCTGTTCCAAATACAATGCTCTGCTGGATTTGAAATATTGCTCTGGGAAGAGCCCCACGGCGCTGAAGAACACCGAGTCAGCAGAAGTGAGAAGGCGTGTGAAGGTGGTGTTTGTTATGTCTTGAGACGACTCCATAGGTCACTGCTGATCTCTGTTTACACTGAGCTGACCCTTCCCACTCCAGAGCAGTTTGTTCAGCTGTGATCTACAACTGAGAACACATGTCGCTGGACACCTGTAGGCCAGGCAACTAGTATACTGAGTAGAGACAGTGGATATCCAGAAATGCCTATCAGACTACAGTTACTTGGATCATATCTTCTCCCTTTGTGTTTTTGTACTAAGAAAAATGTGCATGTACTGCTCATAGTCACCTGTGCAGGTATTTTAATGTTAGAGCTGCTCACTTGGACCGGGGTGACTGGATCTGGTGAGAAGGCTACATACTCCATGTTTTCTATGCACTCCTGGGAAGAGGAGCAAAAGGTTTAGGAGGCTTTATTAATCTACCTGAGAACGCTCTCTGATTTCCATCAGTGCAAGGTTCACACAGATCAGCCTGTCCACTGAGGTAGCTCGCCATAGGACTGAAGCCACTCTAGGAAGAGTAACATCTGATTCTGTGCTGTTAGACAGGGTGGAAAAGGGCCATAGGAAGAAAAGTTTCCCTCCAGTGCAGTGAACTCACTTTTCTTGTTTTCTACCCTTATAGTTAATATTTTGGCTTCTCAAGTTCTAGCTTAGAAGAGGAAAGATCTGATGCATAAGATTAAGCAATTTGAAGTCAACGACACTTGGTTAGGATAAACAAATGCATAAAATGGACCGCAGACTCATACATCCAAATGTTGATTGCAACTTAAGTTCCTAGAGAATTGGTTTTTCTTGGAAGTCAAGTGGTCATGGAAGATAAAGCTAGTAACCAGGACACTGAAGAGAAAACTGGCATGTTGTATCAAAAGTTTATACTCACCCACTGTGGCATCATCTAAAATCTCTATGAAACTTTCCAGTAAAACAAAACAAAACAAAACAAGAAAACAGTGGGGTAGCATATATTGGTTGTTAACCCTTTGAACTTGGCAACCTGTGATGACTTTGGGTAGGAAATTTCATAAGAAATGAAATTAAAAGTAAAAAAACCAAACAAACCCCCAAACTGAAAGAAGTCTTAGAGAATTATGTGCATCCATTTATATTTGCCTAGATTTATTTAGAAATGAAAGACAAGGATTCCTACAACTAGATAAAATCCATTTGAAAACCTTCATTCAGTCATTTTTTTTTTTTAACCCAACACCCACTTGCTTTCTAAACTCATCGTTTTGTTTGGCAAGTAAAGATGTTCTCAGCCTTCACTGAGTACGGCTTCTTCTTTGGCCTTCATGTCCACCCCGTCTGTGTGAAACTTCCCACGTGAACCTCCTTTCCCTTCACAGCACTGCTTGGATCCAGCACCTGCCAAAAATGCTCCCCGATTTGGAAGATTCAACTTATCCTGCAATGCATGAGGAAATGTATCTCTCCTGGAAGAAATGTATCTCTAGACTCTGTTCTGCACAGGTCCACATGGTCTTTGTTGGAAAATGTGCTTTGCAAGGGCAAGGATATGCCTTTTGCAAGCTTCTGTGGTTTATGCTCTTGTGTCCTGACCCATGTGGGAACTCAGTGAATGTTGAATCAAAGTGAACTGCTTTCCAGCGCATTTATTGGCACATATACTCTGGTGGGTCAAGATCCTTTCTGTAGTGCTCAGTAGTTTTCTTTCTTAATGCCTTTCAAAGACCAGGCCAGAGTTGTTGTATGTCTCTGAAAGTGGTCCGCAGCTTTCTAACCGAGGAGGATACACGATTGTATTATTGTATTGCATCCATGTTCAAGGTTTAGAAGTCCAGAAACTCCAACTTGCATCGTACAAATGTCCCGTCCTTCCTCTTTCCCTCCCTTATCTCTCCCTCCTTTCCTTCCTCCCTTACCGTCTGTCCTTCCCCTTCTTTCACTCCCCCTTCCCTCTTTTCTTCTCTTCTTCTTTCTTCTTGTCCTGCTCTCCCCCTCCTACTTCCGAACAAAACTCTCTTGGGAAGTTTGGACATTTATAACCGGACCAACAGCAGTGAAAGGCTGTCTTTTGCAGCCCGGCAAAGCGAGACACATGCAGCTGCAGAAGCCTAACCTCCTCCTGGCACCAAGGAAGGTGTCGGCGAGCCTGAGAAGAATCCAGCTTGGCCCTGCTCTCTGCCCAGGGTGGCACTGGCCCTGCCAGCGGGAGCACCGCACTCCAGCTTCAGGCTTTCTGTTCTCTCTATAGCTTAATGGCTCACAGACCTTTTCTGAGACAGCCAGGTAACAATGTGCCTTTTTGACAGCCTGACTCGTTTCCCCTGTTGAAATCTCAAACTGTACTGTATAAAACATTCTGTCTCCTGTTATTCCATCAACAAGGCCTGAATAGGCCAGCAAGTGCTCCTGGAGCATTCGTTTATTTCCTTGGATTTTTTTCTCCTCCCACAATAAAAGAATAAGGAGGAAAGACTACAGCTCAGAGTTTGAAAGATGGCTGGTAAAGGCCTCTGTGTGAGGTCTTTGGAAAGATAATCTCATTCTAAAGATCTGGGTGCCTGGAATTCCCCTTCTTCCCATCCCCCCCAGACAACCCCCTCCCCAACGTCCTCTAATACAAATCCTTAAGCATTAAGTCAGGCGGAAAATGAGTCTACTCTACATTTATCTTCCTGAATGGCAGTCAACTCCTGCTTAATCTTTCAACATATATTTGTTCACTGGATCAGCAGATTGTGTAAGCAGCATGACGGTTGGGTTTCGAAATGTGTCTGCTCATGTTTGGTTTGTGCTGAACCATTGACCATTTTGTTTGTGAACCCCTCATAAATTATATCTCTGTGTTACCCAGCACCAGGCGTGGGGACAGGGGCCAGTGCTCACACATGCAGAAAGACGTTTTTAGTCATTGTCATTTTCTAGCACCAAGAATGCTGACTTGTTTTCTTTTGTGAATACTTTTTTTTTTCCAATCTTCTCAAACTAGAGAACTTTACCTTTTTTTCTTGTTCTCTTTACCCAAAGGTGTCTTGTACATAATCTTCTGCTATTCTTTCCCTTATTAAGAAAGATGATTTTTCAGGATACAAAGAATGTGATACATAGTATAAAATATGGAAAAGAAAGTTTAGAATTAAAAAATCACAGGACTTTCCTAATTTCCTATGTGAACATATTGGTTCAAATCACCGTTTCTTAAAATATGAGAGGAGTTTATTCAGGTGTTGAAAGATTGAGGAGTTGGTCATTAGGTTCATGTCACAACCAGTTGGACCCTTAAAAAAACAAAATTGTCAGTTGATTCACTGAATTTCCAACCAATCAACCACTATTAATGACCATCTGTTGCATTAAAGGCCAACAAGACAATATAGAAAGACAAAGACAAATTTTCTGAACTCAATTACCTTAATACAATCAGAGAAGTAAAATCACATATGTATATTTAAAGAAATTATGAGGATCCCTAGGTAAAAATGAAGGGAAGAGAAAATTTGTATTATAGCAATGCATAAAAATGAATAGTTTTCAGGGAGGTTTTATTTATTGAGTTGAAAACTGTTCAACAAAATTTATTAAATACCTCATGTTTTCTGAGCACTGGGAATGTGATGTTACAAAGAATAGACTTATCTTCCATCTGTATGATGTCTATGATTGAAATTGGGTGAGAGGAACTAGAAGAGTGGATGAGGAAGAAAAATTGATGCCAGCTACGACGTCCAATCATTTGTAAGTCAGCCCCAAGGTCAGGAACAGCAAGGAGACTACACTTGCTGTTTGTCACAAGCTTTTGTGTGATTTCCCGTAGATTTTGAATGTCATATATTTGCAATTCAAAATGAAAGCATAATACTTACTTTAAGACAGTCACGGCAACATTGTACTTAGAGCAGTAAATAATATATAATTTCATGGAGCATCTTGTTGACACTGCGTTCTAACTATTCAGTTACCTCTCTACGCCTATCGCCTTACAGAATCTCTGCACTGACCCTGTCACTTGCACAGAAAGTGTTGCTACCCTCATCAGAAAGGTAAGATAGTTGCAAGTGCTAGTGCGCAAGTGCTAGTCACTGGAACATGTGCACAGTAGTTCAGTCTCCTAATTCTTAGCTCTAGGCTTTTTCTTCTGTTAAGCTTCAAAATGAAGGGTAAGAACCTTGATTTGAAAACTCATCTACTGACATATTTGGTCTCCTGGTGAACATTGACCAGCGCTTTTCTTTAACTCAAGGTATGTTTTATTATTTATAGATGAATCTGTGAACACAGCCCAAGACAAGTGGCGATTACCTTGTTATGGTGATTCAGCACCAACCCTATGCTTCCACAATTCTGAAAGTGAACAACGGCAAAAGAAGTCATGTAACATCTAACAAAAAAAAATACCAACAAAAACTCCATTAAGATTGGATTAAGGTGCATTCGAGTATTGGCATGTTTTCCTAAATTTTATGGCATCAAAATGTTCAGGAAAGTTGGAGTTCTAGACCTAAAATTGTAGCAATGGTTTCCTCAACTGCAGAAGGAGACACTTCTTCCAGACAGCCCAAGGAAGGAAAAGGGTTCCTGTCAGGTTTCAGTAGGTCTGTCAGGAAGTAGAACTAACAGATTGGACCTTATCAACCCTGTTGCTGGGAGGATTTGGGAACCACGGCCTTTTCTTGACATTGTGAGTTTAGGCTATCTTTAGATTCACCTTGGATCTTACCACTGGAAGGTTCCAGGGTGTTGTACATCACTATATCTACTCAGAGCGGATATGGGCAGAGCTAGCAATGATCGACATCTTTGGTTAAGGGTATCTTTTTCCTTCTGTTTACCTTTTACCACAGCTGATGGATTCAGTAGAGTCTAAATATTTCTCCAATTTGATTAGGGTTGATCTGGTTACTTATAATTGCTGAGAAGCACAACATAGTTTTGCTCGCAGTATAGTTTATTATGCAATATTTGATTTCCTCTAAAAATAGAAGAAAATTGTAATAGTCAAAATGACCACATTAGTCAACAGCAAGAGCAGGAATTAAAGTGCTGCATATTCTGGCCATACAGAGTATGGTTATCCCAATGTTTCTTAATACAAGAGGAGAATTAAATGGTACATTATTTAATTACTTCTGAGAAACACAGACTCTTTGCTAATGAGGAAACATATCAGCTAAGATTCCTTTTCCTCCTCTCCCAAAAACAGTGCACCTTGATTTGGCCTTCTCTATCACCTCTTCTTACTCCCTGGTGCATTTAAGGCCAGGAGTTCTGTGATGGAATGTGAAATCTCAGAGAATCCTGAAAATCATTCCAGGTAGATGCCATGGATTGAACTGTGGCCTTCCGAAATTCTGATGTTGAAGTTCTGACTCCCAAAGTGATTTTACTTGGACATAGGACTTTTACAGAGGTAATTAAGGTTAAATGAGGTCATAAGAATGCCCTAGTCCAGTAGGACTGGTATCTCTATAAGAAGATGGACAGAACCCAGGAAGCTCAGGAGATATATGCTTCTCTTTACTTAATTGCTCACTCTACCTTGTGTGTACGGTGTCTCCTAAACAGCCTATACATTTCAGAGATAGGGCCTGAAAAGATGAAGAACACCAAATAAAGCCTACTTAAGAATTTGCACATAAACGATGGTACCTAAATTAAAGGTCTTAGGGCCTGAAACGGCCAGTCAGGCTGTGACAAGCTCCAGGGGGGAGGATCTTTTAGCCACTTGATAAAAGCATACTCTTAAGTGAAATTAATGGGACACATATGTATAAATACCAAATAGTTTCTCTGGTGTGAAAAATTAAAAGTGTAAATAAGGATAAAAATGTATAATTGATATTGAATAATAGGAAAAAAGGTCTAAAGGTGTAGGCGAAGTGGGTGGGAGGGGTAGGGGAAAGGTAAGACGGGAAAAGAAAAATATGAGAAAAGGAAAAAAAATAGAAACAAAGTCTTTATAAATAGGGAAGGGTGGAGGGGGTAAGGGGAAAAAATAAGAACCAGGATACGTCACGTAAAGGTACAAGATTCCAATGATGTATGTAACTGTATTGTTTACCTAAAATGTACCAATAAAGAACAACAACAGCAAGAAGCAGCTGGGAGCAAAGAGCCCTCAAGTCTGCTATCACTCCAGAACTCCCTACCCACTCACGGGGTAGCTGAGCTATCTGTCTCCTCCTCCTTCTTCTCTTAAATAAAGTGTCTTCCTCTTCTTAAACTTTGTAGCTTTAATGCCATTCTGATTCAGGGTTTGTAAATCCTGCTGAGCCGGCCGGCTGCAGTGGAGGTGCAGTGGTGCTGACCTCGGCCAAGACCGAGGAAAATGGCCCCGCAGCCCCCAAGTGTGCTGTCCGATTAGAGCCTGGCACAGAGCTTCCACTGCGAATTGCTTATTAAAGGTGAATCAAATGGGGAGTCACTGCTAAATTTTCTCTAGTTCAGTTTTAGGAAGTAACCTCAATGAGGGGTTACAGAAGCTCATAAAAGGATATCCAGGAAAAGATGGATGCTCAGATCTGCTGGCAAAAATCTAGTTTTCTTGTTTGTTTTTTTTTTTTTGGTGGTTATTTTTTTGTACCAGGGATCAAACTTGGGACCTTGTGCTTAAGCGCAGGTGGTAGAACCACTGAGCTAAATCCCTGGCCCACAAGTCTAGTAAGGAAACATTTTGCTGGAGTGGTTTGGGACATTTCTTCCAGTTGCAGTGCTGCCCCGGCAATTGCACCCTCATAACCCATCATTGAGTTCCTAGCAGTACACACACATCTTGTCTGCTATCCCCTTCTTCCTGAGCGAGCTTCTCAGTCACTTAGGAACTGGAGGGCGATGTATAGACAGTGGTTCCACTCCCCACCTCTGCCTTTTTAAAATTTGGGATGAAATGGGCAAAATGTATAGTTTTATATTCTGAACTATTATTCATTGCTATGGAAAAGAAAGCACCTGTTAAATGTTCCTTGAAAATGCAGGAAACCACTTCAGTGAGAGTGGGCTCTTGACATCTTGCTGTGTACTTTTCAGTTTTTCTTATTTGTGTCTTACACACCCTTTGATATTGTTTCATTTTTAAACATGAGGAAGCTGGAATGCAGAGAGATTAAAGATGAGGTTTCCAAGATGTTAAAGGGAAAAAAATCAGAAAAGTAAGGCCTCTTTCTTGAGTTCCAAAATGATGGTCTTTATCCTGATCAGTCTACTTAATATCCTCAATAACTTTATGTTGAAAACTCTTACTGCTGTCAGATTTACAGGCACATTAAAAAAAAAATTGGCAGGACCCATTGCGGGTGGTGAAGTTCACCTTCTTGGGAACCGCAGCCGGCCTGCTGACGGAGACGTGGATGCCCGGCAGTGCCCGTCTCCGTACAGAGGTGTGCGTTAGTCACACTGAGGCTGCTCCTCTTCCAAGGCAGCAGGGAAAAGGGGGCCATCTCCGGATCTCGTGGAAACAGAGGTGGGGAAGGCGGGAGGAAGCTCTGCCTAACTCTGCCTTGTATTTCGAGGCCTTTAGGAGCTGTCCTTGAAAGGGGTGGGGCAAGTTAAGAGGAAGACAATTGGCGGCAATCCTCAGTGTTAAGGAGATTTTGAAATGCTGCCAGCTGATTTAACAACTGTCCGCTTTTTTAAAAAATTGCATGAGTTTACACAGTCTTTATTGGTATTTGCTAAGCAAAGCTTATCATCACACTTTCCCCTTAATTTTTTATCTTCCTTGCATGATGTTCAATGTTGAATTTCATCAATATTTTCTTTTTTACCCTTGGATGATAGAAACCTCCACACTTCCCCCCTTTCCTCTTTAGAGAGAAAAGGAACACTTAGAATTTGCCCTTGAGATACAGTGTCTTCCAAATATTAGCTCAGGGAATAGAAAGGCTCTGAGTTACCATGAGCTGTTGTTTGCTGGAATAAATAATCACACAAAGGCCTGGCTCTTTTTACTTCTCTCTCTTTCAGTGGAGTTTAAACTAAGGTTATTTGTAGGTATCCTCTTGAATCCAATCGAAAGACTCTGAATATCTTGGCTTTTCAATCCTGCTTTTGCCGTTTTCTTTTCCACTACCACATCCCTATATGTCTTTCTGGTGCATTGACCTTATTTGCTTATTTCTCTTCAGTGTATGAGTGCATGTATGGGTGTGTGCATGTGGCTGTACTGCTGTGTTCACACATGTGTGTCTGTAGGTGGTGTTTCTTTCCTTTAAAATCAGTGTTGGTTGTACCATTATTGAATTTCCAAGGCCATGCCACCCATAATTATAATTGACCAAGTACTCATAAACTAAGTCAAATAAATGGATCAACCATACATTGAATATATATATATATATATTCCTTTTCCAAATCGATTACTGCCTAGAAGGGTAAATGCATAAAGGGCCTTGAGGTGCCTTGAAGGCTAGAGGTTCTGACACTCTCAGCTTAGTTCTCTCACATGTTCACTGTGCTGCTTTCTGAATCAGGGATTCCTCTCCTCTGTTGAAAGAGTGAGCACCTTAGAAGCTGAAAGCCATCAACATTCTGCCTTTCCCCTATGCATCACCCACCGCACTTGCCAAGCATAGATGAAGGCACATTATTAACCTGCTCAATTACAATGGAACTCCTATGGCAATGTCTATTACAACCGCATTAATATCCCATTAGTCCATCACGTTAATGTTATTACAACGGTTACCAAAGGAATTGGCACTGATTGGTGCCTCATTTTGAAGGGTTGTTGCCCCAAGCGTCACTGGAGAGGGAGGCTCAAGAGCAGAGGTGGAAATCTGCTTTCTGTCTTCGTCCCTTAAAAAAAAACAACAACCCAGAAAGAAATAATAAAAATGGAACAAATGAATATTCCTGGCAAAAACCTGCTGCAGAGGCTGCCTGAGATTTGAGATATAAATCTATTTTGACAGGTGCAGTCATTATTCTTATCAGCGAGGACGCATTATTCTTTTGTTTTAATGGCAAATGTAGCAAGAAGACAAAATATGCCTCCGCTCGAATGCGTGAGAATGTAACAACAATTAGTTGATATAATTAAATTATTACTAATGATGATAACATCACGTCAGTGTCAGTACAGTGGATGTGTAGCTCCGTTTACTTCTTTTCCCAGAGGAGTTCAAGTAGATTTCCAGAAGGGTCGAGCCACTCCCTTCTCCCCATTCATTTGCATGCATTAGAAGAAATGAAGCACCGAGGTTGGTAATGCCATTTTATAAGGAAAATACTGTCTCTGCAGTTTCAAGCTATGCATTTAGTTGGCAATTCCCAGGTTTGAACAGCAATGAGGGGGTAGAACCAGTACTATGTGGTGGCACATTTCCTGTAATCCTAGCACTCTGGGAAGCTGAGGCAGGAGGATGGCAAGTTTCAGTTTAGCCTGGGCAATTTAGTGACTTTGCTGTACTCTGTTTCAAAAAAATTTTTTTTCGAAAGAACTGGGAAGGTAGGTTATAGGAAAGGCACTGGGTTTAGGGTTTTTTTTTTTTTTTTTTTTTTTTTTTTTTTTTTTTGAGGCAGGGTCTCACTATGTAGTTGAGACTGACCTGGAACTCGCTATGTAGCCCAGGCTGGTCTTGAACTCACAGCGATCCTCCTGCCTCAGCCTCCCGAGTGCTGGGATTATAGACGTGCGCCACCACACCCAGTGGCACTGGTTTTAATACCCAGTACCATAAGAAAGAGGAGTCCATGCTGTACAACTTGAGGTGGGTGTTAATTCTGTATCTCCAGGAGCTGTTGCTGGGAGTCCTGCACACTAACTCAGAGGTGGCTTACTGTGATGGAAAGGAGGGGGCTGAGTGTCTTTATTTTCTCTACTTTTCCCGTCTGGCTCTCTATGTTTCTCTCAGACATGCAGAGTACTCACGATCTTTCCAATCAAATTTTGAGATAGGTTGTCATAGCAGGCAACTTTTTGGTTTGGTTTTATTTCCATAGCAGAAAAAAACAAAACTGAAAAGGAGGAATAGGGAGGTGCTGGGGTTTGCATAGAAGGAGACGGTAATGAAACGAACTTCCTAAAGCAGGGGGAGCAAACTGGGTCAGAAGGCGCCCAGTGGCTGGGGCCTGCTGGGAAGCACTGGGGCTCCACTGAAAGTGCGTAAACATTTATTGCTTGAGCAGCAGCGCAATGACGCGACTTTCTCCTCCATGTTCTTGGCAGAGATGCGGGCACGTTGTCGGGCTGGGATTCTGTCGGATGGATCGGACAGAAGGAGAGAGGAACAAAAATAAAGGGAGTGTATGTGAGGGAAATACGGTAATGCACTGTGTGACGTTATGAGGATGGAGGGCAAATGAGACCAGGAGGGGCATAACCGATAGTGCCGAATGTGAAGGGGCAGTCGGTGGGCATTTCCACCGGGGGGAGGTTGAGGAGTGTTAGATCAGTCCTGTTGGAGGGATGTGCCAGAAAAATAAGAAATGATGATCTATGTCCGACTCTTGAGGTGGGGGGTTTGGAGTCATCAGGAAAGGAAGGGTCCAAGATATACAGATGAATGCAAGGCATTGCGGCCACGGGGACAGTTTGATCTGCCATTTAATTTGTTAGTGAACGCTTCCACGCAATTGAGGAATTTTAGAGATCAGGGAGCAATATTTGGGCAGTGAGGTAGGGAGAAAAGTGGGAAGCGAACTCACCTTCAAGTCGTGTTGGATGCGAGGTATAAGAATCAGAGCAGCCACGGCTAGAAAGGACTGTGCCTCCAGTGTGGGGGGAAAAGGAAGGCAGATTTCAGAGAGAAGGTGCTGAACAGAGGGGAGTGAAAACTTAACAAGGTGCGGGGAAAGGCGTCAGGGAGTCTAGCCTCTCACTCTGAATCTGGTCAGGTTCTGAGGCTGCTTTCTACCTGCTGTGCTATGAGAAGCTCAGGTCCACGCGGGGGCCGTGTACAGCTGTTCTGGTTAAGGGACCCGGCTGAGCTTGCCGCTGAGAGCCAGAAGCGCCTGCCAGCATGTGAATGAAGTGTCCTAGATATCTCGTCCTGTGTAGGCTTTCAGATTACACTGCCCCCAGTGACAATTTTCCAGCCGAACCCATCAGTCCACAGAATTGTGAGCGATAATCAGTCTAAGCCAGTGAAGGCGAACCTTTTAGAGATTTCAATGATACAAACAGGCCGGCATGGACCACTGGTAAACTGTTCTGTTGCGGTCTGGAGTGGGGTCTAGTGTTAGATGATATTATTTCCTGCTGTCTGCTCTATTGCCATGTGTCCTGTGATCTCTCCCTCTAGGAGGCCCAGACCCCGCTTCTCCATTAATGAAGGCGTTTAGTCATATGACTGGCTTTGACCAATAGACGGTGAGCAAAAGCACCGATGCTCTTGCAGATGCTGCCAGAGACTTGTTATAGATCAGACAGTGCTCTCTTCCCCGTCCCTGGAGGCTGAAGGCTGCTTCTTTTGAATTCCTGTAATCGGTTGTTAAGGCTGATTGGACACCCTAGAGTTGGGGGCTTAAAAATAGAAATTTCTTTCTCATGGTTCTAGAAACTGGATACGAGAGATCAAAGCGTTCTTAGTGTTGTGAGGTGTCTGCAACAGGTCGCTCTCCTTGGCTTATAGATGCTGTCTTCTGTCTGTCTTCAAACTGCCCATCTGTGTCCTCGCTCCCTCTTTTTATAAAGATCCCAGTCACACTGCATTAGAGCCCACCTTACTGATCCTCATCTCCAAATATAGTTATTTCTGAGGTATAGATATTAGGGTCTAGACAAATATTAGGGTGTAGACAAATCTTTGAAGGAACAAATTTGGCCCATAGAAATATCCACGTGGGAAGAAATGTGAAATAGAGCTTCAGCCAAACTACAGACAGCCTGAGAAGAAAGTGAGAAAAATCTTGTAAGCCCCTGATATTTTCGAGTTTCTTGTTATAACATACTCACAGGATAGCTAGCACAATCTTATGAAAGGAGGTGTATACCCTTCTCTCTCTAATTCTTCTCACATGGCATGGGAAAGGTCGCCCCTCATAGCTGGACCATGCGGTACATACTAGAGATTGCTGGCCATGGTCACTATGGACCTGCCACACCCACCAGAGGACAAAGAGATGTCTAATTTCCAAAAAGCAAAAAAAAAAAAAAATCACAGAACTTAATATTAGAATTGTGCTTAGGGGGAATCTCTGGTTGGACAAGGGAAGAGAGAGCCAAAGGGGTAGAGAAATTGTAAAGAGAGGTTAAAAGATTCTCTTGCTATGAATGTATATTTCTCTTTAAATGACAGGCTGACCTGATACATGTGATCAGTGTCTGTGCATTCAACCAGCTTTGGATAGAAAACATTTTGAAAAAAAGATGTATCTGTACTGAACATGTACATCATTCCCCCCAAACAGTATAATACAATATCAATTTATATAATATTTAGATTAGATTTAGATTTGTTGTGTTAGGTATTATGAGTAATAAAGTATCGGGAGGATATGGTAGATTATGTGTACTGTAGATAATATTTTATGTAAGGACTTGGGCATCAGCAGATTTTGATATCTACAGGGGTGTCCTGGAACCATTCCCCAAAGGATACTGAAGGATGATTGTATACTTTAACATCTTAAAAAAAAATCTTGTAAATGAGATAGTTGAGTAATTCAGGTAAACATGAAGTATGTTAGAATCAGGTATGCACAATGCCACTTGGCCATTGTAGTTTTCACGAAGAAGAGCAGTCCTGTGAACTATTGCGTTAGGAAATTCATGTTATTTCCTGGAGTTCCAAAAAGAGGATGTGTTTGGGTATCCGTCTTGTGACCTAATTTCCTTCTTTGACAGATATGTTGGATTATAGTGCCAGGGGAAATGCCACAGTGTGTACTTGTGACTAAAACAAGCCATTTGAAAAGGCTTTGAAAATGTCTCCTTAGACCAATTAGAGGAATATAGGTTAGAGAGAGGCTTGAAAGGGTGTATGAAAGACAATTTCTATGCAATAACCCATAGTTTCCATGTAGCCTGGCTAAGGGGTCAGCCTCCTCATAAGAGTGGCTCCCTCTTGTGGTTAGAAGATGGCTTTGTTGTTATGAAGGGAATGGATTTCTTTTTCCTCTTCCCTCCAGTAGTCTAGAAGTTTTAATCCCAGGTTGTGATAACAAAACTTTTACTGCATTTTGTTGACTTCCTGTTGGATCTAGAGTCTATCCCTGCATAAATTACTCTGCTTAGGTAAAAAATACTCAATAAAGTTGGATGGTTACAGATAGAGTTGGTTTCCTCCAAAACAGTTGGCTTCATGGAGGCAGAATCATACAATATGTTCCGAAATGTGTGTCTGAAAAGACTGGAGTAATTTAGGAAAAAGGAGTGGACTTTTAGGTAGGCAAAGACAATCCTCATTGTTCATAGAAGATTTTGAGAATGAATTTCTTTAATTTTATTATGTAAAATTTTTAATTGTGGCAAGTATTCTGATTTATTAGGATTGTCAACCACAAAGCACACTGTAGCTGGTGAGTGAACCCAAGGAGCAGGATTTTTTGGATTTACCCACTTCTTTTTTTCATTTCCCTCTCCTCCTGTCTCGCTCCTCTTTTTTTGTTATTGTTGGTTTTTTTTTTTTTTTTTTTTTTGAGACAAGGATCTTGCTAAATTGCCCAGATGGTTTTCAGCCTCCTAATCTTCCTGCCTTAGTGTCTGGAGTAGCTGGGATTATAGGGGTAGAACCACAGGCAGCAATATTATCCATTTTTGTAGCAGTGGCCAAACATGATTTTGGTTTAATTATAATCAGTTAACACTCTATCTGATAAATGAGCAATATGTTTATCTTCTTTACCTTAGAAGATTATGTTCTCAGAGTGTGTAAGAGTGACATCCATTCTTTTTACAATTACTGTATAGAATAGCAGATATCTGGCTTTCTAAATATTTGTATCAAGTAGCTCAAGTATGAATTTAAAACAGTTGTTAAATACAGCCCTTTCTAAGTTCTTGAAGCAGTACTTTAGAATACTTAAACTTAGTGTTATCATGAAGGTGAGAATATAAAAGCATCTCTCAAAAGATCTTTAAGTGTCTTGGATCATTTTATTGAAATCAGAGATTTAATAAAAAATGCTTAGAGTTATCCAACAGTTGCTACTATTCCTCTGTAAAACAAAGCAGAATGTATGAACCAAGGAGCCATAGTTAAAAAGTTCATCTTGAAACTAGCTTATTCCTTATACTCTATATTTAACCGAGACATCAATGTGTGTGGTATTATTGAAGAAAAAGGGACTTCAGAGTTTGTGTAGATGTTTGGTAAAATGGAAGACCTGCAATTGTGAAGAAGTGAATAGAAATCCTTTCTATAGATAAATCCTCCCTGTGGGGCTGTTCTGGAAGATCTAGAGCTAAGAACTAAGAAAAAACTATGTTTTGTGAGGTCTGCCATTTACAACTGGTTTTAATGAATTCCATCAGTGGAAGACTCTCCCTGGCAGCCATCATGATCTGAAAGAAGTTAGATATTCCGCAATTCTCTCTTGCTCAGAGTATGGCCCCGGGAGCAGAAAGATCATTGTCTTGAGGAGCTCGCAAACCTGCATAACCTCACCTCTATTCTATACCCGCAATCTGAATCTGCCCTTTAACAAGACGGGGGGGGGGGGC
>NW_022900943.1:28550474-28640914 GCF_012274545.1 Fukomys damarensis | reverse complement strand
GGTCATTAAGTTTGATCTTAGATTACTAAGTCTGAATTCGGGAGATTTCCATAGTCGCTGCGTAGTACCCATAAGGGTAGGAATAGGGAGGTGGCTTATGCTTATGCTTATTGTTTAGGTTGCTTTGGCTTCTCTGGGTCTTTTGTGTTTCCATGGGATTTTAGGGTTTTTTTTCTGGTTCTGTGAAGAATGTCAGTGGAATTTTGTTGGGTATTGCATTGAATTTGTAGATTGTCTTTGGTAAAATGGTGATTTAAATAATATTCTTTTTGCAGATCCATGAACGTGAGAAGTCTTGCCAACTTCTAGTGTCTTCTTCAATTTCTTCTGTGTTTGTAAGTTTTACTGTATAGGTCTTTCTCCTCCTTGGTTAGGTTGATCCCTTATTTTTATTTATTTATGGTGCTGGGGATCGAACTCAGGATCTTGAGCTAGCAAGGCCAGTGTGGTGCCACTGAGCTAAATCCCCAGCCGTTATTTTTTCATTTATCTATTGAATCTGTTATGAATGGAAGTGTCTTTTCTGATTTCTTCCTCAACTAGTTCTTTGCTGATGTATAGAAAAGGTGTTGACTTTTTAATGTTGATTTTCTATCCCGCTACTTGTGAGTTTGTTTTTCAGCTCTAGAAGTCTTTTGAGTCTTTTAAGGGTCTTTTAAGTATAGGGTCATATCATCTACAAATAAAGATAATTTTACTTCTTCCTTTCCTATTTATATTCTTTTTTTTGGGGTGGTACCGGGAATAGAACTCAGGTCCTTGTGCTTATAAAGCAGACATGGCACCACTGAGCTGAATCCCTGGCCTTTATTCACATTCTTTTATTGCTTTCTCTTGCCTAATCACTGGCTAAAGTTTCAAGTACTATACTGAATAGTAGTGGTGAGAGTGGATAGCCTTTTCTTGTTCCTGATTTTAGGGGAAATGTTTTCAGTTTTCTCTCATATGGTATTGAGAGTTTATTTTTAGTTAAAAAAATTTTTTTAATTTTTAAAAATTTTTTTCCTCATTGAGTTTATTGGTACATTTTAGGTATACAGTACAGTTACAGTCATTATTGGGATCTTGTACCTTTACATGACAGGTCTTGGTTCTCATTTTTTCCCCTTGTCCCTGCCCTCCCTTTACCCCTTCCTCCTCTCCCCATTTACAAACATTTTATTTCCATTTTTTCATTTTCTCCTATTTGTTTCCTTTTCCTTATTACCTTTCCCCCACCCTTCCCACTTTCCCTACACCTTTAGACCTTTTCTTCCACCAGTTTATTTTTAAAAACATAGTTCTAGTCAATTTTATTTAGTAGAAGTAAAACTTTCAGTCTTAGAAGTAGACCACATTCTCCTCTCTAGTATTTGTAGGCTGTGACTAATATTAGCAGCCATCATCAGATTTGTGAACGCCCTGGCATTTCTGCCCCTACCCTAGTGGTTTGCTTATTAATTAATGTCTGTTGTCTTCATTAGATATTAGCACGTTAAGATGATGAATTCTGTGTCTTATTCTTTTTTCTTGTTTGTTAAAACCAAGAAGTGATGTTTGTGTTCTATGGTCAGCTCTGGAACCCTAAATAAAGCACAGCACATTAAACACATTTTGGTGAAAAAAGAAGAGTAGTTCACACAAGCATCCTCCTCTATTTTGTCAGTTACTATTAGACACAGATCAATGAATAGTTTCCTTCCATGTTTAGGCAGCTATGGGCTTACTCCAACATTCACAACTTGCCTCTCTCTCTGGTGGCTGAAAAAGGAAGTTTCTTTAGCCTTAGCCTCTCAAACAAAATGTGTTTACCTTTATTAGCAAAATCAACAGAATAATGACACCGAAGATTTTGAGGTCATCTTCATGTCACACTGAATGGAGCATTTGTTTTAGTGGAAATGTTATCCCCATATTAACTATATTTTCTGGTTGCCTCAAGACTTCTTTTTCTGATACCTTTTAGTAAGAACTTTTTCAATCAAACAAATACGTAGCTGTGAGTTGTACCCTGAAGTTGTGCATTGTGGTACACAGTTGTACACTCAAGTGAAATAGGCTACAGAGCAGTCAATGGCTCAAGAGGCTGAATTAGCTTCTAATTTGGGGAGGTGGACTATACGCAGGACTAGTTGTGCATGTGTTTGTGGGTGCTTATGTGCATAAGTGCAAGCTGGTGCCACAGTGTGGTCGATGATGTAAACAAGCCCACTTTTAAAGAGCTATGCTCTGACTGCCCTCTCTGGTCAATGATATTTCCCTCTCAATCAGAGTTTTCCCTGCTGTCCCATCATAATCCTGTTAAAGTCACCAGTGACTATGCATTGCCAAGTTCTGGAGTCAGGACTCAGTTTTCATCCTACTGTAGCCCTGAGAATATTTGACACAGCGGATTACGTCCTCTTTGAAAAACTTTCTTCATTTGGCTGCAAGGGACACCACTTTCCTTTCTTGGTTATTCACTCTTTGTAATCTGCCTTTTTTTGAAACACCTTTCATCTTTCAGTCCCCTTAAGGCTAGTGCCAGCAAGGATTTTTCTTTACTTTCTTCCATATATTGATAGGTGTGATCACATCTAACCCTCCCCTTAAATACCTCT
This sequence comes from Fukomys damarensis, assembly GCF_012274545.1. Classification (NCBI taxonomy): domain Eukaryota; kingdom Metazoa; phylum Chordata; class Mammalia; order Rodentia; family Bathyergidae; genus Fukomys; species Fukomys damarensis. Next base: position 28,638,335 of record NW_022900943.1, on the reverse strand, counting down.
AGCAAGACAGTGAGTCTCACCTTTGACCCTCCAGCCAAATTTCTTCCCTGGCCTTCTGAATTTCAGGTCCAGCTTGCCTCTTTGGCAGCTCCTTTTGGAAAATGGATCGGCAACTCCATCTTAAAGAGGATAAGACTGAAATCTTTAATTCCAGACCCCATATCTTTGTGGTCCCAGCATTCCCCATTTCAATAAATGGAGCATCCATTTATTCAGTTGCTCAGGCCACAAATCCTGACTTGTACCCACTTTCACGCTCCACATCAATCTATCAGAAAACTTGTTTTTAATCTTAAAAAATATCCAGACTACCGCTATTACTATCTTCAGTTTTCATTGTTAATCCTGCCGCTTCTCCGATTTCTGCACAAGCACTGCTTCTTAAGCAAAGCCACCTCACTATCTAAATTATCCTGCTCTGTTTTTCCCCTAACCCTGCTTCATTTTCTTCCCACTTATTTATGTAACATCTATTTTCACTGAAGCCTGAGGTCCACATGGGAAGCTCTCTGTTTGACTTAGTGATTATACCCAGGCCAAGAACAGTGCCTAAGACATGCATTTGTTGAGTTTATTAATAGATGAGTTTTATATCATTCTAGCCCTTCTATATTTTAATTATAGTTATTATTTTTAAAAAGTCTTATTTTATTTTGTTTTTTGTTTGTTTGTTTGTTTTTTGGTACACGGGGATTGAATTTAGGCCCTCGGGCTTGGGAGGCAGGCAGCGGAACCACTGAACTAAATCCCTGGCCCCAAAAAGTGTCCTTTTTCAGGATGTTGTCGAGGGTGCATGTGGCTTCCTTGCTCTTATCTTCATCGGCCCTGATCCGCTACACATTTCTACAAGTATTAAAAGATTTGTTTCTCTGTACTCTCTGGAAACCATGGAACCTTGTGTACTTTTCAGGTTCCAGTCTTTCACTGAAATATTTTATTCAGGTGTGATGAATCATAAGCGGGAAAGATACAAAATCAGCAGAAATATTACATGTAGGATACTTTTTTTTCCTCGTACCGGGGATTGTGCTGGCGTGGTAGGTGGCGGAACCACTGAGCTAAATCCCAGGCCCAAAATGAGGCTTACTTTTTTTTTTTTTAACTTTTGTTCAGAATAATAAAGGACAAGAAGATAGTCTAAATTAATACAATTCTTAATCTTTAGATGTAAATATATGTACACACAATTTTTAAAAATATAGTTTTTGATGCAGGTACCTGTAAAAGTTTGCCAAGAAAATATTGGATTTGCTTAATGGTTACATATATAACATTTGTAATTAGAATGTTAGCTGCATGCAGAAAAGAACAAGATAATGTTGAGTAAATGAATATGGGAATTTCTTTAGTAAGTGATAGTTTGTTTCCTTCTACTTGATAAGTAGTAAAAGGGGCAATACTAATCTTGTGTATGGAAGTTAATGCAAATGTTAAATTAAAACTTTTCCAGTTAAGGAGTTTTTACAACTAAAAGGAGGAGTCAAATCTCTGGTTTTCTTGATTCGAATCTGAGAAAGAAAGAGGCCGTTTGGTAATTTCATTTTGCCCTTGGTGAGTATTTTTATTTCCTCACAGAAGCCACGAAACCAATGCACACTAATTACCTATATTAAGAAAGTCATTACCTAATTCCAGCACTTCATGTAATTCCAGAATGTCATTGTCTTGGTTACACTGATCTGTTCTAGAAACCGTGGGAGAGAAAGATGGCCTAGAGAGAGATTCGCTGGGCTAATGGAAGGAAAGTTGAAAGGGTCTCTTTTTTTCTAAGTTAGCTCACTGAATTGTCTGTTATGGGCAAAGGCAGAAAGGCACAATGTTGAATGCTATAATCACGCAAACAAAAATACCAGTCCTGGGTCACAACAGATGAACTCTGACGGTGCATATCTGAGAGCACCCCAACCGGATAAGACAGCAGTTCCCCATGAAAACCGCCAGTGTGATGCATCAATGGATGCGGACACTTCTTCCTGTTCTTACCAAGAGAATTCCCCCTGCATTTTCTCTCCCGTTTCCCTCGGTTAGCCCTTTCCCAATAATAGCAGGTAGGGTATGACACCAGAAGAGTCAGCACATCAAAGCCGTGTCACTTCTCTGTGCAACGGCTTTTGTCTAGGTTGGGGCTAAAGTCTGGCGATGGTGGTGGTGGGCTAGCGCCGCGGCTGGGAGGACAAAAAGCCCATAAAAAAAGCTTATGGTCTGACAGTCGATCTTCAGATCATGTGTGGAACAGAAAGACTTTCAGTGTCACAACTCTTCATAGTAAGCCAAATGTCATGCTAGCACATAACCTTCAAAACTGTTGAAAAGACCTATTTGGAGTGGATTCTCAGAACTTCTCTTTATACCCAGCTCCATCCCCTTTGAAATTTTCTTTTCTCTGGGCACTGTGTCCAATGTTACTATTTTTTTCCCTCTACGCTTGTGCTGTTAGGGTCAGGGAGGGTGTAAAGGAATGGAAAAGGCTTTGTGGGGTATGCTTGGGAGTAAGCACCTACAGTCACCTAACAAAACAGCCAGACATACTGGGCTGTAAAGATATATGTGCTATAAGGATATCTCCTGAACCTTTTATGACAAGAGTGCCTATCTCTCGCTTAGCTTAGTAATGCAGTGACATTACTGAAAACCTATCTTGTCGTCTCTTAGGAAATGCCTGCACTCACCCAGGAAGGTGGTAATGATGGGGTGAGGAGCACATCCACCCATACCGAAGAGGATGAACATCGGGACCAGGCTCCTTTAGCACAGAAGGCAGAAGAAATGAAACTTTTGCCAGGTTCACACTCAGGAACACAGTGGTGCGTCCACATAGCAAAGTCCACCCAGCTACTGAGAAAAACAAAAATGTCCAAGTGTACGTGTTTCACAAAATCAAGTGGGGTTCCTTCCCTCTCTTCTTCATTTTATGCCCACCTTTCCCTATGTTATACAAATTCATCTGGATCTTGTTTTTAAATTTGGAGATTGTTTTATATTACACGTTGAATTGCCTTAGCCTTTCGAAATCTGCCGTAATATTTCATTATTTTGATGTAGTATAATGTTTTGAAACACAATCTTTTATTATCAAACATTTGGATTACTACCAATATGTAAATATGGCCTTTTTGTGGGGAATGCTCTAATAAATACCTTGTGCATACATCTTTGTGTGCCTGTAAGTACGTTTGTAGCAAATTTCCTGGAAGCACAATTGCTGGGTCAAGGGCACATGAATATCTTGGTATGGATAGTTAGTGCCAAGTCATCTTTCAGTAAGAACATACCAGTCCACTTTTCCATTTGCAATGCACAGGAGTGGCTCTTTCCTCTTCCCTTTGCCAACACTTAATGTTACCATCTGTTATATCTTCGCCATTTTGCTGTCCAAACCATGAACCCCAGTTATTCATATTTCTCTTATTATTAACAGTAGTTAATACATTTTCAAATGTTAGAAGTCATTTTTATTTCCTTTTCTATGAGGTATCTTTTATTGTTTTTGTTTTTTCCTTGTCAAATTGTGAATGGTTAGCTATTTGAAAGGCCCTGATCTTGAATTTAATTATGAGTACTACACTTCTTGCAGGTGGTTTCTAAATCATTGATTTCTCTTTTCATTTATATTATTTCTTCTGCATTGTTGTTGTTGCTTTAATAATAAGTGAAATAATGCCAGCAAAATGGTGAAAATTGATGATGATGGGTGAAGACTATATAAAAGTTTGACATCTGTTATACTCTTGTGCGTGTTAGGAAAATGTAGAATAAATAAAGACTGATAAAGCTCCGTATGAATTAATTTGAAGACCTTATTTTTAAAAAAATTTAAGCTAACAAAATGACTGTTGTATTCCATTGCTATCCTTTCTTGTCCTTTTCCTAAAAAGTATGGGAAAAAAGTATGTACTTAATCTCATTAAAAGAAAATAAACTTTTACATAAAATTTTACATTTGTAGAAAGTTGCAAAATTACTGCAGAGGGTACCTGCATATTCTTGCTCCCTCTTCCTCTCCTGTTAACATCTTAAAGTTTTCACAACCAGTAAACCCACATTGGTACATTACTCCTGACTAAATAGCTGACTTTAATTGTATTTCATCAGTTTTTATATTAGTATCCTTTTTTTTTTTCTTTTCCAGGACCCAATCTAGGAAGATACATTGCTTATATTTGTCATGTTTTGCTCAAATCTCCTTTACTCAGTGGGAATTTTATTTTTGACGGTCTTAAGGAGTACTTCCTAGAAATCTTAAAATCTCTCTCTCACATGGGGGTGGGGAGGTACTGCTGGGGATTGAACACTGGGCCTTTGTGCTGAACTAGATACCCACCCTGTTTTATTTTTATTTTTTATTTGGAGAGTCTTGCTTAGTTACTAAATTGCCAAATCTGGGCTTGAACTTGTGACCTTACTACCTTAGCCTCCTAGAGTTCTGGGATTACAGGTCTGTGTCACTATTCCTGACTAAAAACACTCAGATTTCTATTAAAATATTCTTCAGAATAAATTAACACTTTTAATTTCAGTCAATGTAATTGTACTATATTCTCATGTTTTCTCAGCCTTTATTTACAAACTTGTGTGATTAAGTGGAACCATAAAAAATTATTTCTTATAGGTTAAATTGATAGGGTACTGGAAATTTCATGGTTGATGTTGGAGAGCTACTCCAATAATTATTTCATAACTTCAAATTTAACTGCTTTGCTAAAGTATACTTTGATGTTTATCTCTCTGATTTAGTGTTGTTTTTAGTTTAATGTAACCTTTGAGTTTTAGTTTTAAATCTGCTTTTATTTAAGATAACTCTCTTGAATTATATCTTTGATTTTTCTTCTCTTCAGTCAATCGCAGGAACAAACAATTGAAGGTAGTACCTCATTTGCACAGTCATCTTCTGTCCAATGTCAGTGTGGTCAATAATGGAGGTCGCTTCGGTATCACCTCACAGATTATTAAAGCACACTCCTGGGTGTGGCTTAGTGGGCAGAGAAGCTTGACCATGAAGACATGTACGGTCCCTTGCCCTTTCTCCTCTGGGGCTCATTCGCTGCTCTGCTTCGTGGTGGCCATGAACTAAGCAGCTTTGCTCTGTCAGGTGCCTCTGCGAAGTCTGCCTTGGAGTCATCCAATCATGACCCGAATCCTTTGAAACCATGAACAAAAATAAACGCTTCCTTTTTTATGTTGTATGGGTTAGGTATCTGGTTCCAGTGACAAAAAACTAACTAAAACTATATTTATTTCATGCTCTTTTCTGAATCCTATGTTTTCTTCAGTGTCTATTTTCCTTTTTGACTTTTTCATATTGGTCTTAATTTCTGAGTTAGTTTTATTTTTATTTCCATTTCTTTCCTGAGACTTAGATACTTCAATTCATATCTTGCAGTGCATCATTATTTTTTTCTTCTTAAATATTTATTGTTTCTTTGTGCTCTTGTTTTAAAATTTAAAAATTTTTTCCCTGCCCTCCCTTCACCCCCTCCTCCCCTCCCTCTTTACAAACATTTTATTTCCAATTTTTCATTTTCTCCTATTTTTTTTCTTTCCCTTATTCCCTTTCCCCTACCCTTCCCACTTTCCCTACACCTTTAGCCCCTTTCTTCCTATTTCACAATGTCATTTATCTCATTAGGATCTTATGTACTATTATAGTTTGTTCACACCAGAGTGTGCTCTTGTTTTAAAATGACATTCATTTTATTTAATTCCCTGATATCCTGGAGATGTATTTGCTACTTTCATCTGCTTCACTGAAATATTTTCATGATGTTATGATGTGGATTGAAAACATCTCCCTGAAGCTAGTGTGTTGAGAGCTTGGCCCCCAAGGCAATAGTGTTTAGAGGTGTGCTTGTGGAAGGGGATTAGATCACGCACACTCATTAGTCCATTAGTGAATTTGTAGGTTAATGGGCTATTAGCGGAAACTTTCGGAAGTGGGGTCTGTTTGGAGGAAGTACAGTGGATCCTTAATGAACTCAATGACTTAATGAACTCGATTCGTTTGCAAGGGCTGATTGTAACTCAAGTCGATCAGGCTCCTCTATACAGCCTTCAAAGTCTCTCTCCTGTATAATTTTAGGCCACACTTTCCTTTAGGCAGATCTCAGGGCCCTTAGAGAGACATTGGCTCAGGATTTTTCAATTAATTCCACACAGGGAAGGATGTTGTAATGTTCCTTCCAGAACTCCTTAAGGGGTACATCTGTATCTGGGACTACCTGGAAAGCATTTGGGTTGTAACTCAAGACTTTGGTTGTAAGTTAAAATTTAAATTTTGGTTATAACCCATGTTGTTCGTATGTCAGGCCAGTTGTAACTTGAGGGTTTATTATAGTGCATAATTTTGTGCCCTCAAAGAGCATAATTTGTCCCTGCCCCTTCCTCTCTCTCTCCGCTTCCTGGTCACCATAATGTGAGTAGCTTTCCTCTGTCACCTGCCCCCTCCTTGTGTTCCTCCTCATTACAACCTCAGAAATGACAGTGCCAAGTGAGCATAGACTGAACCCTTGGAAGTAAAAATAAAAGTTACTTTCTTTAAGTTGTGTTTCTCAGGTATTTTTGCCAGAGCTACAGAAAGCCGACTGGCCCAAAGCATGTGTATATTTTTGTCATTGTTTTTTTCCTTCTTCCTTCCCTTTGTGCTTTGCTATGATGTTTTTGACTTGACGAGATCATTTGATAATTCTCTTAGGTGATCATCCATATTTGAATAATAAAGCAGGCAATTTTGGGGGATCTTTTTGAAACAGGGACTTCTTTGTAGTTCAGGCTGGTCTTGAACTCACTATGTAGCCCAGGATGGTTTGGAACTCATGGCAATCATCCTGCCTCAGCCTCCTGAGTGCTGGGAATACAGGTGTGTACTACCACACCTTTATATTGGCAGTGTCCGGGGTAGCAGAAGGCTTTGATTATCCACAGTGAAACTCTATGATACAGAGTTTTGAGCATCAGCTAATCAACTTTTATGCCTTCGGGGCTGACAAAGTTCAATGTCTCCTCCAATTTCAGAATCCCTACTCCTTGCACTGGCAACCTACCATGACAAGGAATGTGTGTTTCTTCTTCGATCCTGGCCTCTCTTGCTGTTCCTTTCTCCTAAGAATGAATCAGGGAGCAAGGGAGACCCTCACCAAGACCACACAATCTCACCTTGTTGCTGCAAAAAACAATTTTTGTTTCTACCTGTGAGGTCATCCTTTCTTTGAGTTCTATGACCTCAGGTACATTTGTGCCCTCAGTGTGGTTCTGTGCTCTGGGCTGCTGGTCACTGAATTTGAGACCTTTTTCTCATACAGTTTGATTCGCAATTACAAGTGTACCTAGATTTCATCCAAGTTGAAATTTTTCCTCCTGCTTCCCCAAGGTCTTTTTAGGTTCACTCAAAAGGAGTCAAGGTGGAAAACATTCATTTTACTGTTTTAACTTTTGAAGTTTTTGTGTCATTCATATTTGAAATTTGTTACACAAATTTCTTTTTTTTTTTGGTACCGGGGATTGAACTCTGGTCCTTGCGCTTGCAAGGCGGCCACCGAACTGCTGAGCTAAATCCCTGGGCCTGTTACACAAATTTCAAGTGGGACTGAGGGTGAAATTCACAGTCATTCAAACTGCTTCAAAGAGGTCATCATAGAATAGATATACTTCGTTGTGTAGATGAAACAATTCTTAACCTACATATGACCTGTTGACTAATTCTACTACAGGCTACTTGCATTAATGAGAGTGTAGGGCAATATTTTTTTCTTTCAGAATAATCTCATTTGGGAAGTCAAATTGTTTAATTACACTTATGTCTAAGTTAAATTTAAAAGACTTTCAAAATATTTTAATTTCTTAAAACTATATCACATTGTGATACCTGACAGACGTCTGGTTTGAGTGCTCATACTTATGCACAGCTTTTAAAAAAGGGAGTTGTGAGAGATATTTAAGAACATCTAGCTGAGCTCCTCTATTTTATAGATGAAGAAGCAGGCTTGGGGAGCTTGGTTTTCATATCCAGCGAATATCAATCAGCGTGAGTTCTAGGCCAGCATGTTCTAAATGCAACTGAATGTACCAGAGTTGTGGCATTTGTCAAATCTACGTGTTCCTTTATCCATAATATTTTCCTACAGTCTGGCTCATTTGTTTTATTAAAATCAATTTATTCAAAGAAAATATTTTGTATAATTGGTCTGGTGGTATTCCTTTGAATAGTGGCATTGACATCATGTAGGAACTATTACTTACAAGTGCAAGTTTGTGGGCCCCATCCTGACCTGGTGACTCAGACTCTCTGGAGATAAGACCTAGGATGCTGCATTTTAATAATACCTAATGTGGTTTTTTTTGCACAGTCAAGCTTGAGAGCCAATGCATGGCTGTCAATTGAAAGCAAGTATCACTTTCTATCAATGAAAAGGAATGATAGAAAATGAAAATGGATCAACGATATTAAATTTTAGCTAGATAATTTTAGCCTGCAGAGCCTCTGAGTTTGAAGCTGCCCTCTATTCATTAAAAAAGAAAATTAATTACAAAGGTATTAAGTGCTCACAAATGCTAAATGGAGAATTTCTCCTTGTACCGAGACAAGAAATCACTTTTTCATCATGTCCAACACCCTGTAAAATGGAGTCCCTTACCACCAGTGGTATGTGGTCTATACTGTAATGCATATTAGTACATACCTCAAATATGTGGTGAGCTTTAACTTTCAACACTATAAAGCTTCCTCCATGTCCCCCGTCTGAGAATCTATTCTCTGATTTAGATTCTGGCTATTGCAGCCCTGACTTCTTAGCTCGTGTGTGTACAGAAATGAGGTTTTGTGGTGGAAATACATATATTTTCTCCTTGAAGCTGAATTATTTTTCAGTTTTTCTTTGTTTAATCAAATCATTCCATCTTTGTTTACCTTTTAAATAAGATCCTATTTCATTTTCCTGCAGTGGTGTTCAATCCTTTGACTGTAGAGCTACAAGCCTTCCTGGGGAATTCAACTCCCTTCATTTTACTGGTGGGAAAACTGGTCAGAAAGTTTGACTGGCAGTAGACGATCATACAACCTTGAAGTGAGACCTGGGTTCAAATCTCGTTCTCTTGCTTGAATATTTACAGAATTTATTTAATCTCTCTATAAATATTAGTTTTTCCATCTGTGAAATAAAGGTTACAATACCTGATTTAGGGTCTTTGATGATGAAGCTTAACTAAGATGATACCTGCGACAAGATTTAGCACGATGCTTGGTAAGTAGTAACTGATCATCATGGTGCTATTATGACCCTTGCTGCTGTTGCTATTAATATTATTTCTACTTCTAATGCTACCAATACAGCACATTATAGCTACTGCTACTGCTGTAGATCTCAAAGTTAGTGTGAACCAATCTACCATAACCTTGGCTTGATAGTGGGTTCTGTGGTTCAAGTACCAAGAGACACCAAAAAGGTTTACCTACTAACTCTATCTGAAGCATACTAAGATCAGTATTTCACAGAGGAATTATGTGTTATGTGCATTTGCCAATTATGGCGGTGTTTGAAATGACCACAGATGTATTTTCCTTTCCACTTGCACCACTTTGGAAACTGTCATAGGCCCTAAAGTTGTAGTTAAGTTCAAGAGCTAAGATGTAGAGCCCGGAGCTGGGGAACATGAGCTTGAATCCTGATTCATTCACCTAATTATGTTACTATAGGTGAGTCACTCTACTCACTCTGTGTCTAAATGGGGGACTAGAACACCCACAGCATTAAGTTTGAGAGATTAAGTGAGCTACCTTACGGAAAGCACTTAGGCTAGGTGCGGGCACACTGTTACTTAGTCTTAGAGCTCATTATTTTGATCATTAGTCTGTCAATTAGCTTAGCATAGTATCCTAGGCTTAGACATTGAGGTCTTAGTTTGTGTTAGATGATCAGTTTAGATAGGGAGATCAAGGTATGTGGAAACAGAACACAAAAATGATGTATATTTCAAGATTTAATTACTATTTAATATTTTAAATATTTAAGTGACAAGAATATGCTCATATTCTTACAAGCAGCCGCATATACTAACAGGCACACCCCACGTTTTTTATCTTAATGAAATTTTGCTAATTGCAGCAATTTAAAGCCAGTGGTGAGAAATGGTGTGTTTGAGGGAATGACAGGGGTTGAGGGAAAGTCTGAGAGGAGGCTCAGGCATTTCAGGGAAGCCCCAGAGGGCCAGACAGCAGTGTCAATGCCCTTGTTAGTGTAGGGGGACAGGTGACATGAAAAGAATGAGAATGGGTTGCCAGGGGTGATAATAACATGCGTAACTCCTCACCTTTGCACAGGAGATGATCATTTCCCTAGCATTTTATTTCCATTTAAATCTTGTAATGACCTTGGGAGGTGGGGGGGATTGGAAGAAGGAAAATGTGGTCGGCAGTGGGATTGGAAGGAAAACCACAGCTCTCTGGCCACCGTACCTCAGGTTCCTAGCAGCCTTCTGCAACACCCAGGAGTTTTGGGTTTGGGTGCTTTGCTTGGAATTTTCTTATAAACTTGGTATTGATGAAACAACTAATGTGCTTCAGGGAAGGAAAATATGAACATCTCTTAAGTGTTGCAAAGTTTGCTTCCTATGTATGTCCATCAACCTGCCATTTTTAAAGAATGAATCACTTTCCTTGAATTTATGCGTAAGTGGCCCAGTTTAAGCTTCAGGATTCACCTTTTCAGCTGTGATTAACTTGATTAAATTAAAATCATCTTTGTCAATCTGAAGCCTACTGGTGATCGTGCCTGCCCCACTGAAAGCTTGTCCAAAGGTAGAACATATCCAAGCAGGGCAAATCTTTAGGGATAATGCAGGTTGTGGGCTGGTTTCTCACTGAAGGGTTCACCTCAAAAAAGAGTGCATAATGGAATTTTCTGTTTTAACATCAAAGTGTGTAAAATATTGGATTATCACACTGACCTCAGCTTAGTGGCAGGTATCTAGCTTGTGCAAGGCCGTGGGTTCAAACTCCAGCATACATACATACATACCAGAATCTTTTATTAAGTGGCCGTGGATCCTGCCCTTCTGCCTCTTCCTGCCTTCTTTCTTCATGGTGCGTTTTCTTGGACCAGGATGGTGGATACATCCCCAGACCTTTGGGCACATCAGAAATAATGCCATCCTCTGATAAGTTGCACAAAGAAAATGTTGACAGACTTTGCATCGGGCCCATAAAATTCAAACCTAAAAAAATTATGGACCTGGGGCAAAAGGAGCTTTTGGCAAGAAAACAGTTGGACTCCGTGCGAAGGATTTTTGACATAGAACATACTCTTCTTTTAGACCATCAGTGGGAGATGAGCTGGTCCCCAGCCATGCATAAATCTGCCTGTGCGCAACTGGTAGCAGTTACTAACTGGGGCCAGGAAGGGTGGGGTCTGGTGGGAGCAGAGGAAGCGGAGACTGGCAGGCAGGGCAGAGCCAGGCGGGAGAAGCCCAGGACCAGCCACGGCGAACTGCAGGGCCGTAGCAGCGTGAGTCACCGCCTCATCTGGAGCTCAGGAAATAAAACCATAAAGAAGGGGTGGGTGCACTCATGTGGCCTGTGGGTCGGTTGGATGTCGCGGGCAGAGTGAAAAGAACGTGTCTCTAGTCCGGGATGTGGCAAGTGGAGAAGCATTTGCTGGCTGTGATGAAAAGCTGAGGGGCCCAATTAATTTTTATTCTGGATCTCTGGCTTGTGCTCTCCAATAAGGGGGGAAACAAATGCTTCTGACACCTGGTGAGTAATAAACTAAACAGCCATGGACGAGGCTTTCACAGATGTCTGCAAGGCTGACTTCTAGAGGCTCTGTGTGCTGTCCAGACTCTCCCCATGAACTGTGCTTCCCTGGGTTGGCACGCTTAATGCTACCCTTGGAAAATCTTTTTTGTAAGTTTTTACTCCATTATGTTGCAATTTTAACATCTCACGCGTTTGGCACTTAAAGCATTTTTATAATGGTCTTTGGTTTATTTTTGGCTCTGTTTTAAGGCTCTCTGCCAGCCTTCAACTTCTGCTGGGTAGAGGACCCAAAATAGTTTCAAAGGCTCAGATGCAACTCGATATCAAAATTTTCTCCACAAGTATTAAAGTGAGCCTTGTGAATGCCAAAGGCCTTGCAAAAGTTTTTCTAAGCAGTTATCAGAGTCACAAGACATGTTGATCTTTGGCATGAGATGAAAAAGGCAGGTGTCTATATCAATAGCAGGTAGATCCAAATAAAAGATGCAGTGTACTCTCTACAAACCAGAAGTTCCAGGTTTACAGAAAGTGGGCTGACATTTAAAGGGTTCTAAATGCCCTAAATCACCAGGGAGGCGGAATCCCCTTGAATCTTCATTGTCTGATTCCTTGTGACCATGTATTTCTTTCTCCGTCCACTACCACCAACTAACCACAGTAACTATTATTCTCTGATCAGTTGTAATATGTCAGCCTTGTGCCAGCTACAATCTTGTAAAAGTATCCCATAAACAGTTTATGACTGAAACTACTGTCACCACTGTTTTCCAGATAAGAGACTTTGTGATTTAGACAAATGGTTCCCAAACTTTGCTGTAGGATGCAGTGGGGAAGCTTTCAAAAATCCCAATGCCTAGACAGAAATCTGAACCCATGACATCAAAATTCGGGGATGTGGGGGGTGGAGTGGAAGCCAGAAATTTGGTTTCTAAGAAACGCTAATAAAAAAGACATGATTGTAATGTGCCGCCATGTTTCAGAACCACTAGCATAGACGTGTAAGAGATTAGCAGATGCCCGTCTAGCTATCACATATTACAAGGAAGGTGATGTGTCTATCTATCTATCTATCTATCTATCTATCTATCTATCTATCTATCTATTATTCTGGGATTGAACTCGAGTCCTTGAAGGAAGGTGATATTTGAGTCCAAACTTTGTACCTTTTCAAAGACACCAGATTGCCTTCTGTCCTCCCATGGGAAAATGACAAAATGTATACAAAATGAAGCCTGTGAACCCTGCTCCCAAGGAACTTATAGCCCGAGGAAGAAAAAAATGACATAAATAAAGATCAAGTCAGCATTCAACTATGTAGTTTTGGTTTTACAAAGTTTGGGAGCTATTGAGCTAATCAAGGTAAGGCATTAGGAACCTCATTTAAAGCAAATGCCGAAAAAACCCACTCTCACCAAAAGAAATTGAGGAAATCAGCTGAAGTCAGAGGTGAGACCAGACAACAGTGACACTGTCTTAAACACTCAGAAAACTGGTTCTTTTGAGAAATTATAACATGTATCCATTTATTAAAGGGTTGGGATATAAGTGAGTAAACACAGAGTTTTTGGGCTCATTGACCTTCAAGTCAAATGGAGGAAACAGGCTTCTATCAAACTTTCATATAAAATATGTAGAAATGCAAAAGCATTCTAGTGTATAAAGCAAGATGCATAGTAGGTATTAATTAGGCAATTAAAACAAGGAAGCAGATAAAGGGAACAGGTCATAACATTTTCTTATAAGAAAGGACATGAAAATCAGAAGAAACCATAAGAAGGCCTATGAAGTTACAGCACAGAAAAAGAAGGTGAGTATGTCAGGATGGATCTGGGGCTAGAGAAGTGGCCAGTACTGGATGCTGGTGGTGGGAGAGACTATGCGAAGAGACATCAGATTTGTGTAATAAAATAATTGTGCTTGTTACCTAGTAAAGCATTTTAGAAGGCCAGAGTAGATTGTATTAGTGACTATCAAATATTTTTGTAGATAAGCCCTACAAACCAAGCAAAAACTTATACTTTTTATGAGTGATATACTTTCATATTTTATTTTTAAATCTAGATATCTATTTCATTAAAAGGCACTGTTTAGCATCTACTCCATTTCACAACTGATGAATGGTTTGTAGTTTTATTTATTTAGTTATTTATCTTTTGTTTTTTTGAGACAGGGTCTCACTATATAGTTGAGACTGACCTGGAACTCACTATGTAGCCCAGGCTGGTCTTGAGCTCACAGCAATCCTCCTGCCTCAGCCTCCTGAGTGCTGGGATTACAGGTGTGCACCACCACGCCTGGCTAAACCATTTCTTTCTTTCTTTTTTTGATACTCGGGATCAAACTCAGGTGCTTGCACTTGCAAGGTAGGCGGTGGAACCACTGAGCTAAATCCCCAGCCTGTAGCTTTAAAAATAACTGGTGGAGGTTTAATATCTACTAGTTCATTGGAAGAAGCTCAATGAGAGGGTGAGTAGAGATGGATATGATAGAATGAAAAATAGGATTAATTGACAGCATAGGGAAAAGGGAATGACATCTATCAAGGACGGGTTAGTTTTCTGGACTGACGGACGGTGGCTTCATAAATGGAGAAATGATGCCTTGGAGGAAGGTCATGCTTGGTGGGGGAAGATCACAGATTTAACTTTGGACATTTTGGATCTTCAGTGCTATGGAGGCACCATGCATACGAGTTGTCTACAGGAAGGGGTTGGACCGAAAATGTACATTTTTTAACCATTTGAAAGCCACTGAGGGATAGTCATGCATGAGATTGTCAGGAATCAGAGGATAGAGTAGGAAGAGGAGACGCTCAGGATCAAGTTTTGAGGAACTTGAAAATTTAACTGCTAAGTAAAGGAAGATGAGATTGGGAATGGAATATGAAGGAGAGTTTGGTAGGAATAACAGTTGTGTTTTGTGTTACTTAAAGCCAAGAGCAAAACATCTCAAGAAGGAATGTGAAGTCAGTAGTGCTAAGCGCTGCTTTCATGGACAAGTGGAGTGAGGAAAAAGGGACCTGTTGTGGCGGTAGATGGATGTGTCCATCGTGGCTCTAGAGAGCTGTTCTGTTGGATTCATAAAGGCCAGACTGCAGTAGCCTGAAGAAGTGTGGAGAGAGAAATGGACATCAGCTTCTTGTCAGGTCTCCCTGCTACTTTGGGGAGGGGCAGAAAATTAAATCTACTGCTCCGGAAAGGCAGTCCCGTGCAGCCTCTTTTTAGCCTCTGGAAAGCTCCAAGTGTTCTGAAAGGATCCTGGGTCTTTCACTACTTCATCTCCATTGGAGGCCACCTTCAGGTGAAGGGAGTTAATTCTCCAACCCAAAACATGAGTGTCAGACAGTACGCATATGAATATACTTGTGGAAATGTGACATTCAAAGTAAGCATGATCCCAAAAATTGAAAACATACCTGTCTCCATCAACACTACTAGGTCCTGAAAACAGTGTTTTGAGTGTCACCCATGTGCCATCCCTGGGTTTAAAAAATGCAGATGTAAAAAGGCAAGGAGCGTGTCTTACATGGCAATTGTTAGATTTGGGACTTTAACTTTTTTCTGCGTTGTCTTGGTAAAAATTTTTCTGTGCAGAAGACCCATTCTTCCCTCCATCTTTCGTAGGTCTGTAGAAAGGGTCTTAGCATAGATGGACCATTTCCAGCAATAAGATTCTCCCTAGGCTTCTGTACCCCCAGTAGCACATTCCTCACCTATGTGCAGACTATGATACAGCTGGACTTCGTACTATTGCACCATGGTACTAATATACCATAGCGGTAGCTTCTTGTACCATAAAGAATGGATATTAGATTTCTCTGAGCTGTGTAAACAGTATGAGTCGAATGGATAGAAAATAGAATAAGGACATCTGATCTGTCACATACTGTATTTTGGGTTAATGTTGACATCCCTGGAAATATATACTCTCATTCCCTTCCTGTAGAGCCAAGGTCTGATCTTGAGCATTATTAGAATGATCTTGAGAATTATTATTATGTTGTTGTCTCAACAATCCTTTCTCAACAAGGACTATTATTTGGAATGTCAAATAAATGAAAGATATTTAACATACATTTTACCGAATTCTCAAAACAGGCATGTGAAATAAGATATTTTGGTCTTTACTTTATAAATGAGAAAGCCAGTCTGGTGGGTTAAAAACGGCCTTAAGTTATTTGCCATTTTTCCTTCAAGGAGTGGGATGATTTATCTTTTTCTTGAATTGGAATTGGCCCATAAGACTAACCTTGATCCACAGCACATGGTGGAAGGTAGACTGAGTACGCCGGATCAAATATTCAAGAGGCCTGGTAGCTCTTGCTTTTGCTTCAGCTACTTTTTAAGAAGTCCAGTGTACTGGCATGGTTATGTTTTGAGAAAGTCCAACTTAGCTATGTAGACAGGTTACCTGGAGAAGGAAAAGGGAAAGGGGTGGGGCAGAGGGAGGGAAAGGGAGTGAGGGAGGGAGAGAGTAGCCATCTTAGGCCAGAGGTCATTTTGGACACATCTCAGCCCCATTACAGGCTGTTTGGAAAGGAAGCAAACCAAATCAAGCCAAACAAAGCCAAAGCAGAGCAAAGCAAAGCAAACCAAACCACAAAAAACAGCCAAAATGCAGCTCTAACATGACCATACTTGGGTCTTCTAGTCATTTGCTGGGCTCCACAGGCACTGTGAGACAATATGTCTTCACTGTGCACTGCCTTAGTTCTCTGCCTGCAAATCTGTTACTATGTAAAATGGATGTTTCTCCAACCATTGACTTTTGAAGGTGGTTTTTGTGCAGTAATAACTTCAATAGAGTCTCACCAGTTTTGTTTGATGACAGAGGATGGAGCAGAGTCTGATTCCAACACATATCTATCTGATTACAGAGCAGCCACCTTCTGCTACTTTATGTGGTTTCTTCTTCTGGGACTTCTAGACTGGTATTTAATTTTTCACTAGATGTCCACCTAAATTTGACTTAGTTTAAATCCTGTACATATAAGAAGAAGAAAGAAATGCTTTTGCCCCGTCACCAAAAGACTAAAAGGTTAAATAACAAGTAAGCATCTTTGTGCCAGGCTGTTAACTCATTTTCCTAGACCATGAGACATCACTATTAGGAAAATCAGAGGAAGATTCAGAGCCACCCTGGTAGACCTCCATCTCCGCTTACTCCTACTTTTCAGGTGTAAATGTGTGACCATTCCCGCCCCCTTCTTGATGTTTTTAGTTTTAAAATGAAACACAACGAATGGAATTCTGCCACAGCAGGGGTGCAAATAATATCTGTGTAAAAATGCATTATCTCCTATTACAGATGACCATGAAATAAGAGCCCATGAAGTCATTTTGTAGGACCCTTGGGAAGTGTCAGGAAGCTTATAGGATGAATAGGGGATGTTTCTGTAAAGAGGTGCTGTGTTTCCATGGTAACAAATATACCATGTGATGAAAGCCCCTTGATAGCTGTGGTTACCTATTCTACAGCGAATACTCAGAGGGAAACTCCAGACCACAAATGGAGGTTCCTCATGGCACTGCAGAGTCTGCAAACATGTCTGTGGTTTGCAAATATGTGTGTGCTTACATCACACGTTGGTTATACACGCATCTGCTCCTCCAGACAACTGGGCAGTACATATACAGTGTACAGAGAGGCCTATCTCTTATCTAATGCTCAAACACTTTGTTATTTTCTCATGCCTCTTACAGAACACTAACTAGGCATGGTTGACAGACCTCACGCAAGTTTTGTGTCAGACAAATGGCCACAGAAGTATGTTATCTACTTCTAACTCTAGGGTCTAGGGCAAAGAAGACATCAATGTTTTTTTTTATTTTTATTTTTTTTAAAAATTTTATTGAGTTTATTGGTACATTTTAGGGATACAGTACAGTTACATTCATTGTTGGGATCATGTACCTTTACATGGCAAGTCTTGATTCTCATTTTTTTCCCCTTACCTCTGCCCTCTCTTCTCCCCCTCCTCCCCTCCCCATCTACAAACACTTTATTTTCATCTTTTCATTCTCTCACATTTTTTTCTTTTCCCTTTTTGTTCTTCCCCTACGTATCACACCTTCCCTACACCTTTAGCTCCTTTCCTCACATTTCTAAATGTCAGTAATCTTATTAGAATCTTATGCATTGTTGCAGAATATTCACACCAGGGAAACTATTCGGTATTTACACATGTGGGACTTATTTATTTCACTTAGGAGTATATCTTCAATATGTATCCATTTTCCTATGAATGAATCTATTCTCTCGCTCTTTATGGCTGAGTAATATTCCATTTTATAGAAAAACCACAACATTCTCTCACATTTTTTTCTTTTCCCTTTTTGTTCTTCCCCTACGTATCACACCTTCCCTATACCTTTAGCTCCTTTCTTCAAATAAGAAGACATCAATGTTGAAATTCAGGGAAATATCTTGTGTATATATAAGGAATAAAGACCTTACACGTACAGAGGCTTTATAGATTAGAATATTGGTCAGTGAATATTCACTCTGTCCCTTCACACTACTGTCATGGGAAGAGTACTGCATACTTCTCCCCTGTGTTGTGGACGTAACATGGTTATCGGTTGATGGAATAGATAGGGAAAGACAGTGTGTGGGCTCTGATCCAAGGTTTTAAGATCCTTTGCATGCACCCACAGGAACCTCTGGAAGCCTCGACTTCTTCTTTTGATAAAACCTTCTGCCCCTCAAGCCAGGGACCCAGGAAGGTATTTGCAGAATAGCATAGTCCCAGCTGACTTGCACTGATGGTGTAATTGCTTAGTGTTCACTTGATTACTCAGCATTATTGCTGCAGTTTCTAATGGGCTCAATGAACATGTTTCAAATTTTGCATCCCCTGAGCTTGTGCTTATAAACTGAGGGGGCTGTTAGAGTTGTGATTGGGTGAAAATAAAGGAAAACCATTGAAAAGAGGCCCTTGGTGTGGTGAGTTTGTGATTTGAGAGGGTGGCTGTCAGCCAAGCAGAGGATTGTGTGTGAAGTTACAGAACAGCCACAACTCTGCCTTTCTGTAACATGAAGGGGTGTGAGGGTATCAGTGCTTTTTTCTTCTTTTTAGCAGCAAAAATAATAATAATAATAATAAAAAAAAACCTGACATGGAATCCTAATGCGTCATCCTAAAGTGAAACTCTTCTTGATGCAGCAATGATCAGATTAGTGGCCTGTCGTGGTCTGAATGCTTGAGTTCTATCTAAAAGAAAATGGGTAGCTGGGCATGGTCACGAGGGGACTGGCCCGACCAGCATTGCTGGAATTTTCCATTTGCTATTTGAGTCAGGTATTGGGCCTGAATGAACGTGTGCAGCTGAGAAAGAACCCTAGACAGGGGCCTGGTGAAAGGCAAGGGTAAGGGGATGGAGTTGCTGCTCCCAGGGGAAGGGGAGACCTCCTTACTGTTGCAGATGTCTGTGAGAAGGGCGGGCGGTGAGCTTCCTTTGGAGGGGGCTGGATTCACCTACTTGGTGGTGCGGTGGGGGAACCGTGTGGCTCTGAAAACTTTAGCCCACAAAATGAGATGTCTTCTGTGACGCTTTGGTGATCCTTTCCCTGTATCAGAAGAGGCGTTTGGGCGCACAGTCAACTGCAACCTTATAACAACTCTGCCTTTTTCTTCAGATCATATGTTCTGGAAGGGTATGGAGAGATCAGCATCATAGGAAACACATTCAAAATTCAATTGTAGTGCAAAAATGTATCTTCACAGTCTCTAGATGCTGCTGGAATCCTTGCTTTATTGGAGCATCGATGATAGAATTCCAGTCACATACTGTGGTACTTCTTTGTGAAGTTGAATTAAAATGTGAGGAAACAAATTCAACCAATAATTACTGAATGACTAATATGTCCTGGGGCAGATGTTCTAAGTGGTTTACTTCATTTGCTCCTCTTGCAATACCCTATGATGTACGTATTATTATAGCCACTTTATAGATGAAGAAATTGAAGTTCCCAGAATTAATCAATTTATTTCCAGTCACACGGCTAATTGGCAGAATTATCTTGTTGACCCAGGTCTTTTGATTCTCCAAACCTCTTCTCTTTCTAGATTATTCCTGAAAGCTTAATTTTTGGCCTTGACAACAAAATTTGATGGAAATATTGAAGGTGACTCTGTTAGGAACAAACTGGAGAAACGCAAGGGAAAGCTGCTCTGGCTGATTCTAGGAGTGAAAACGAAGAGTGCTTGAAGCTCTTGTCCCGCAGACAGAGGAAAATTCAGAGACCTCTCCCTTAGCCTCAGGCTTTCTTCTGGGCCTGGAACCTGTGTAGGGAATGGTTATTTGCAGGAGGCAGAGGGGCGGGTCTGATGTAGCCTGAAAGCCTTTCTACACTGTCTGGTTTGTGCTACTGAGACCTCTGGTTTCTAATCCATAGTGAGTTCTACCTAATGCCAAGAAACCATAATGTGGAACACACTGATCTAGTCCCAAATGTACATTAATTTCCTGTTGGCACCTTTGTTAGTGTCTCAGCTATGTAGGAGAACGGAGTGGGCTGAGAAGGGAGTGTCTGTTAAGATCAGCTCTGTGGTCATGGGCATATACTTAGCATTTCCAACTGTGCCTTTCTGTAACATGAAGGGGCTTGAGGGTATCAGTGTGGTTTTTTTTCTTCTTTTTAGGAGCAAAAATAATAATAAAAAAAATCCTGACATGGAATCCCAATGTCTAATCCTAAAACGAAATGCTTCTTGATCCAGCAACGATCAGATTAGTGGCCTGCCGTAGTATGAATGCTTGAGTTCTAGCAAAATTCACAGGCTGAAACTTAAATCTCCAAGTTGGTGGTATAGGAGGTGATCAGTTTACTTTTGATTGAGGTTAGCGCCCTTACAGAAGAGGCTTTTCCAGAGCTGCTTTGCCCCTTGCATCCTGTGAAGATACAAGGAAGTGGTACCACCTATGAAACAAGAAGCAACCCTTGTCAGACAGCATCTACTGGTGCCTTGGGCTTCCCAGCCTCCTGACTGTGAGACTTAACTTTTTGTTGTGTATAAGGCATCTGGTCTGTGGCATGGCAGCCGGAGGGGACTAAGGCAGACCCCAAGGAAGCCTCTGAGCCACAAGTGAGAATCCGAGCTTGGCAGAACAGGTTCAAAGGTGCTGTTCTTAGAGATCTCCAGGATATTTTCAAGAATTAATAGTACAGAATTGCAGAACATAGCGGTATAAATCGTGATGGAACTGTCCTTTTAGGGTTAGCTTCTTAGACATGGACCATTCTTCTAACCTTGCATCACCCTTCATTATGTGTTTGTAATTTTTTCCAATGCTAAGGATTGAGCCCAGAGTCTTCACACTGTGCTGTCTCCCCAGACTTTTTAAAAATATTTTACTTTGAGATAGGGTGTCAGTAAGTCTCCAAAATGTCTAGGCTGTGCTCAGATTTGTGATTCTTCTGCCTCCCAGGCAGCTGGGATTACAGGTCTGTGCTACTACATCTGGTTTGTAGTTTTTTTTTTTTTTTTTTTTTTTTTTTTTGTACTGGGGATCGAATTTAGGACCTTGTGCTTGCAAGGCAGGCATGGTGCCATTGAGCTAAAACCCCGGCCCTGTAATTTCTTTTAATCTCAGATGAACGGGTCCAAGCCTTTTCCTCTACGTTACTTCCCTACCATCTCCACCCACGTCTGAGGATTCTTCAGGGTGTCTGTGTTCCTGAAAGTAACTTTTTCTGCTTCCGCTGACCACACATCTCTCCCTCTGAGCTGTCTTTTCCTCCTGTCCAAGTTGACCAAACACCAACAGCAGCTGCCTTACCTTTGGCACACATGGGTGTGTGGACAGCCACTTCCAACTGTGTGGAGGGCTGGGGTCATATCACCTTACAGCACAGCAGACACGTTAAAACTGAATGTTAGATCCGGGGATTTAGCTCAGGTGTTCCGCCGCCTGCCTCTCAAGTGCAAGGACCCAAGTTGGATCCCGGGTACCAAACACACCCACAAAAACCAAAAACTGAATTTTAGGCGTTTCTGTTCTAAATAGGCCCGTAAGGATAGCTGTCACAGAAAATTTCTCTATGGATAGCGCCTTTTTGGAAAGCTGTTCTTCCAGTGTGCTGGCCCCCTTGCTGTCTGTACTTCTGTACATCTTCGCCTCTTCTTTGGCCGCTACTCATATCAGCTCCCTGTGCATATCCACGTTGTACTTGTTTTTAAAATGTAACATGCTCTCTTTTTTCTAGACTGCCAACATGGTTCCACCTAAAAGACTTATCGAGGTATTTTGCTTAAAAAAACAGTTCTGTTCCTCAGAGAAATTCTGCCAAAATCTTTTGAAATGACATTCTTTCCTCCTCCCAACGCCTATGAAATCCCATGAAGTATTTGGGTTAAGAGGTAGAAAGCTGACACAGGCTGAAGCTCTACATTCCTGCCTTAGCACCATCATGAAATTAAGGTTGAAGCTCACTCTGGCAAATTGGTCTTTTAAAGACCTGCTCTGAAATTTAAGTCCCCAGATTTTGTTGGCTTTGACAGGTGTGACATTGTGTGCCAGTTTACTTAGTTTTCAGTTTGATGGATTAAGAGATCCTGGGTAGGAGATTGTGTCACGGGAGCGCTCTGCCCACTGGTGGCTTCATTCACTGATGTTCACGGCTGAGCATGCTGTTGGATGTGTGCCTTTGCAGGGTGACTGTCACTGTTGTACTCATCCCGTGTCCTGAATTTCCACTGCCATAGTATTTATACCTTGCCTACCATAGACGTCTTGAACTATGAGTTAAAACAAACATCCTCTCCTATTAGTTGTGCGCACGAGGTATTTTGTGTCAGCAGAGGGAAAGCTGCCCAGTAATCGAGACAGCCTGCTCCCCCACTCCATTATTTCTCCACTGGGTTGCAAAATTGTCAGGCATTCTTCATGCTAAGCTTTAGTGTTCACTCAGAGAACAAAAATACTTTGAAATTCGAAGTGGATAACGTGGAGATTTTTGCAGATGTTCTGTAATTTTAAACTGTTTGTTATTTTTACATAAAAAGAGAAAGAAAAATAGTACAAAGAGCACCCGTATTCCTGTCACCTGTTAAAGTAATTTCAACACATTAGAAATCCTTTCATCTAACTCTTTGCTGCTACCTGTTTGGATGGGACATTTATTTATTTATTTAATAAACTGAATCTTGGTTCTTTTTTTTTTTTTTTTTTTTTTTTTTTTTATTTTTTTTTTTTTTTTTTTTTTTTTGGTACTGGGGATTGAACTCGGGTCCTTGCACTTGCAAGGCAGGCCACCGAACCGCTGAGCTAAATCCCCAGCCCAATAAACTGAATCTTTATTGGTACATTTTATTTAAAAAATTTTTTTTGGTGTATGGGAATAATGAAAACCTTTATTAGATAAGGTTTTCAAATAATAATAATGTGAAAATTGGAAGTATCAATTCAAAGAGCAATGAAGTCTGAAATTTAAAAAAGTAAGCTAAGTATTATGGGATCAAAGGAAAAAAAAAGGAAGACAAGAATCTTAATACTATTCAATAGCTCCCCTCTGTACAAAATGTTACATAAATACAACTACTCCATTTTTATTTTATTGATTTGATATAATAATTAAATCCCTTTAAGCAACCTAGGATATACAGTTGGTGTCCAGCATGGTGGGGGGAGTAGAAACTCTTGATTAACAGTTTTTTGTCTACACGTTTTAGACAATATTTTTCTTTTTGCTGAAATTTTAGTAATAAATTCATAAATTAAGAAATACTTTCATTCCTTCAGTGCCAAAAATAGTGGCTTAATTATTGGTATACAAGAAAAACACAACACCAACAGGTTTTCTTAATTATGCATTTTAAATATCAATATGTGCATTTCATTTTTACAGTTATAAATTTTGTTCTAGACAACAGCATGTAATAGTGTTCAACTGAAGTGTTGCTTTCAATTTGAAATACTGTGAATACACGTGTATAAAAAAATAACCCAATATATTACTTATCTGAGAAATGTTTAAAGATCAATAAAGGCTTATTTTTAAACATGCAGTTAGGAAGAGAGGGAAGCAATCCAACCTCTCTGCACTGTTCTTGCTGCTGGCCTGTTTTTGCAGTGGTATCAATAGTGGTTTTTGGAAGGAACTGTGTGCCTTGAGTCCATCTAGCTATGATCAGATACCATAATCACCAAGAGGGTAGAAGGGCTAGGGAAAGGAGACTGGGCAGGTGTTAAAATATCAAATTCTAAGTGTGCATTCTGCGCTTTTTCTAGATGCAGGATTAAAAACAGGCCAATGAAGTGGGAAACTATAATTAGGAACAAAGCTATAACCAAATCAAGACATAATAGCCAAGTTAATTTCTTTTTAATAGATTGCTTATGTAGATGTTTGGCCATACTCTAAGATCAACTCTTTAAGAGCAGAACTTTATATCCAACTTACATGTTTTAGATACCACCTGATTTGTTACAGTAAGGTCTTGTATCCAAATATCCACTTGTACACTGAGAGCTTTAAGAGAAAAAAAAAAACACAAAACAGGACACAGAGGGAGTGGCCACTTTTAGCAGCAATGAAATATCACTAACCCTTTTTCGCATACCGAATTCAAGTCTATTGGTACATTTTAGATATACAGTAAAATTACATTCATCATTGGTATCTTGTACCTTTACGTGACATATCTTGGTTCTTTATTTTTTCCCGTTTGGATGGCAAAACCCCAAGATATTGAAGCATTTTATTCATAATATTTTAGCACATGTCTCTACAAGGTAAGGAGTCTCTTAAAACAACATAATCACACTTAAAAGGTGACTAATAATTCTTTAATATCATCAAATAGCTACTTAGTCAAATTTCCCAAGTTGTCTAAAATCTTATTTATTTATTTATTGGTACCGAGGATTGAAGTCAAGTCTTTGTGCTTGGGAGGCAGGGGGCGGTACCACTGAGCTAAACCCCCGGCCCTAAAAACCTTTTTTAAACCATTATTGAAATCAAGATTTCAATAATTGTATATTTTAATTGGTTGATATTTCTCTTTACTCTTTTATAATTTATATACTTTCCCTTTCCTTCCAATTCTTTTCCTTTGTAATTTATTTGTTGAAAAAGCTGGATAATTTGTTCTTCATATGTTTTTCATATTTTGGATTTTTCATGTATCTATTAGAAACTTAAAAGTTATTTTCACAAGCTACTCCTTATAGATGTGGTTTCTACTTCCAGCCGGAAATGTATATCTGGTTTTCCCTCTTAATGACATTAGGAGCCAGTAATGATCATTTCCTGCATTAATTTTTTAATTAGGATTTACAAAATGATGACAGTGTAACTCAGTAATTTTTTCCTGCTTTATAAATTTGAATATTTCTACAAAGGAAGACTTTCCTTTATCAACTACTTGGGCACTCTCAAGTGCAACTGATATTGGAAAGGCATGATAAATTCAGAGTGCCTCTTTTTTTTTTTTAATGACTGAACAGTGCTTCTTTTTTGTTGATGTTAATTAAATGATATTGCTTAATGAAAAAAATATTTTTTCTTAAATATTAGCAACAACCTCATTTTCTTATAGCAGATATTTAAAAACAAAACACTGGCCTTGTTAGAGAACACTGGGCAATAAAAAAAAAAAAATCAGAATTAGGGGCCAGGGATTTAGCTTGGTGGTGCTGCAGCCTGCCTTGAAAGTGCAAGGTCCTGAGTTCCACCCCTGGTTCAAAAAAAAAAAAAAAAAAAAAAAAAAAAAAAAAAAAAAAAAAAAAATCAGAATTCAAGTCAACTGTGGGAAAATTACTGTTAGTTGGCAGCTCTGAATCCCAACCAGAAATAACCCAAACCTATTAGGTTTGACAAAACTTCTTAGAACTGAGAAGCTGGGGAAATTGAATTCCTTTTAATTCTATTCTAATTGTTTTGTATACAAGGCCATGAAATGTAATGAATCAAACAAGTATTTAAAGATTCAAAGAAACGTTTGACCAGGACTCAGTATGTAATTTTGAGTAATTTGTCCTACTACTTAATCCTGTCCTGAAATGTATATATCATTTGTAGCCACCCCAGCTCTAATGCTTCCTACAGGATGCCCAGATCAAGCCATATTACAAGATCCTTTTGCTGAAGTCCAGTGTGTGACACTTCTTATCTTTTCACTGCTTGATGTGCTATGGTTTGGATCTTAAGTGTCCCCCAAGGCCCGCATGCCAAAGTCTTGGTCTAGTGCTGGGAGGTAGGAAGGGAGCTCACTGGATGTGCTTTAAAGGGGTCCTTGGCACCTGCCCCCTCCTCTGTGCTTCCTGACTGCAGCAAAGTAAAGAATGTGGTCCACCACATGATCCTGACCGGGGTGTTCTGCCTCGCCACAGGCCCAAAACAATGGAGCCAGCTGACTCTGGAGTGAAGCTCATATCACAGCAATGGAAAGCAGACCGCCTGGTTGGCTCCAAGGCAGAAATGCTATGGCAGAATCACCTAGCAGAGGAAGGCTGCTCAACCCATGGCTGCCAGGATATGCGGAGAGCAGGAAGAGGCAAAGAGAAATATGTGCACTCCAAAGGTGCATCGCCAGTGGGCTCCCTCCTCCATGTAAGCCTCACTGCCTGCTAACACATTCGGCACCCCATGGTCTAAGCACCTGCTGTTTTTAAACAGTGGCTGACTAGCGTGTTATAATCAGTTCTGCGTATGATCATGGATCTGTTTCTACATATACGTATATATTTATGTGTGTGTTCATCTGAAGTTTTAAAATATTGGAGAGCTACTAAAAGTGGAAAAAAAAAAAAAGGGAAAAGGAGGCAGTGAACCTGCAGGGTGAAGAGTCTCAGAAAAAAAGGAAGGATAGAGAAGACATTTGGTCTCATGTGGCATTTACACAAGAGACATTTGCTGATTTGCAAGTGGCACTGGAAAGGATAAGAACAGGAGCGGAGATTTTGGCATTCTCACGAGGCTGGAATGAAATAATTGGAAAATTAAGGATCTTTCAAGGAGAATAGGTCTTAGTTTTCAGCTCAGGCTTTCACTCAGGTTCCTGAAGGTCGAAATCTTAAACATAAATGTTTGAAAACAGAGCAGCCACCATAGAGACTACCTTTCAGCTGTGATCATCTCTATCCGCGATGCATTAAGAGGATCTGCCCCATGCCCTGGTAAAAGCACAGCATGCATTTATAATACTTATTCCTGTCAAAGGCTTATATCCAGAGTACATTAAAAGCATCTACCAATGAATAGGAAAAAAATACAGACAACCCAATAGAAAAATAACAAAATACTTAACAGATACATCACAAAAAGATTGCCATGTAGCCAAGAAACATATGAAAAGGTTAACCTAATTATAATTAATTGTACAGGTACAAGTTAAAAATCACAATTATATAGTCACTGTACCTTATAGGATATATGAAATTTAAAAGTCTGAAAATTGTGAGTTGGTAAGGATGTGGAGCAACTGAAACCATCTTATAGAACAGATAAGAATATAAATTGGTGCTACAATGTTGGAATGCCATTTGGCAGTATCTGCTTGGTCCACACTGCTGGTGACCTATAACTCCTCAGCTGTATGCTCAGCAGAAGTTAGCCAACAGAAGCACTTGTATGGGCTACTAAAAACCATATACAAAAATGTTCAGAATGACATTTGTTATATCCCTAAACTAGAAATAGCCCAGATATCTGCCAACAGTAGAATAAATAAATTGTAGTGCTCAAATGGATATTATAAAGCAATAACCACGAGACCACTCTTAAACACAACACGAATGGATCTGACAAAATTACATTGCATGAAAGAAACCAGACACAAAAGTTTGTACTGCTTCATTTACATAAAGTTTAAAAATAGGTCAAGCTGCTTGACGGTGTTGGAGATCAGTGTGGCAGGAGAGTGGAGCTGGGATTTGGAGGGGATCTGTGGGAATGTTTCAGGTGCTGATTTTTTGTTTATTTCATTACTAGGGTGGCGGTCATATAGGTGTGTCCACTGTGTGGCAGAGGTAGACATTCGTAATGTTTGCGCTTTTCAAAGTTATTCTCCAATACAAAGTTCACTTAAGGGAACATTATAATTTTTCCAATGGACTCTGTTCTATTTCCAAATGCTCATTTTAAAAAATTTCCTATTATTCTATTAACCCCAATAAGTTCTGGAGAAAGCTTTGGTCGTTGTCAAAGATATGAAATGGAAAAAGATGTGGAAAGTCAAGCATCAGTTGGAGAAAAAAAATCAAGATTATAGAGAAATAGAATAGAAATGGAAATTTGTCTGAGTTCCTATGGACATGAATTTTTTTGTAACAGTGGGTCAAAAATAATATTGTAAGGGGCTGGGGATTTGGCTCAGTGGTTCCGCCACCTGCCTCACAATCTCAAGGACCGGAGTTCAATCCCCGGTACCAAAACAAGCAAGCAAAAATTGTACTTTTTTCTTTTATAATGTGAAAATACAAGACAACTTGTGGGAGGAGAGGGAAGGACAAAGGAATAATGGGGGAGTGCTCCAAATGTTATGCATATGCATGAGTCTGCCAGAATGAAATCTAGTAATCTGTATAACCAATGTTCACTAATAACAACAAAGGCATAACAAATACATTCTGCCTAAAATACAGGTGCCCATAAAAAAGGAAGGGAAAACTAACCATTTATAATGAATAATCTTGTACCACAAAACAATCATGAACATGACATCGAGTGACCTTTCACTTAACAGTGTCTTGAAATACATTTACAAAGCCTGAGTTCTACTTAAAGATTTTTCTACTTTTCCTGTGGCTGTGTCCAATCACATGTGCACTTAACACCTTCTGCTTATCTAAGTTGTCTAATCTGGGAGAAGAGATAATCAGTTGTGATGAGCACTCAGTCAAAAACTGGCTGCTATGGCTCCACAGAGAATAGAACGAGGCACTGTCTGTCTCGATTTTCTTCCATTGTTCAAGTCTCATAGCTGAATGCTTTGCAGGCCAGTAATTAGGCAGTTAGGAAATTCCCTAAATTCCCCAGAAAATAGCTTCATGTTTTCATATTTCTGCCTTGTAAATGATGAGTAAGGCAGAGCTGGGCGGTGTGAAGGCTTTCTTGTTTCCTTGCTGACCATGTGAGGACATAGTGCCCACTAGAAGAAAAATATCTTTTGGCATTTCATCTGCTCTGCAGCCCTCCTTTTCTCTGGGCCAGGTTTAACTTGTAAGGTGCATGCTGTAGTCACTACATGCCGAGCTGTGAAGTTTCCAGCCTCTGGGGGAGGCTAATCACCTAGTGACATTTAAGGATGTTTTTATCACTTTCCTCTGGCCATCTTCTCATCCAGGACACAGGGTAACTTGAGATGACTCTCTTGGCTGTATTCTGGGCCACACAAGCTCTGCAGTATCTGACTTCATTGCAGATGGGCAGGATGGACTGCAGGGGCACTGCCAAGCCCATGCAAAGCTCTCTGGGGAGCTCATTTTCAGGGTTCCAGGACAAGGGGGGCGTATTGTTTTCTGGGTCCATCCACGTTGTACCATGAATCAATATTTCACAGATTTTAAAGGTTGAGTAGTACTTCACTGTGTAGATACATCACATGTGTTTTTTCTTTTCACCAGAGGTTGGGAGTTTTTGTCATTCTCATCTTCTGACCACTGTAAATACTGCTGCTATGAGCATGTTCGTGCAAGTATTGTTTGAATGCAGTTCTCAGTTCTTTTGCTGAACATCTACCGATAAAATTGCTGGATCACCTGTTTTACACAGTTAGAAAAATCTTTTAAGGCTGGAATACTTCAGTAGTAGAGTTTACCTTCGAATAAATGAGAGATTCATCTGAAAGCTTCCTAGTCTGTCAGTTGGCCTCACTCCTCCTGGTGTCCAAGTCTTCACGTGGACCCCTGGACTCACAGAGCTCTTCCTGAAGCAAACCACTCTGGCCAAGGGGTTTCTTTCCAACCTAACAAACTCCATTAAATTTGTCTATTCCTGGTCCCATTCTTACAGGACAGAAAAGATTAATGCATTTTATTGCGTTTGAACGCTTAGTTTGGATACAGAAATTGCTGCATTGGCTCTGAAGGCAGAATGAATTGCCAGAGTGGCCTAGGATGATGTTTCTAAGACACATTTACATCTGGCTTCACCTACCGAACCACATGTTCTAGAGTGATAGGTTGAGCACGTACACGTTGATGATTCTGTTTCTCACTTCAATGGACTCATGTGTTGTTTTCATAATTTATAATTTAATAGGATTATTTAGGGTACAGAGCTTCATTCTAAAAGTTAGGACTACTGATGATCTATTTAACACGAAGGCAGGTGGGTAGGGAAGATACTGGCATTTTAGAGTGAGAAGAGGACTCGAATCCCTTATGTACCCTTGACCAGAGGCTGGTGCTTGTAGGACTGACTCTAGGAGCGAGTTGCTGACTGTGGTTGAGCATAAGCTGCTTTCATTAAAGGACAGATTTTTGGATCTTGAAGGGACAGAGGGGTTGATTGGAAACTGCTTTAGTTCACTCCGTACAAAACACATGTTACTGGAATATGCTTCCAGAAGAAAAGGCAACTACTTTGTGCGTGTTAGACTTCGATGTGTTACGGCTTTTTTACTTGTAAAACAACTGTCTTGGCAAATAAGCACCAGGATGGCCAAGAGACTGACAGAGCATGGTTAAGGGTAAAAAAATAAGACACAAACTTAAAATTTCTTCATTTAGAAATCTGTGGTTATTTGGCATTGCTTAGATTCTGTATTTGTGTCAGATGATTACATTTAATCACCTTTAAAAACATATATATTATTTTAACATGTTCCAGTCATTTTTTTCTAACCTGAAATTGATTATTCTTAAAGTGTGTTGCACACTTCACCACTTACCAGAAGCTCTGGCCATGTGGGTTTATTCACAAGGAAGAGACGAAGACGCAGTAGCTTCTCAAAGGTAAACACATCAGATGCCAATCCCCATCCCTTCTGAGTTTCTATCTCCAAATCTGCACAGTGAAGACGCATATTCCCTCTACCATGGAACATTCCATCAATAACAGGAAGTGTAAAGGTGCCTTAGATAATATTTGGTGAAGGTCTTGGGAAATTATATATTTTCTTGTGATATGAGCAAAGAGCGAAGCAGTCTCAGTGTTTTGAAATGTGAACACATGTCAGAAACACTATTAAATCCATTGCACATAATTCAGGATATCAGAAAGTTGTTCACTTGATATCCTGGGATGAGAAAACAGGTGTGTTATGCTAACAACACTGCCAGCTTCACACATGGTCTGTGATGTGAATAGCAGTGCTAATTACACTGGGCAGGCCTGGTACCTAATTAATGTGAGAGAAAATCCCACCAAACTTCACATAAACCATGTTAAAAATAGTGCAGTCCCGTTCTGGTGGATATGTTGATTTTATTTGCTCATTTAACTATTATAAGAATGTTATGTTATGTTCTCTAACTCTATATGTTAGTACAATCAGGAGGAATTAAAGGCACAGTTGAACAATGTTGAAAAATTGGTTCTGTCATCAGCTTTCTCAGAATCTAACTTCAGCTGTTTTATTTTATAGCCAGCAAGGGAGGGGATATCTGGTTACATCACAAAGTAAATAAAGTAGTACAGTGCAACATACAAATAGGTACTAAACCAAACTTTTTGATTGTATGTTAATTTAGAAGTTTACTGCTTAAAAAATGATCAGTCTAACCTCTTAGCATGTGAAATAAATGAGTTCTATCTTTGCCCTGATGATTTAAGCAAATAGTCAACATACTTCCACCCATAAAAGCAAACTTTAAGTCAGAAGCCAGAGTGCATGTTCTAGGGCTATGTTTTCCAAATAAGGACTACTATACATATGCTCACTTCAGTGAAAAAATCCGCTCATTCTCCTTTCAGGAATTAACATTTTTTTTTTTTTTTTTTTTTTTTTTGGTACCAGGAATCAAACTCAGGACCTTGTGCTTGAGAAGTTAATTTATCTCATTTTAAGATAATGGTGCTTATAGTTGTCCAAATATAACTAAAAACAAGCTTGTTATGTTTATAGATAGTGAACAATTATAAAATCAATACTGATTTACAGATTAAATATTAAAAAGATTGCTAAACCAATGAAATCCAAATGCCACACAAATTTAAGAGAATTGAGTTGGTGATCTCAATGCGACTGAGTGTTTACTTCTGTGTTCTAAGAGCTCAGTTTCCCTATGTCTTTAAAGGAACCATTAGAAAATAATCATTCATTTTAGTTCACCAGATTTCACTGGGCCTCCAATTGACATAAATATGTCATTTCTATATAATCCTCCTGTGCTTTCATAATATCTGCTGATATAAATTAAAACAGTTCCACTTGTTGCCAATGCAACAGAGAACATGAAAGCAAGGATCTTAAAACAGAGTGAGAGTACTTATTTAAGGTGGTTTTTCCATGTGGCCCAAAGAAGTATGATTTCATAAACTTCTTTGATTATCATAAAAAAGGAACATCTAAGATAAAAAAGTCTCCTTCTAAGGAACCTGGTAAGTCTCTCCCCAATCTTTGCTTTTCTTGGTTTGGGCTTGTCCTTGTTTTTCTCATCGTAGCATTTAGATCTGCGCCTTGACATCAGCAAGGGACCTTGCTGATCTTCAGGGACGTCTGGCCCCTCCAAATGCTGGTTCTTTAGAATTTGCACCTAACATTTTAGACCAATGCCTCTCTTTATGGTCAGCTAGGGGGTCTACAGGGATTTTGGCTTTTCTGATTCCTGCAGCTAGAAAAGGAGTAGTATTTGGGTTCCGGAAGAAATGACACAGGAAACATCTCTGCCACCTCACACCAATCCATCTGTCCACCACGGTCTGTTGGAAGCCCACTGATCATCTCCTACAGGGAGTACATCAAGTCCCCCTGCCCCCGCCTTCCTTTTCATTACCTTTATCTTACACCGCCTGCCAATCTCTCTAAAGTACATTTAGGTACAGATGTTCATTACTTTTCAATTGTCCACCAATGAGTGCATACCCTTGCTCTCAAAACTCTTCCCAGTTTAACCTCAATTTACCTTTACCTCCCGCGCACCACCACCTTCTGCAGTCCAGCCCAGTGGGGTCACTGTCTGTTCCCTGTGCTTTTCTACTCTGCCTTGCTCATGCCACTCTGTCTGCTCGTAATGCCTCAGTGTCCATCTACGTCTTCTGGAATTGAACTCATGGCTCAGTGCTCTGCTCAGATGCCTTCTTCTCTGTGGTGAAAGCACCCCCTGACCGTCACAGTGGATAGGAGCAGCCTTTTGAACTTCCAGGGCATTTGCTCCTTATGTCCAGGGCCCTGATTTCATTCTGCCTCACATAATGGCCACGGTGCCCATATCTCACCTATGGCTATTTAGACAGTGTCAAATTCCTGAGGGCAGGAACCAGGCCAGATTCACGTTTCTAATTTCCATGCTATCCAGCCCAATACTTTTGGCATAGAAGAAGATACTTTTTTGCATACATAAGAAACTGAAAATATCAATTCTAGAAGAGGTGTGAGTAAATAGTTGAATATAGCTCTAAGTAATGGTGGTATTTTACCTTAAGAAGTAGCAATTCAACTTGGAAAGTCTGATAAACTTTTCCAGTTTTCTAGACAGATAGTTATTTTCATGCATGATCAATAGAGAATTTAACAATTTGTTCAAAGGTAAAAAATGATCATTATAAAGAATAGGAAGACAATTGCTACTCACTAAAATGAGAAGAGACATTTTATGCATATGTAGGAGTCGTAATGGGAAAACAGAGCAATGGCCCAAGTCTCTGGTCCAAGGGCATATTATTAACCATGTAGAAACCATGTTTACTGAAAATAGCTGACGTTGGGGATCTGTGAGCTCCTCTACTTTCTGGCAGTCATTTTGGCTGCCAGCTTTAAAGCGTGAATAACTAATTCACATCAGTTCACTGACTTCACTGACTTAGTCTTTTATTTATTTTCTCTTGGTATAGCATGTCTTCATGAGAAAAAGAAAATACATAGAAGTACATTCTTCTGCTAAGCTGTGACACAAAACTGAGGTCAAATCTATCATTAAGAGAATGTTTTAGGTTTTAAATAAATCATTTTCTTTTACTAGGCCCTATAAGTATAAACACCTTATGAATGGGACCATTTTTTGCCCTGGTGGTGTTTATTTTCAGTCCCGTCTAAATACATTACTTTCTCCTTATTACATCACTATGGTTGACAATATTACAATAACACGTTTATCAAAAGGAGTTTCCTGTCACTGAGGCATTCTTAGTTCAGAGGGGCAAAGCAGTAGAAATGTCTTAGTCATGAGGAAGGGCATCCCTTGAAGCTTCCCCATGACTGGCCATGGTTAACTAGGGAATCTGCAGTTGGTGAGGGCTGCAGGACTCCTGGGGAGTCTGCCTGATTACCAAAGGCCACTGAAGTTTCAGGGAGTGATAATTTTTTATTTATGTATTTATTTTTTCACAGTGTAATAAATCCAAAAAAAATTGAAAAAAAATAGAATGTCCTTTTTCTAAGAGTTGTGTTTCAAGCTCAAGGGACAAGAACAGAGACATAGTATCCCGAGAGGGACAGCTTTCCATCTAGGACTGACTGAACCTGAGGTTAGCACCAGAACATGAGCTAAGAAGAAAAATTGCCTGTCAGAAAGGGGATGACTCATTATCTGAGGATTCACTGAGGAGAACTAGGAAGGTGTACATGGGCTGTGCTTGTGCAAGCTCTGTGTAAAGCAGGCATCCTAGCCAGGGGCTACCAGGTTCAGAGTGCTTGCTGTGTTGGTGAAGTCCATGGTGAGATCACCCCAATGAGAAGATGGATCTAAATAATGTGTCTGTAGCACGTTGGCTCCTATTAGTAATGGACCTCGGGTCAGCTGTAGGCACCCGGTCCTCTTTACCTGATTCCACTTACTTTGGGTTCATTTGAGGGATGCCTTCTTTGTAGTTTATAAATAGCTTCCAGTATAACTTTGCTTATGACTAAAAGTTGTGCTCATTGTGCTGCCGAAGAGAATATGGCTCCGGTGACATGGATTTCTGTAGTTAATAAGTGTGATAACATTGTGACCTGGGTTAAAGCCAGTGGTCCATCCCTGTGGGTAGCAAAATATACATGAGTCTATAAATCCGAGTCTCAGCCTCTCTCTGAACAGTAATGAAGTAAATTCGCAGAGGGACTTCCATCATGTGAGGCTGCATAGGAGTCTCACCAGACGCGAGCAGGGAGTGACCGACTCTCTGAAAGTGGACCATGCTAGCCCCACACAGTGGGACATCTGTGCCATTTCTCGCTGCACAGGGCGAAGGGGCTGCAATTGCCTGCTCAGCTCTCAAAGCCACATTCACCAAGAGGTCCGGCTGGGAGGGAGGGCTCTTGCTTCCTAACTTGCAGAAAGGCACAGTCTGTCCTTAATTAGAGCCTTTGCAATTAAAATACTCAGGAGAAGTTTTTTAGGAGAAGTCATTTTATATATGTATTTAAAGCCCCACTAGTTATCTGCTGAGACTGAGAACACATCTCCAAAAATGTGAACGATAATAAGAATTATAAATGTATTTCTATAACTGTATATACACTTTTGTTTCTCAACGAAATATAGGCACAACTGCCCTGAGGTACTATGCTCATCATTATACATATACAACCACAAAAAGGAGGAAGTAAAAAGAAATGCAAGTAGAAGATCTGTGTACTCTGCCGTCGGGACCATTAATGTAAGGACGGTGGTCAGAGTTGATGCTTTGCACTCAAAGTTGCTCTAGATCTAAAAAAAGTGGTGGGAAATCTTCCTCTAATTGAGTGGTTCATCCTTTCTACTGCATGACTCTTCACGTCACTCTAGTTCAGTAAGCTTTCTTTGGTTCTATTTCAATCTAGTCATAATCAGTCTAGCATTTAGAAAAAACCCAATATTCTTCACAATAACAGTTCCTGAAATTGGTATGCAAAGAAGACCTTATTCTTGATCATCACTGGGTTAGTGATGAAAATAATTAAACATAAAAATTTCAAAACCTGAATTTGATAAATTCAAAGATTTCCCAGACAATATGTTGCTTTCTACACTTCTGAAATATCATTAATGCTTACTGCAAAGATAAAGATTAATATATTTCTGAAAATATCACTATTACTACTGACAATAGCTGCAGTGATGTTTTTATCTTGCAACATACTTAAAAAAGAAGTCCAGCTGACTAAATTTATGGCCAAAATAGAGACAAACACTGCCTGTTGCCACTACGTGTTTCCAGAAGTTTTCGTTTATTATCTCTGATCACCTTATCTGGGTGTTAGTTTAGGCTCCTTGATGTTAAACTCCAGGGCCGATCTGGTCTGTCTTTAGACATTTACTGTGTTGGCACCAGACCCTGTCTCATAGAGTGGGTCCATGAAGAAGATCAATTAGCCTTGATTATGACTCCAGAAGGTCTGTTCATTGAGACAGAGCTTGGTATAAATAGGGTTAACCCCCAGGCTTACTGGAACTTCAAAGCTCATTTTGCTTTTTACTGGAAGGATATTCTTCAGAGGCCAATGGAGTGTTCTTTATATAGACAGAAACTTCTCACAGGGAAATATTCCTTATTTCTATCTGGAAAACATTTTTACTCGGGTTAGTATGACAAAGAAAGTGAGGTAAGGAACAAGGAAGGGTATCTTTCTATAGACCTCTTCTGTCTTTCTGCTGAATACCTACTACTATTTACTGCTACATGACAGTCACTAGTGAACTTTGTTTGGCAATTATCTTGGTTTCACTTTTCCTGTCTAAGCACTACTTTTATTTTTAAACATTTTTTGGTACCAGGGATTGAACCCAGGACCTTGCACTTGCCGTGTAGGCATGGTACCACTGAGCTAAATCTCCAACCCTCGGCACTACTTTTAGATATACCTCTTAAACCTTCTCAGACACATCAGGTATCTGGCAGATAAAGACACAGAAGTCAATTGTACTTCACAGACTCACAAAAGCAGCATTCTGGTCTGTTTAAATGTTCAGGACAGGAATACTCAAGGTTTATGTCTATGATACCTTTGTCTATGATACCTTTGTGTGAATAAGGCTAGGAGGGAGTCAAATATAAAGAATTAGTTTTCATGTTTTTCCACTGAAATGAAAAATATTCATACACACAGTCATACATTTAATTTCTTTCTAGGTGATTGAAAAATACTTATTATTTAATTTTGACTCAAAATAATTGGTTGAGAAATTCTCTTGGTGACTTCCATTGCTAACATCTTTATTATCATATACCAAACTACTGACAACAGTTCTCATGATTGGGAAGACCCAGAAAGTTCCTGCCTTGAGGTTCAGTCTGGGCCATTTCAGGTCTAAAGGGGATTGTACTACCTATCTGACAGCACCTCAGTCTTCATGGCTGATGTGGAAACAGTGGTGATTCAAGAACTAAGCACCTCCTGTGCCCATCTGCCAGTTAATAGCAGGTAAAGCATTAGTAACATTCTTATTTCCTCTGTTCAATCAAAGGAACTGAAGTGATCCCCTGTATATTATCAGACCATAGTGAGATGAAATTGGAGATCAGTAGCAATAGAACTGCAAGAATTTCACAAACACATGGAAATTAAACAACACACTCCTGAATAACCAATGGTTCACAGAATATTAAAGAAGAAACCAGACTGTTCCTACTACTAAATGACAATGACAATACAACATATCAGAATGTATGGACACCATGAAAGCAATCTTACTAGGTAAATTCACAGCACTGAATATGCACATGAGAAAAACAGAGCAAGTGCAATTAAATAACCAGATGCTGAACTTCTAGAAAAATAAGAGCAGAACAAACCAAAAGCTCATACAAGGGAAGAAATTATAAAGGTCAGAGCAGAAATCAATGCAATGGAGACTAAGAGAATGATACAAAAAAAACACAATGAATCCAACAGTTGGTTCTTTGAAAGCATAAGCAAAATTGACAGCCTTAGCCCACCTTATCAAAAAAAGAAAAGAAAGGATCTAAATCCATGCAATAAGGAATGAAAAGGGTGAAATTACAATAGGCCCAGCAGAAATCCAGAGGATCATCAATACCTATTTTGAGAACCTTTATGCCAATAAGATGGAAAATACAGAAGATATGGACAGATTCCTAAATTCATCTGAATTACCAAATTTGAACAAATATGACCTAAAAATTTCTAAATGACCCAATATGAATCAATGATATTGAAAATGTAATTAAAAACTTACCACCTAGTGGTGGGAGTGCAGACTGGTTCAACCACTATGGAAATCAATATGGAGATACCTCAAAGAGTTGGGACTAGAGGCTCCATTTGACCCAGCCATCCCTTTGCTGGGTATCTTTCCAAAATAATTAAAAGAATCATATCACAGTGATATATGTGCACTTATGTTTATTAGTGGCACAGTTTGTAATAGCTAAAACTTGGAAACAGCCCATTTGCCCATCAGTCAGAGTCTGGAAAAAGAAGATGTGGTTTTTCTATAAAATGGAATACTACTCAGCCATAAAGAATGAGAAATTAGAGTCATTCATAGGAAAATGGATATATATTGAGGGTTTACTCCTAAGTGAAACAAATAAGTCACACAGATACTGAATAGTTTCTCTGGTGTGAAAAACTATAACAGTACATAAGATCCTAATGAGATAACTGACAATGTGAAATAGGTACTCTATACCTAAAATGTACTAATAAACTCAATTAAAAAAAAGTTACCAACTAAGAAAAGCCCAAGCCCTTGGTGGTTTCATTGATGAATTCTACAAGACATTTAGAGAAGAATTACTGCCACTATTACTTGACTGTTCAATGAAAAAAATTTTTTTTTGAGTTTTTAACCTTTGGGACTTTATTTTTTTTTCCTCATTAAGTTTATTGGTACACTTTAGGTACACAGTACAGTTACATTCATAATTGGGATCTTGTACCTTTACATGACAGGCTTTGGTTATCATTTTTTCCTCTTGTCCCTGCCTTCCCTTCACCCCTCCTCTCTCCCCTTTACAAACTTCATTTCCATTTTTTCATTTTCTCATATTTTTTTCTTTTCCCTTCCTAACTTTCCCCTACCCTTCCCACTTTCCCTACATCTTTAGCCTCTTTTCTTCCTATTTCACGTTGTCTATTATATCATTAGGATCTTATGTACTATTATAGTTTATTCACACCAGAGAAAGTATTTGGTATTTACACATGTGTGACTTACTTATTTCTTTTAGGAGTATATCCTCAATATGTATCCATTTTCCTATGAATGAATCTAATTGCTCATTCTTTATCTTCAATGAAATTGAAAGAGAACAATACTTCCAAATTCATTCCTGGAGGCAAGCATCACCTTCATCCCCAAAGTAGAGAAAGACCCAACTGAAAAAGAGAACTATAGGCCAATCTTGCCAATGAACAAAATGCAAAAAATCCTTAGTAAGATACTGGCAAATAGAATGCAGAAGATCATCAAGAAGATCATGCAACCTGACCCAGTAGGATTTATCCTAGGGATGCAGGGATAGTTCAACATATAAATCAATAAATGTAATACACTATATTAACAGAGCCAAGGGAAAAAATATGATCATCTCAATAGATGCAGAAAAAGTATTAAAAAAAATCCAACATGCATTCATGATAAAAATCCTACAGAAAATTGGAATACATGGTCTCTCCATCAATCTGGTAAAAGCCGTCTATCAAAAACCAACAGCCAATATCATACTAAATGGTCAGACATTGAAATCCTTCATGCTAAAATCAGGAACAAGACAAGGAAGGATGCCAACTATCACCATTCCTTTTCAATGTAGTTTTGGAAACATTAGCCACAGCAATTAGACAAGAGAAATAAATAAAAGGAATAAAGATAGCAAAGGAAGAAGTCAAGCTGTTATTATTTGCAGATGACATGATACTCTACATAAAAGACCCCAAGAACTACACCAAAAGTCTTCTAGACTTAATAACCAAATTTAGTAAAGTAGCTGGATACAAGTTGAGCTCACAGAAATAAATAGCTTTTTGGTACACAGAAAACAGACTCACTGAGGGAGAAATGGGGCAATACATTCCTTTCACATTAGCGTCCAAAAAATTGAAATACCTAGGAATCAGCCTAACAAAAGAAAGCAAAAACCTCTTCTCTGAAAACTATAGCACTCTGAAAAAAAGAGGTTGATGAAGATATCAGAAAATGAAAGACATTCCTCCTCTTGGGTAGGAAGAATCAACATAGTGAAAATGACCATACGTGTAAAACTGCTTTATTGATTCAATGCAATCCCAATTGAAATCCCAGCAGCAAACCTCGAGAAAACAATCCAAGAATTCATTTGGAAGAAGAAGAGACCTAGAATAACAAAAGCAATTTTAATCTATAAATACAAGTTAGGGGGTATCACAATCCCAATCTTGAAACTAAACTACAAAGCCACTGTGATAAAAACAGTATGGTACTCACAAAGAAACAGACCTGAGGACCAGTGGAACAGATTAGAAGATGCAGAAACCAGTCCTGACACACTCAGCCACCTCATCTTTGACTAAGGAGCCAAACACCCTCACTGGAGGAAAGATAGCCTCTTTAGTAATGCTGCTGGAAAAACTACATTTAAACTTGCCAAAGATGAAAACTAGACCTATATCTCTCACAATAAACTAAAAACAAAATGGATTAAAGATCTAAATATTAAAACAGAAGCACTAAACCTGGACTACACACTAAACACTAAAGCTGGAAGATACCTTAGATAGAATTCTTTTTTTTTTTTTTTTTTTTTTTTTTTTTTTTTTTTGGGAGGAACTTGGGTCCTTGCACTTGTGAGGCAGGCTCTGGAACCACTGAGCTAAATCCCTAGCCCTGGTAGAACTCTTGAAGACATTGGTGTAGGAAAAGATTTTATGAACAAAACCTCAGTTGCCTATGAGCTAGTACAATCAACAAATGGGAAGCCTTCTTATTAAAAAGCTTCTGCACAGCAAGAGAAATAACCAACAGTATGAAGAGAAAACCCTAATGTGGGAAAAAATTTTTAGCGCCTCTTCCTCAGGCAAAGGCCTACTATCTAGAATATATAATGAACGTAAAAAATCAGACCTCCCAAATTTAAAGATCCAACCCAAAATGGGCATCTGAAATGAATAGACATTTCTCAGACAAAGAAGCAAAAGTAGCAAGTAAATATATGAAAAAATGTTCCACATCACTGGTCATTGGAGAGATGCAGATGAAAACAACACTGAGATTCCACCTCACCCCACAAAGAATGGCTGCTATCAAGAAATCAACCAGTAACAAGTGTTGGCGCAGCTGTGGGGAAAGAGGAGCCCTGCTTCACTGCTGGTGGGAGCGTAGATTTGTGCAGCCGCTGTGGAAAGCAGTATGGAGATACCTCAGTCCTAGGATTGGAGATTCCATTTGACCCAGCTATTCCCCTGCTTTGCATCTTCCCTAAAAACTTAAAAGAATCACACCACAGTGGTATTTGTGCACCTATGTTCATAGCAGCACAGTTGGTCATAGCTAAAAGTTGGAAGTAGCCCAATTGTCCATCAAAAGGAGACCGGATAAAGCAAATGTGTTTTTTTTTTAAATGGAATACTGCTCAGCCATAAAAAATGACATTTATAGCTAAATGGATGCACATTGAGGTGATACTCAAGTGAAATAAATAGGACACGTGTAAATACCAAATAATTTCTCTAGTGTGAGAAACTTAAAGCGTAAATAAGGACTGAAAGGTATAATAGATAAAGTGAAATAGGAAGAAAAGAGGCAAAGAGGAAGGGGAAACAGGAGGGGTAGGGGAAAGGAAAGAAGGGAATGGAATTAATATGAGAAAGTGAAAAATAATGGAAACAAAGTCTTTGTAGACAGGGAGGGAGGGGTTGGAGGGAGGACAGGGGAATGGGGAAAAATAAGAACCATGATTATGTAAAGGTACAAATTTCCAACAGTGAATGCCATATTGTATACATTAAATGTACCGATAAAATTAATTAACAAAGATAACTGAAAGACAAAATGGAAGCAGGACTTTTGCAAGTGGGAAAAGGATCAAGATACGGAGGGAGCAGGGAAAGCTGGAAGGGGTAGGGGATGCAAAAAGAATTAAGATGTGTTATGTTCATGTACCTACTTCTCACAATAAATGCAAGGCTTGCAAATGTATACGAATAAAAAATAAATAAATACCCCAAATAAAACGTCTGGGCATGTGGCTCAGCACCAAGGTGGAGTTCACAGGTTCATTCCCAAGCTCTGAAAAAGAGAAAGGAAAAGAGCGAGAGGAAGTGACAAGGAAGGACGGGCGCACAGTGACTGAACATTATCACCGGGTGAGCGGCGCAGAAAGCGGAGTTTGAGCAGAAAGAATCACGTGTGATTTATCGGGGAATTCAAAGTGTCCGCAGCCATGGGAAGGAAGAGCAGGGAACAGAGCTGGCCCGAGGGAGACCTGGGCTTCCGTGTTCTCAGTGGAACCCCAGCCACTCCAGGGGAACCCATGAAGCCGGGTGACCCTTCAGAGAGGTCCTGGCTTGGGCAAAGGGCTAGGGCCTGCTTGCCACCCTGTCACTTACTCCTCAGACCTGGGACGCCCCAGGAAGAGTGGGGTCTTGATCTTGGAGGCTTTCTTTAGGAGAGGAAGGGCTTGCAGTAGCAGGGGCAGATGGAGCCCTCATTGCTAAAATGGGTGTTGTAGTAACATGTACAATCGCTACTGCGAGTAGAAAACCCTGGGGTGGACAGAGAGACCTGGTCTAGTACTCTAAGTTTGACTTACGGTGGCCTCCTCCTCCAAGGCCTCTGTTGACCCAAAAGCGTATGTCTCAGAATGGAACTGGAGAACTTATGAGGGTGGGTTAGTTGCTGGCTCTAGATGAAACACAGGGTTAAAGCTGGATGGCCCTGGATAAAACACCGGGTTGTTCCTAAGGTGCCTTCTAGCTGCTAGTCCAAGAAGAAAATAGAATTGCTTGAGATCCTGGGTGCTCTATTAGGATGGTGCTTTTGTAACGTAAGATTGTAAATTCTATTTCTGGCACCACATAATTTAAATTTAGCTGGGAGTTGGACTGGCTATGTGTCTTTGACCACAGATCTATTAAAAGAAATCCCTGGGCTGTGAGAAAAAGGCTTATTTCAGCTTCTCCCAGTGTTTTGGTAACCCTGGAAGAAGGAAGATTTGAGAAGTGAGAAATTTAATAGAAATCTGAACAGACATAGAACAACTAAACTCAGGGTAGTGTCAACAAAATTTAAAAAATGTCAACTATATTCGATCAAATATAAGACTTCCAAGACTTTTAAAATTTCCATTTTTAGGAACATGCCTATTTCCTTATATTTCCTTGTATTTCTTTTGATAAAATCATGTCTACAGTGAATATATCTTTCTGTAACATAGGAATGATAGATGACATTGTAAAATGTTGAGTTACAAAGCATCTTACAAATTACTACTCAAACAGAGTGCTTGGAGAAGTGGTACATGTTTGAGTAGCCCGTCAAATTGGAGCAGGTTTAATCCAATCTGCAGGCCTTCTTTCACCTCTAACTAAATGTCTGGTAGAGCAGCACAGATATGAAAATGGGCTAGGAGGCTGCCAAAATCTAAAAGAGGACATCTGTTCGGTGTAATTGAGCACCACATTCAGCATTAGGGATGTCAGGAGCTTCTCGGGGCTCTGTTCAGGAGAAGGAAGCCTCTTCGCTTTCATTTAGACAGGACCTCTATCAGGAAATGACTGATAAAACTTTAATCTTACTGTGGCTTATGGCCCTGCTACTCAAACATGGTAAGAAGTTCTCAGCCATGGACGTGGAGTAATAAAAAGGGCTGGTAAAAGTCCACGGAGCTTTAGGGTCCCTGGAAGAGGAAAGCGGGTCTCCATAAAAATAACTGCTATTTACTTTCTTAGTTGCCTTTTTTTTTTTTTTCCTCGACTGAGATGTGTGGTGGAGAAAAAGACGGTTCCGTCCCTTTGCATAACCATATTAGGGAGCCAAATGCAATCCTGAAGACCTAATAAGATTTAGCTTTCGAGCAATATAAATAATTTAATCAGATTAATGACATTGTTCTACCTGAGGGGTTCTGTAATTAGTGGATTATTGAAGCCATGTGAAAGTTATCTACCATTAGCACCTGGAGGAATTCCTGTTGTCTTCAGACTGTGGAATCCAGCGGTGTGAATATCCCTGTCATGAAAACTGTAAAGATAATAAGCCCCTGGCATTTTGTAAGCTATATAAACCCACGGATTTCACATTAAATATTGAAGGTACAGGAGGTGTTGTTGTCGGAATATGGATAAAGGGACTTGAACTGCTTCAGCCCTATTCTCTCCTTTTGGAAACTCTCCGTCTTTGTTGAAGGTGTTTTCAAGTCTTTATTTTTGCCCCACCCCGAGTCTGTGAATTGCTGCAGTTCCTCTGGAGATGTTCTTTGGATTTTGTGTGGGACACAATATTTTTACCGAAAGTCTGTCCTTTTCATATAAAAAGGAAATTCACACCAGGAGTGCAAGCAGATATGAATCAAGTGGTACTCAAAGTATGGCGAATGCTAAAAACTGGTAAAAAGAACATCTCTTACTCTTATTCCTAAAATACTGGAAAATCGATTTTTTTTAGCGATAGGGGCTTTATTCTTTTTCTTTGTGTGCTACTTATGCACAAGCAAAAGGATCGACCTTTAAGTATGAACCTACTACTTACCTTTTCGTAAGACACTTCATATCAACAAAATTCACAGGTCAGAAATTTAGAATTCCGTGTGAGCTGTGACTAAGTGTCCTGTGCAGATAGCGCTGCCAGCATAGCACCCAGAGAGGATGCGCTGCTAGCCCGTGCTCAGGTGCCAGTGCTTCTCACTGGGCAAAGGTGCGGAGTCTTGACCGAGCCCCACTCCCAG
Organism: Fukomys damarensis; assembly: GCF_012274545.1. NCBI lineage: Eukaryota > Metazoa > Chordata > Mammalia > Rodentia > Bathyergidae > Fukomys > Fukomys damarensis. The sequence continues at coordinate 28,593,697 of NW_022900943.1, read as the reverse complement.
GTTTGTCAGAGAGAGACGGCACACTCAGGTGGATGAGCAGTGGACAGGTGGCGGGAGGGGCAGCTGGTGGACACTCAGTCAGAATAAGTGAGTCATCCAGCAGTAATGTAGCAGACCAGGGCTAGCCACACTGTAGGGCATTACCACTGCGAGGCCTGAAGGGGACATGGGAGGTGGTGCAGAAAAGCACCAGGCAGAAGGAATTAACATGAATGATCACCACTGGTCAAGGCCAAAGCTGCCAGCTACCCCAGGACTGGCAGGCAAGTGGCTGGTGGAACAAACACTCTCCACCCTCTATCTTCTTATTCTTTACGGTCTTACTTCCTGTTGACTGAACTTAACTGCAAGTCAGAGTACAGAGTACATGAGAACCTGTAACTGCTATCCATGCAGGTCAGGCTCCCAGGCCACTGAGCAGCGGAGTAGCGCTGGAGATTGGTCTGAGTACCAAACAGGAATGTCTGACAGCAACATGTTAAACATTACACAAAAAGATCTGTCAGAGTTATTCTTATATGTGACCTCGTGTAGATAAAAGCACTTCTGATGAGAGTGACACAATTTAAATAACAACACGTATGGATTTATAGCATTGTTGTCTTTATTTTTGCTGTATTTTTGGTGTATATATCGCTCACCAGAAAATACCACACTGCTGTTTTCCTAGAAAGTTTGTAAAACTCTTAGTGGTAAGGCAAAGTGTTGGTCACGGTCACATGCAGGTTCTTATCTCCTATGACTGGTTCAGCAGTTTTTGCTGTGCTTTGATAAGGGATATAATCCATGACAGCACATGCTGGAGTGGACCTCATTTTATATCAGTTTTTATATTGTTTAACAAAAATCCACTGTTTATTTTCTGCAGTTGTCCCAAGCCCATAGACCAAACGCAGTTTTCACAAGTGTTTCTATAACATTGGCCATATTGCTTTTAATGTTGCAAGTTAGTTTGAGCTTAATTTTCAGGGAAATGTACTGTTCAATATATAACCTGAAGCATCGAAGCTGATTAACCGTCCCTCTTTTTATATTATCTGTTCTCTTCAAAGGCAACAGCAAATATTTTTCTCTTTTTGATGGTGTTGGGGACCCAAGCCAGGGCCTCATATATACTAGACAAGTGCTCTGTCTCTGAGCTACACCTCCAGCCCAGAAGAGATTTTTATGAAACAGTCCAGCTTTTTTTTTTTTTTTTTTTATGGAAAGGTCTTCAAAGGGTTATTTTAGGTAAAGCACTGACTTAAAACGTTCCCCTGCTTTGTTGGAACCATGGACAGCGTATTCTGCATATGCAAGTGTCTTGACTTCTTTACGTCCCTCATATACAAAGCCTACAATTTTGTTTTAGGTGGGGATTGAATTCGGGATCTTGTGCTTGAGAGGCAGGTGGTGGCACCTCTGAGCCCAGGTGGGATGTATTTTAATTTGGACGTTATTTTATTCCCTCTTTTACATCAGCTGTAAATTGGTCCAGATTTTGTTTTTAATGGAAGAAGAGAAAGAAGGTGTATTTTTTGCACTGTCGTTAAGAGATTACTCTTAGTTTGTACTACCGTTTCCAGGCTCGCTAATCCAAGGGGGTATGAATATATACAATTGAAGCTGCAGTTTATTAATCATTAAATCCAAACTTCTGATGACACTTGCAAATTAGGCAGCACAGACAACATGGAGAAACTAAATGCATATGAAAGATGAGTACATGCTACGGAGTTCACAGGAACAACAGGGGACGTTTTGCAACTCCTAATTTTGAGATATTATATGTTAGCGGGAGCACTTTAAGATTGCCACATCAAGTTAAAACTTTAGTGGAGATAATCAACGATCTTGGCATACATAAAATGAGTTGTGGTGTATGTACTCAACAGGATGGTGCAATTATCAATATTGATGCAACTGCTCTTTAGAGGCCCAGGGACATTAGTTTGACATTATGAATTACTGTAACTTTCAGGAAGAGTTCTCAGTGGGGCCATTCTAAAAAATATATATATATGATTGTTGCATCTTTGTCAAGTATGAAGTCAACAGGAGGACATATCAGGCAACTGAGAAGTTACTGGTGGGCTAATAAAACAATTGAATTGTAACATGAATCTAGCTCTTCCCTCAGCAGAAATTATGAACTGTATGGCAGAAATTTATCACTTCCTCTTTAGGGAAAGCTCCAGCTAAATAACGAGACATTGCTGTCTTTCGTCTTCCTGGAGTCTGTGGTGGTATAAATAAATTATCTCTAAAAAATATGTTTTAAACCTTTACCCTATTTAAAATGCTAGACTTGACTGAGTTGCTATCAGATTATGGTGGTGGCTTTTAGCCTGTTGCTGGCTCCATTAAAAACTTCTAGTTTCAGAGATTTGTAACTCAGATGAACTTGGCATGGAAGCTTGTGAGAGAATGATGGTTATTCATCGTTATTACTTGCTCCTTTTTTATTTTTAGTGCCTTATTTCCAAACTGAATTACAGGAAAGCAAACAAAAGCCTGAAGTGAGTTCAGGGCTGCTGTTTTTTATCCATAGCTTGAGTTTAATTATATAACTGAAGATCAAAGTTATATACTATTGAGGACAATGTAGCCATTTATACTGGGTGTGGGAATGTTTTCTGGCCCTTTATCTTTCTAACTAATTGAATTTCTCCCTTTTCATAAGCTCTGAAGTCCTTATAACTGATTTAAATCCTCTTCCAGTTCCATCATCTATATTTTTAAATTCTGTCGTTACTCTTTAATAGCATGTGGATGAAAAATGTTTCTACTTAAAACATCTGAGAAAAATTGTAACAAATAGTAATTTCAAGTTAAACTTAATTATTTGAATTATTTGAATGTTACAATTTGGAAATTGAACATGAATGTTTATCTCTTACTGCTAGGGCAACATGGTATGGGAACAGGGGTCATGGATTTGGCAGGCTTATTAGTGGAGCCAGGTAGAATTTTACCTGTGGTGATGCTTATCCAAGACAATGGAGTTGAGACAAAGAAAAAAAAAACAAACAGAAGTTTTGTAGCGATAAAGGTGCTGATATCAAAGTAGATACAAATGAGTTGTCAGACAAGAGGACTGGTTGAGATATTTGTCAGAAACTGACCCAAAAGGACATGGTTGAGGGTTAAAATATCAGGAAGAAAAGAAATAGCTCAGGAGTAGGCAGATGTGGGTTGTCAGGCTGACTTTTGTAGACACAGATCAAAGCAATGATTTCTTTTTGTACATTTTAGTGTGCACATACATGCAAAGGAGATAAATTCATTCATAGTCATGAGTGTGGACTGTACACTCTTTAACTTATGCAAAACTTGAAATTCCTGGCTATATTGGTATCGTCACTTTCTTTTGATAAGTTGTCATTGTATAATGTGGCTTCTTAGAGTATGTTTGTGTGGAAAAAGGGAGCCTGTATCATCACTTTTTGGCTTAAGTCAGCTCAGCAATGTTATATATCTGTCAGGATTTGTATCATCAAAAAAAAAAAAATTTCAGGGAAATCACAGATTCAAGGTTTTGGACCAATTCCTCAAATTAGTGGTCTAGTTAATTTAATGGACCATTTCTTCAAGCAGGACAATTGCAAAAGTTAGACAGAATATTAAACACCAGGTTGGACAGAATATTAAAACATCTGCCTCTGAGAGTGAAAAAGCAAAGAGACAGAGAGAGAGAGAGAGAGAGAGAGAGAGAGAGAGAAAAACAGAGAGAGAGAGAGAGAGAGAGAGAGAGGGAATATGAAGAATAACTGGCTCTTTCTCAGAGGCCCAGAGTTGAGTTTTTGGCTGCTTTTCCTCTAGGGAAACTTGCTCTTTCTAGAGGGAGTAGCTGAGCTGCTTTGCTGTGCTTTAGCAGTGCCAAACAGAGTCCAGAATCACCAAGATGGACAGGTCAGCTCTTAGCATTTTGGATTAGGAACCCAAAGAGCTGAACCCTTGAATAAAGATAACTGAGATGTCATGCCTTACTCGGACTGCAGCTGTAAAAAATTCCAGTTTCTAAAATTAGAATGAAATGAACTCATGCTGCTCACTCCACTAGTTACATGCCAAAGTAGAACTTGAATTCTCTCTGATGAAAGGTATCATCATCCTATTAGACTTCAAATTGTTTATATAAAAATTTTTGCAAATAAAATGCATGGCAAAATAGTGAAAAATAATGAAACACCCAAAGAGACAAGAAACAGAAAAATCAGCAGAAGAAAACAATATAAATAAATGCACAGAGGCTCCAGATACTGGAGTTGTCAGGTAGGATTCTTAAAGTAACTGTGCTTGTTACCTTTAAGAATGGGAAAAATAAAGTGGAAAATTTTAGCAGAAAGTAGGAGGATGTAAAAAAAAAATGGAAATTCTAAAACAAAAAAGTATAAAATCACATTTATGGATTCAGTAGAGTCAGTACTAAATGTATTAGAGCCAGATGAAGAGAGCTTCACAAATTGGAAAGCAGATCAGAAGAAAATGTCCACATGGAAATATTGAGTGACAAAAGGAAGAAAAACACAGAAGGCAGATAAAAACAGAGGACACAGTGGCTGTATACTGTGTTTATTGGAATTTTTTATTTTATGAAAAATAAAACAAAAATTTCTATTCAAACAATAAGAGAATAACAATAGCAAGAGCTAGAAGACTGGAAAAGGCAGTATTTGCAAAGATAATAGCTGAAAAATTTCCAAGCCTATTTAAAAACATGAAGACACATATTCAAGAAGTGCTGATTGAGCAGGGTAACTAAAAAAATGCATAACTAAGCATAAATAGAAAAACCTTAACAAGCTGGCAGAAAACAAAATGTTAGAGTCAAGTAATTGAACTAAATCCATTGTAACAACTGATTTCTCAGCAAAATCACATACCAAACCAGGAAGCAAATGTAAGAATAGACTTAATGTCCAGGGAGCAGGAGCCAGTGGGGTAGCTGAAGCAATGAAGGACATGTAGCTCCGTGTGAGCGTGATAAAGGAACCCCTGAAGTACAAGGTCTCAGTGGTATAAGGTGGGGGCTTGCATAGGCGTAAGTAACTGCAATTGTGAACTCCTAGCACCTTGAACAGTTGAACATATATCTATTCATCATATATTTTTGGAAATTGTTTTTTTATCTTGGCCTTTGGTGCTTTTGATATTTTAGGAAAAGAGAGGTATATTAGATAGCACTCATTATTCCCCAAGCTCTTCACAGGTTATACTGGCTTACATGCATTTTTTCTTAGTTTATGATGGAGAAAATAACAAAGCATAGGCCTTGACTAGCTTGATGCAGTAAAGTACAGTTTAAACACTATCTACAATAAAGATGGGTCAAAACGGCCACTGTCATACTATTGAGAATGCTAAGACAGTAGCATATGACAATGAAAAAGTACTTTATATGTAAGAAAGCAAAAAGGAAACTAATTGTTATTCCTGGATCAAAAAATATTTAAGTATTGTGATTTACAGTTATTGTCATTACTATCAATCATCATATTCTTGAGTTCAACACTGCCCAAAGTCAGGTCTTGGTACTGCCCTAATATTTGCCTATCTCAGGAGAAACATTCTCTTCCTCCTTCATAGAATCAGTGATTTTAATCATCTTCTAAAGAAACTCTTCTCAGCTGACAAAGGGCTAAACCTAATTTCTCAGAATTTTGAATAAGCAGTTATCAAAACCAGCACACTATGTTTAAAATATGTATCTCAAATAGTATTATGCATGTTTTTGTGATTGCTCAAAAACTTAACTTCATCTATTCTAATTTTATCGCCTATGTAAACTACATAATTTGATGTCAGGTATCTTGTCCTCTGCACATCAAGGTAAAGAAAGCTCACCAACAGAAAAATATTGGTAGATGAAAAGCTGTGATTGACAAAGGCGTGTACGTGTGTTGGCGAAGAGGCTTCAGACAACCTGACGGTGGAAAGTCGAATCTGAAATTCAAGAGGCTCTGAAATGAAGGTAGACTTTTTGAGCATTTTCCAAATAAATCCAGTTTACAGAAAGACAAATGTGTAAAATCTGGACCTGGTGTAGAAGAAAAGATTAAGATTTAGTAGAATATATGCCAGTAACCCAGTCGTGGTGAAATGTGCTAACAAGAATTGCAGAAATGGACAGGTCCTGGGCCCAATGCCTTTGCATGGGTCTGGCTTCCCCAGTCCTGTATGACGGAAGAGGAGAGTTCCTGCTCCTTTGCCCCAGCTTTGCATGGACATACTTGGCCAGAAATAAATAAGGATGCATATGGATGCTTTAATTCTATTACGTGATTTATTAAGAAAAAAACCAAAGCAGACAATCATTGCATATAGTGTTCCATGACCAGTATTTTCTCTCTGTAAATCCTTAATACCAAAGGGATCAATGTTAGAAACTGTTCTATGTTGATTGTTAAACTGAGTGTAATCTTTATAATCCCTTGGAATATAAATTCTGTGAGACATGGGGTGATAGAAAGCAGAAAAGGAAAGAAATTCAAGTGCTCTTTGAAGGCCTTGGCTTTTTACCATCTGCTTGTTGATTCATTGGTCCTATTTCTTCCTCATCTGTTTATTTGCATAGCAGCACCAGCTGCCCCCTCGGATTTGAATTGCCTGACTTAATCAGACAGTCTCCTGATTGAGAACTGAGTTACAAATTGGCAGATGAATACCAAATTGTTTTTAATAAGACACAGAGTTCTGGGTGTTTTGTGCCCGTGCTATAACAGTTTGTTGGCAGCTACAATAACCAGCAGCACTCCTTTCATCTTGAAGAGAAAGGCAAAAGGCATTCACAAAAGCCTTTGAATTTTGTACTCAGAAATTCCACTCATCTGCCTAATGTTCTTTTTTTTAATTAGAAGGATACACATATGACTTAATTAATCAAGCCTGTCTTAGGGAATTATGCAGTTATTAATGGTTTCTGCACTCAAGCACATTATTAAGGGATTTGTGCTAAGCACCTGACATAAAGCAGACTAATTTTGCTTGCTTTGCTTAATGTATTGAGAAATGGCATGTTGATCAGATTTCAAAACATTCTAGCTATGAACTAATGTACTATTTAGAAGACTTAAAAATTCAGTGCTTTGGCAATCTAGCCTTAATAATGTTTTCTTTCCAAGGCACTCCGCAACTAGAAAGGAGGAATAACTCGATAGGGGGCATTAAAAAGGGAAAAGAAAGATTAGAAGGGAGAATGCTCCTGAGGGCAGGCAGGGCCAGGTAGGCAGGGTCTTTCGGGATTGAGTTTGCTGTTTTTTCATTTTAGTCTTTCCATAATTTCGATGCCCGTGTCTGCCCTGATCTTGAAAAGACACCTGCTGGATAGCATGGGCTGGGAAGGGAAAGTTCAAAGTAATTCGCCAAGATGGACAGTGCCAGCTGCTGCATCCATGCATTTATTCTTATGACTATTGCTCAATATTCATCTCCTTCCTGTAAGTGCTAGGATTGTGTCTATTTTGCTCATTTTTAACTAACTGGCAACTAGCTCTGTTCTTGACACTTCACCAATGCTTGATATTTGTTGGATGAGTGTTGTACATTTTCCTAGATTCTTTCGGGAACACAGCTTAGAAGAAGGGAAGTTGGAAGGAGGGATTGAAACACAAGAGATAACTATGGAGTCAGGATTTGAATGCAGACCATCCATAAGACTGTTCTTTCATGTCTTAATATGATATCATTATCCTATATTTATGGAAAAAGATTTTGAGATTTAAGGAAATTCAGAAATAAGGTTAGTCAAAATATATAATTAAAATATTTACACGTTGGATATGAGTCTTAATTTTTGTGATGTCAATTTCTATTGTTTCAGGACTTGACTTTATCAAGAATATTTCAGAAAGGCTGGGGATTTAGCTCAGTGGTGCTGCCTCCTGCCTCGCAGCACAAGGTACTGAGTTTGATTCTCGGTACAAAAAAAACAACAAAACAAAAACAAACTAACAAAAAACCCAAAGCAATCATCTTACAAAAAATAGGGTATTAATTGCCTCTTATATGTCTTGCAGAACTTGGTCTCAGATAGGGCTGGGGTTACGGCCCGTATCTAGAGGTCCCCCAAAGCTTCATGGGCTCACACATAGGTGGGGTTTTGGAGAGGTGGTTGGATCTAGGCTGCGTGGTGCTGGATTAGGATGTGCGATACTGAGATTAAGAATGTTGATAACTGCAAGGCGTGGTGGTGCACTCCTGTAATCCCAGCCCTCAGGAGGCTGAGTCTGGAGGATCGCTGTGAGCTCAAGACCAGCCTGGGCTACTAGTGAGTTCTAGGTCAGCCTCAACTACATAGTGAGGCCCTGTCTCAAAAATACAAAAAACAAAACAATACAAAGAATGTTGATAACGGAAGCATTGTTCTGGGTGTGGCTAATGGAAGCCCCACCCTGGGTGTGGGTGGCACAAATCAATAGGCTTATAGCCTGGATGGAAAACAGGCTGCTGCTGAAATATTCTTGATAAAATAAAGTACTGAACCAATAGAAATTGAAGTCACAAAAATTAAGATTCATAGCCAACATCCAAGCATTTTAATTGTATGCTGCTTCCTTCCTGTCTGCTACACCTCCCTGCCTTGGAGCCAGTCAGGTATGGGCTGAAACCTCTACAAATTATGAGCCAAAATAAACCTTTCCTCCTTTAGCTTGTGGGCATCAGGTATTTTGTCTCATCAATGAGAAAAAGTAACCAAGACAGCTGGATCCAGGAATTCTAAGTTTTGTTATTAGGGCTCAGATTTTTCAAAAAGTCTCTCTTTATATGACCTACACATTACAGGTCAAATATCTATTTTAGCAGCTTCAAGAGAAAGAAAATACTTTTCGCTGATGCTCTGGGCAGAGTAGTCCCTGGAACTGTCTGGTGAATGCAGACTGAACAACACCTCACCCTGCCCAGGGGAAAGGGATACCAGTTTGGCCAGCTTCAGTTATGTGCCAGATACTCTGTTAGGGAAAATAGGTCCATGACCATCAGACACATTGCGGGAGGACTCTCAAAAGGGAGGCGGGTGAGGCTTTGTAAATTAATGACAGGTCAGTTCTGATGCTGTATAGAGAGTGAAGTTTTGATTCATACACTTGAGGCTATTTCCCAGTTACTTAGTTTTTCACGTGCATCCTAGCTAGTTACTAACCTCTGTGAACCTTGGTGATTTTCACCCACAAATAGTCTCTCATACAGTGTTGTGGGGAATAAATAAGTCAATGCATGCAAAGCACTTAGCACAATATCCACTTTGCAGAAGTACAAATAGGAAGTCCAAGAGAAGTTTTGAGAGTTGTATATCATGGATAAAATTTTTGAGATTACATTAAGCAAAAGAAATAGTTATTGCAGAATCCACTCAATAAACCTTTTAGATTAGCTTTATTGGTTTGTAGTTAGGATTGCCACCTCTTTCCATCATTAATGCAGTGTGTGCTTGTAGCCTTACCTTCCTTTGAGACCTCACTTAATCAACTGTTTGCTTCATCATTTTTGAGACCCTTAACTGATCTTGATTCTTTCCCCTTACAATAATTTATCTTAAATTACTTTTTCTTAAAAATAAAAGTTATGACAGCAGCCATTACCTTAACTTTATCATATTTTTGAGGTAACCCTCTTTTTATCAGTCTTTTTGAAAGATTACTGTACTTTTACTGTGTCTTCTCAGTTTTTCTTTAAACAGCTCAGTCTAGTCCAGTGATGTGAGCCTTTTAGAGATGGTTGCAACACCAAACCCACTTATATATAGCAAAGAGCCCACACTGCCATTAAACCTGAATACTGAGGTTTTGGTTTAGAAAAAGCAACTCATACATTAACATATTTTGTCTTAAAAGAAAAGCACAACACATGAGCCATAGGTTCACCACCACTGCTTTAGTCTCTGCAGACATCACTGCATTATTGAAACTGCTCTAGGAGGACCAGTGACACCCCTTCTGGTGGCCAGAGGAAACCTTTTAAAACTTGGTTTACTTGATTTTCAAACTGTATCTCTGAACAGACAGCCTCTCCTGTCACCTCCAGGTTGATATAGCTGAGTGTCTAAAACAGTTTGAGAGGCTCTACAAAGAAATGGGAATGACAGGCCGGCGTGGAGTTTGGGTTCTCCATTTTACTACAGTTGAGTTCAAGGATGGTAGACAGTGCTCCCCTCCCTGTGGAAAATCTGTGCACTGTACCGGCATCTTGCTTCACATCATTAGTCATTATTTTGGATTCTGACAGGGAAATATGCCCTGGGAGGGAAATCAATTTATATAGCATTATCGGCTATTATTAACTCAATTCCAGTTGAAGGGGGCATAGAAAAGATACATTTAAAATTACTGAGGATAGGGAGGAAGCAGAGTTAGAATGATTGGAGCATTTTTAGGATGATGTCAGTAATGATACTGGGAATCATGAGTCCGTTCTGCTTTCCACCCTTGTGACAAGGTATCTAAGCTAAACAACTTAAAAGGAAGTCAGGTCTATTTTAGTTCTTAATTTTAAAGGTTAAATTCCGTGGCTTCTTGGCTTTAATATCGGGCTTCTGGGGAGGTAGAACACCAACCATGGTGAGGAGCTTGTGTTGCAACAAAGCGAGTCACTTCACAGTGGCCTGGAAACAGATTGTGGAGAGGCCTGGGTCCCAGCATCCCTTTCACAGGGATGCTTGCAATGACCTAACTGCCTCCCCACAGGCTCCACCTCCTGACAGTTCCATCACTGACCAGCAGTGGTGCCACAGGCTGGTGACCAAGCCTTTGACATATAGACTTTTGGGAGATACTTCAGATCTAAACCGTAACAATAGGAGAGGTGAGCTATTTCATGTTTGTCACCCTGGCATCTAGCAATAACAAGAAAAACAGAAACTGCCACATCGTCTCCACTGCTCACTGAAATCTATTTGTATATTAGGTTCTTAACAGAGTGTATGACATGAACAATCTAATTCTCAGAACAAACCCCATGGAGTCAATAAACCTAATCCCCTTAAAGAGAGGAAACTAATTACAAGTCATTAAGCAAGTGGCTGAAGTTGATGGGACAGGAAATGGCTAATCTTAAATTTGATCCATTTACTTATTCATTTAACAAAAGTGTTGTCTTAGTTACTTTCTCATCACTGTGACACAATACTTGATATCCTCAAGTTAAAGGAGGAACGTTTTATTTCAGCTCACAGTTTGTAGGAGTTCCACTTCATAATGGGCTGGCTCCAAGGTAAGACGGCATGACAGAGAGGCACGGTAGAAGAGAGACAGCTCCCAGGGTGACAGAGGAAGTAGAGAGATCAAGGGAGGAAGGCCACACCCCTGCAACTGACCTCCTCCAACCAGGCTTCACCTCGCAAGTCACATTTAGCTATGACCTCATCAGTGAACCAATACACTGATGAACAGCACACTGCTATGATCCAGTCATCTCCCAAAGTCCCACCCACAAGTGCACAAGGCTTTAGGGGAACATCTAGATACAAACCGTAACAGTCTTTTTTAGAAACTATTGTATAAACACAGTATTCTAGCTTTGACTTATGATAGCGAGCAAAACATAAACTCTCAGTGGGCTTATGTTCTAGTGGGTGTGAGGAAAAAGAATTTTCACAGCACTTACTTGAAAAAGACTGTAATAGAATTAGATCAGTATTAAACCAGTTCAACTGGTCAACAACGTGAATCAGTAATCATACTTTTGAAGGCCAGCTTATTATAGCATCTTGCTTTATAAATGAGCCAGTCAAACAAGTCTCATGTGAGTACTCAGGCTTTTATAGATAGTGTCAGCCCTTTTAAACAGCTGAGAATCTGCCTGTCCATGAACAAGCAATACATGGACACTTTTCAAAAACCCTACTCGAGATCTGTAGTATAATTTGTTTAAAACAATTGGGACTAGGCTGTGCAGTTCTTTTATTTTTAGGAAAGGAATGATCACTTTGCTAGACAAAAAGAAAATCGAACTTAAATACTGACTTAAGTTACATTAAGAATGATAAGAAAATATTTCTCTTTCTATCAGTGTATTGGTGATTTTAAAATTTCTGTATTCCCGATTGTATGGCATTTGCTGTCTAGATCCTAGACAGATTATCTTCCCAGTGCTAGCTAATTCCTAGAAAAGGGATGAGTTTCTTTTATATGCAAATTAACCCATCCACAGCCCACTGGAATTAGTCCAACTTCTTAATCCTAAAGTTCAGAGTGCCCATGCTGCACAGATCTTCTGTTAACAGTTTTAACAAGAGTTTTATGTCACACTCTCTGACCTGGTGTTTTCCTACTCAGCCTGGATGGATGCCTCACCTTCTATTTCTAGGGATCTCTGAGTGTGACCTTCATGACAGTCATTTCCATATCACTAATGAAAATACTTCCTGGCCATATTTTAATACAATCAGCAATAAGATGAGTGTTTATTGCAGAATTCAGATTAAAACAAATACAATGATCATCTTGAAATAACAGATTTATACTAACTAGTTTATTCATGGTTATTTCCTTCAGAGGGAGAAAAATGGTTAAAAGAAACAAGAGTAAACCACCAGGGTAGGATTTAAATAACCAAACAGTGCATAATTTGAAAATTGACCTTAAAAGGGTAGGGAATACAAACGTTTCTATGATATAAGACTTTTAAAAAGCTTTTTTTTCTTAAGCAATGACTAGTCAAAAATGTAAATTTATAAGTAAAATAAAGACAAATGATCAGATAAATTTAATATTGAGTTCTGGAAAATTTCAAATAAGATTCTGAGGTAGATTGTTTAGCTAACGTGAAGGAGACTTGTCCTCCTTTTTTTTTTTTTTTTTTGGTAAATGGGCTTAGAAAAAAAAAATTGGAATGATAAACTGCCAGTTTAGAAGAGCTCTAACATGTGGTAAACATTTTCAGAGAAAAGCAATAAAGTAAACAAGCTAGAAATAAAAATAAACTGTTAGCTCTTTTTATAAACCAGTAGCCCTTGAAATAAAGATGAGAACAAAAGTCTTCTATTTTCTAAGAATTAAAAGCTCATAAATAAAGATACCCGTAGATGTTACAAGGAAAAGGATCACTGGGAGAGCCAATGTCCTATATTATCTAAGAAATAAAAGGTCAATGCTCCAATATGTGTCCAATGATGTGACTTCAAGGGTAACACTGGTGCCCTTGCTTTGAATTCACAAGGGTACGATCTCGAAATATAAGCAAACAACGCTCCAGTTTCTTGTTGACTTGCTACTCTTCTAGTTATTATTAATCCCACTACCGCGGAATGTCAGTTTCCAGTTTCCCTGCACTAATAAAGCCTCTTTAGTAGTGAGTGAAAATTTAGAGCAATTCTAAGTCTTTTCCTGGTTGGAATTTTAAAATATTATTTTGGGACCATTATCTGAACAACACCCCTTTCTCCTCTCTCACTCACCCTCACACGTGTGTGTGTGTGTGTGTGTGTGTGTGTGTGTGTGTGTGTGTTTTGTACAGGGGATCGAACTGAGGTTCTTGCGCTTGCAAGGCAGGCAGCAGAACCACTGAGCTAAATCCCTGGCCACCCTCACACATATGAATGATAGAGATGAACTTTGAAAATGGTACTGTCAGATGCAGCGTAGTACAGAAAGTCACAGAAGAGTCCTCCACACACCACCAAATGACACCTGATTTGGATATACATACAATGTACCTGTATTATGCGTGATTCAAAGAGTAACTGGAGAGTTAAAGAACCACTGTGTTCACGTGACATGGACAAAGGTAAAATGTGGAGCAGAAAGCAGCAGAGGTCAGATTGATTCTTTGAATCTTTTACTTAAATTCTTCAATATTCTCTCAAAGCTGAAGCCAAGGAAAGATTTAAACTAATTGTGAGCAGCTTAACAGAGAAAGGAATAATTATTTCTTTTTTCAGTTATTATCTCTCTCAATCCTGCAGAAAACTAGACAAGACCAATGGAATACTAAAACTGATATTATCTAAATGATAAAATTCTCTTGAGCTTTTGTGACTTCAAATAACATTTTTAGTTCTCAGCTAGCCCTGTGCCATCCCTCCCAGGAACTTCTTGTAGACTCATTCCTGCCAGGCTCGTGTAACTAGGAATATCTTCATCTGACTTTTGCTTTGTTGTGATAAAATTTGTATAATATCATTTTACCACTTTAGCCATCTTAAGGTGTATATACAGTGGCGTTAAGTTCAGTAATAATGCTAGGTAACCATTTTAATCAAATATTTACAGATCTTGTAATCATCTGAAACAGACTCTACAAACATTAAGCAAAAATTTCTCTTTCTCCCATTCCTCTAGCTCTGGTATCTTTATTCTACTTTTCATCGCTGTTAATATGTCCCTGATAGCCATCTCAGAAAATGGTACATACCTTGTTTGTTCATTTTTTTCCCTCATTTCTTTTACTTAGCAACATATTTTCGGGGTTTGTCTATATGCTTTCACACGTCAAAACTTTATTCTGTTTTAATGAGTGCAGGATGGAGATGTAGTTCAGTGATTGAGTGGTTGGCTGGCCTGAGTGAAGCCCTGGATTTGATCTCTAGCACTGCAAAATGAAACAACAACAAAAACAAAAACAAAAAAGCAGTTATGAGTCAATAATATTTAATTTTAAGTCTAGGTCATATTGGTTTATTGGTCATGTGTTGATAGGCACTTGGGTTGTTTCTATCTCTTGACTATTATGAATGATGCTGCTATTAATTTTGGGGTACAAGTATTTGTTTGGGTTTCTGTTCTCAATTATTTTATTTTATACCAAGGATGGAGTTGCTGAGTTTTATTTTTTTATCTTTTTAAGGAAGTGCCCAACTGTTTTCTACAGTGGTTTCACCATTTCATCTCCTATCAAGATTTTGTCCCTGTCTATTTGTATCTGATAGAAACTAGATGATCTTCCTAGAGTATTAGGAAAGATATCAGAGAAATGTTGCCCTTGATCCTTGCTAGAGAGCACCTTGTCAAGTACTAAACACCAGTATAGCAATTAAATCACCAGGAAATCATCCCTGGATGCTTGTTTACAGAGTCAAATAATATCTCCAAATACAACAAGATTTTGACAGTTATTGCTATTAAAGATCTTCAAAATTACCAACTCTAGGGAACTTTCAAATGCAGTCAGGGCCAGAAATTGATTCTCAAACGAAAACTGTGAATTAGCTAATGATGATAGTTTCTGTCCAAAATCAATAGAGAAAGAGTCCTACATGTCATACTCTTTTACACATTCTTGTTTATTATCTTCTTGGCTGTAGTTTTTCTTTTTATAGGCTTAAGGTTATATAATTTTGGCTTTCTTACCATGCTCCACTTACTAGTAACTATGACTTGCCTAAGTCTAGGTTTACCAGACACGGTCACCACTCTCTCCATTGCCAGCCTTGAGCTCCTGCAAGTTTTTGACAGTTTGAAGGACTTTTATATGCACCACTCCTTCCCAACTCCTGGAACAAAAGAGCCATAACTGTAGTTATACTATTAAAGCCATTTTTGTTGTGGTGGTTGTTGTTCTGGGGATCTAACTTGGGACCTTGCACTTGTGAGGCAGGCAGTGGCACCACTGAGCTAAATCCCCTTCCCAGCCGTTTTTTCATCATGAGTATTTTAGTCAGCAGATATCTTTAAAGATGCTAAATTTACCTTTGTACATGAACATGAAAGAAACATTTTATAAAACATTTTTATGAAAAGACCATGTCTTAATGTGATTATATCAGTTGTTTCAACCCCAAATATATTCCTCATTTTTACATGTTTATGATCTTTTTGTTAGATAAGTACTTTAAATCAAGTTCCCCAAAAGACTAAATATTTAAAACCTTGAATTATTTTTATAGAATAAACATCCAAATTTTCAAGTGTAGAAATAATAGAGGATAAACAGGCATATATAATAACATTACTGATACAGGTATTTATTAAAGATAATTACCTACTAAGAATCCTGGAGATTTATGTCGCAGAAATGTTCAAATATAATAAACTGTGATCTTAGACAGGTATCTAGGAGCCTCATCCCCACACAAGAATAAGAAGCCAAGAACTTCCCAGAAGAAGTGGCTAACTTTTGTGCAGCTATAGGTATAGTCCTTATGGATGTAGGGTGGACAAGAAACAAACTTTCTGTAAAATAGAGGAAGAGGATGTACATTGCCCCCCAGTCCCAAGGGTGGTATATGCAGCAATAACTGTCCACCTATATCCACAGGGACTATACCTGCAGCTGCAAAAAAGTTAGCCACATCTGGGAAGTTCTGACGGAGTCATCCTATGGTGTGACAGCTATGTGTCAGCTATTGTGTCGGCAATGGATGGTGACAGCTAGCCGTGGCAGAGGCCCAGCACCCAGCAGAGTCAGTCTGTGCTGTCCAGCACAAGCGGGCATCAGATGGTTATGGCTGCCTTTGGGAATGGCCAGAGGTTATGTGTCAGGTCTCATCTAGTGATATCAGAACTTCTAGTGTAGCTGCACTTGGCTGATTCATGATTTCCATCTGAATCGAGCAGAAGAACCCCTCAGCTGACTGGAAACAGCTGTCCTAATAGTTCAGTTCCACATGGATTTTCATTATTTGATTGGCAAGTCCCAGAGAATCACTACTTACAGGATTTGTTTTTATTCGACCTGACTCAGAATTCACTGTGAACAGTCTTCCCTTGTGAATAGATGATGGTAGAAATAGTCAATAGACATTAACATTGCAGCTACCTTAGGTATGGCTAATGGGACAAACAAGAAGCTGATGAAAAAACTTAAAAGTTCGGTAATGTTATATAAATAAGTGGTTCTGAAAAGCTCTGACATATTCCTGGGAGCTGAGAAGGCCATGCTTGTATCAACTGTTGCATGTGCCCTTGACCTAACAAATTTTTGATTTCTCATGTGGGCCTGCTCTGAAACTGCACAGTGGGAAAGTGAAGGCATTGGTCAAGTTGGAAACAGCTAGACATGAAGTCATGATGCCACCATACAGCAGACAGTGATGCTAGGCACTAAGAAAAATCTCTATTTATTTATTTATTTTTTATTTTTGGTACCGGGGATTGAACTTGGGTCCTTGCGCTTGCAAGGCAGGCCACAGAACCACTGAGCTAAATCCCTGGCCAAAAATCTCTATTTAATTATTAGGTTACCATTAAGATAACCAGAGACTTCGGTAGTCACACATGACAAAGAATACAGACTTTATAGAATCAGTTTGGGAAATTTATAAAAAATAGTAATACTACCAAAAATAAAAAAAATCTCATGGAGAAATTTGATTTCTAGAACTACTACAATATGCCTATAATATTTATTTAAATTTATTTATTTCCATATTTTTGTGGTGCCAAGGATGGATTTCAAGGATTCATGTATGCTAAGAAAGTGATACAGCTCTACCATTGAGTGATATTGATAGCCATTAAAATGTGCATTTTAAAACAAATATTTAGGAGACATTGAAAGGAACAGGAGATAATGGCTCATTTATATTAAAAAGAAAAAGTCAACAGAAACTATTCCTGAGTATGCTGACATATTGGGCTTACCAAACAGAGACTTTAAGTAAGCTATTATAAATGTATTCAAGGAATTAAAATAAGTATGGGAATAATTTTTCACCAAATAGAGAACAACAACAAAAAGACAAAAAAGATTTTTTAAAAAGAACCAGATAGAAATTATGGAGTTGGGAAATAAAATAAGTAACTTAAGACTTCATCAAAGGAAGTTAACAGCATATTTGAGTAGGCAGAAGAAGAAATAGACTTGAAAATATGTCAGTTAAGATGATCTAGTTTCTGGGGAAGAAAGTAAGAAGAATGGAGGAAATCAAACAGAGTCTGAAAGATCTGTGAGAAAAACGAAGCATATTATCAGGGGAAAGAGAGAAACTCATTGCATACAAGCTTCTTGTTTATGTTACATTGTTTTATATAACTATAGCTCTTGCTCCTCTTATTAAAAGTACCAAATTAATATTTATGACAATTTGCCAATTTGTAGGCTGTGCTTGAGGCTACTGATGTTGCTAATTGTACTACTTTATCCAGGATATCTTACCTGTCGTAATTAGATGTTCCCCTTGTATGACAACACTGACAATGTCGGGGACCATAGCCATAACCAGTGTCCAGTGTCAAAAGTCTGAGTGCTGAGCCAAATAAATAGCAACTTCTGATCCTAATAAATTAGGAAGACAGGATTCTGGGGCAGACACAAAGATCAAGAATCACATATGCCTAGAAGACATCTCAGATAAATAGACATTTCCTAGAGAAGTTGTAATGCTAGAAAAAAGCTATCTGTCATAAGAAATCTACAAATATTGACACAGAGAATAAAATAAAACAATAGAATAAGATTCATACCACTGTGATATATGCTCACCCATGTTTATAGCGGCACAGCCTGTAATAGCTAAAATGTGGAAACAGCCCAATTGCAACTGGACTGGATAAAGAAGATTAAAAAAATAATAAAATGGAGTATTACTCAGCCACAAAGCACGAAAACTAGAGATATTTGTAGCTAAGTGGATGCACATTGAGGCCATACTTAAGTGAAATTAATAAGTCACACATGTGTAAATACTGAATAGCTTCTCGTGTGAAAAACTAAAAGTGTAAATAAGGATCAAAATGTATAATTGACATTGAATAATAGGAAGTAAAGTTCTATAAGAGTAGAGGAAGTGGGAGGTGTAGGGGAAAGGTAAAAAGGTAAAAGAAAAAATACGTGAAAAGGAAAAACATGGAAACAATGTCTTTATAAACAGGGAAAGGTGGAGGAGGTGAAGGGAGGCTGGGGAATGAGAAAAATGTGATAAGTCATTTAAAGGTCCAAGATCCCATTGATGAATGCAAGTGTATCATATATCTAAAATGTACCAATAAACTTAACAATGGTTAAAAAAAGAGAGAAAATGACAAGATGAAGAAGCAAAATGCAATCCCAGGCCTTTAGCCCATCTAGGACTAATCTAGGAGATGAGAGAGAGAGAGAAGAAATCAGAAATTACCCACCTGATTTTCTTAGATGATAGAGGCAGAAATAAGAAAACAGATACACAAGGTTACAGAAGAAATACTCTTTCAGGTTAAAAAAAGAAATGATGATCAAAATGAATGGCACACATAATGCATCTAGAGTATAAACAGATAGAAAATAGAGTAGCTTAGGAAAATGATGCAAATTTTGAATTCCCAACAAAAGAAAGAAATGGAATTCATGAAACAGATCCAAACAGATATCCAGGAGATTAGAAATTCCATTGAAAGTATACACACAATAGATTAAATCAAGGTGAGGACAGAATTTCTGAACTAGAAGACAGGAATGCAGTTAATGACCTTGAAAAGAAAGATACCTTAAAAACGGCAAGGGATCATGAAAAATCAGTCCAACAACTGCAAGATAATGCAAAGAAGAATATAAGATTGATAGGGGTCAATGAGAGAGACGGAAATAGTGAAAATGTCATATAAAGTCTATTCAAAGAAGTATTGGCAGAAAACTTCCCAAACATGGAAAAAGAATTTGATATGCAAATAACTGAGGCATATAGAACTCCAATGAGCCATGACCAAAATAAATCTACACCAAGGCATATAATTATAAAAATCCAAGAAATTCATCACAAGAACACAATAGTAAGAGCTATTAGAGAAAAGAAACAAGTCACGTACAAAGAAAAGCCTGTTAGTATCCCAGCAGACTTCTCAATGCAAACCCTTAAGTCAAGGAGAGCTTGGAGTGAAGTATTCTAGGATCTGAAAGAAAGCAACCTCCAACCCAGACTGATGCAACCCGCAAATCTATCTTCCAAATGCAATGGAGAAATAAGATACTTCTATGACAAAGAACAATGGAAGTAACCCATGACCACTAAATCAGCTCCACAAAATCCTCTGAAGGATGTTTGAGAAAGAGATAATGAAGGCCACCACTTCAAGAACACCAATAGAAAGAAGCCACCAAGCAGGGCAAGGAATTAAACACAGGAAAAGACATGGAATGGACTGCAGGAAAATAACATGACCAGGATAAGCCAATACATTTCATTTATAACCATCTATGTAAATGGCTTAACTCACCAGTGAAAAGAAACAGACTGGCAGAATGGATCAAAAAACAAGATCCAACAATTTGCTACATGAACTTAACTAAAAAAAAAAAAAATTCACAGACTAAAAGTTAAAAGATGGAAAACAATACTCCATGCAAAAGGGAGCTGGAAAAAATCAGGAATAGCTATATTATTTGCAGACAAGGTGGATTTCAAGCCAAGACTGAATAAGAGAGATAAAGAAGGTCACTACATCTTTGTAAAGGTAACAATCCAAGAGGAAGAGGTGACAATCATAAATATATATGTACCAAATACTAGTGCACCAATTTATGTAAAACAAATATTAACAGATATGAAAAATCAAATGGGCACTACAACAATTTTAATGGGGGACCTCCATACCCCATTGTCTCAAATAGATTAACTAGACAAAAAAATTAGAACTGAGCCAGACCTGTGAACAAATAGACCTAGTAGATATCTATAGAGTGTTCCATGCCACAACATTAGAATATACATTCTTCTCAGCTGCACAGGGGCTGTTCCTGAAAATAGCCCAAATAATAACCCATAGAACATGCTTAAGTAAACACAAAGGAGCTGAAATCATCTCATGCGTATTATCTGACCATAGTGCAACAAAATTAAAAACCAATGGCAAGAGAAACTACAAAAACTTCATAGACACATTTAAATGAAATAACACCCTTCTGAACAACCAGTGGGCCACAGATGAAATTAAAGAAGAAATCAAACAATATATACAGTTAAATGATAACGCTGATACAATGTACTGAAACCTATGGGGTGCAATGAAGGCAGTCCTAATAGCAAAATTTATAGTGGTAAATTCTCATATCAGGAAAAGAGAATAAATTCAAATAAAAAATGTAATGCTGAACCTCAAACATATAGGAAAAGAACAAGTCAACCCCAAATCTCATACAAGAGAAGAAATTATAAGGATTGAGCATAAATTTTAAAAACTGAGACTAAGAAAATAATACAAAGAATCAATGAATTGAAGAGTTGGTTCTTTGAAAGATTAAATAAAATTGATAAACTCTGACCTGACATTATTAAAAAAAGGAAAGAAAAGACTCATATTCACGTATTTAGGAATGAAAAGGGCAAAAGCACTTGTGCTTTACAAGTTTCTAATGCAGTGAGACTGACACTCAAATTCCTGTACACATTTTACTTCATTTCTGGAGTGAAATTGATCACCATACCAGGGAAGTTCTAGATGCACAGAAGGGGCTTGGAGAGATGTAATCTCCAAAATCATTCCTGGAAGCAAGTTCTACCCTGATACTAAAACCAAAGAAGGATCCAACCAGAATCTACAAGCCAATCTCCCTAAGGAATATAGACACAAAAATCCTGCAAATAGAATGTAGCAAATCAAGAACTTCATACACCATGACCAAGTAGGATTTATCCCAGGGATTCAGGGATGGTTCGACATACACAAATCAATAAATATAATGCCCCATATCAACAGAGCCAAAGAGAAAAATCACATTATCATCTCAATAGATGCAGAAAAAAACTATGAGCTTTCCTTCTAAAATAAGGAAGAAAGCAACGATATCCACTGTCTCCACTCCTATTCAATATAATTCTAGAAATATTAGTCACAGCAATCAGACAAGAGAAAGAAACAAAAGGAATAAAGATAGGAAAGGAAGAAGTTAAATTACCATTACTTGCAGATGACATATAGAAGACCCCCAAAATTTTACCAAAAAGCTTCTAGATTAAATAACCAAATTCAGTAGTATAGCTGGATACAAAGCCAGCACTCCAAAATCAATAGCATTCCTGTACACAAATAAAAAACTCACAGAGGGAGAAATTAGTGAAACAATATCTTTCAGGATAGCATTAAAAAAGCAATACGTAGGAATTATTCTCACAAAGGAAGTAAAATATCTTTACATTGAAAATTACAGTACTTTGAAAAAGGAGATCAAAGAATATATCAGAAAATGGAAAGATGTCCATTTACAGTGGGGAGAAAGAATCAACATAGTAAAAATGGCCATACTTCCAAAAGTGCTAAACAAATTTAATGCAATACCAATGAAAATATCATTAGTATACCTCACGGAACTAGAGAAATAATTTCTAAAATTCATTTGGAATCAGAAGAGATATAGAATAGTAAAAACTATTCTAGGTAACAAAGGCAAGGCAGGAGGCATTACAATCCCTGACTTGAAATTATATTACAGAACTTCTGTAGTAAAAACAGCATGGTAGTATGAAAAAAAAAAATAGACCTGAAGGTCAGTGGAACAGACTAGGAGATGCAGAAAGAATTTCAAACACACTCAGCCACTTTGTCTTTGACAAAAGTGCCAAATATATTCACTGGAAGAAAGATATCCTCTTTCAGTAAATGGTGCTCGGAAATCTGGCTTTCTGTATATGAAAGATTAAAACTAGACCCATGTATTTCACTATGCAATAAACTAAAATGAAAATGGATGAAAGGTCTAAATATTAAAACAGAAACACTAAACCTGCTAGAAGAGAGAATAGTAATGCTTGAAGACATAGGAGTAAGCAAAGACTTCACGAACAAATACCAGACCACATGGGAAATACTACAAAGAATTAACACTGGAACTTCATCTTATCAAAAACCTTTTGCACAGAAAAAAACAAAAAACAAAAAACAAAAAACACCAGAATGAAAAAACAACCCACAGAATGGGAAAAAATTTTAGCCATGGTTCCTCAGACAAAGGCCTAATATCTAGAGCATACAAAGAATTGAACAATATCAGCCCATCCAACTTTAAAGATCTAATCCATAAATGGGCACTTGAGATGAACACATACTTCTCAAATGAAGAAGTAGAAACAGCAAATAAATACATGAAAATATGTTCAGTATCACTGGTCATTAGAGAGGTGCAAATTAAATTAATGTTGACATTCCATCTTACTCCAGAAAGATTGGGTATTGCGAAGAAACCACCCAAGAACAAACGCTGGAGGGACTGTGGGGAAAAAGGAACCCATTTCCACTTGGGGGCAGGATAGGCGGGTGCAACCACTGTGGAAATCAGTGTGGAGGTTCCTCAGAAAACTAGGATTAGAGGTCCCAATTGACCCAGCTATTCCCCTGCTGTATATCTCCCCAAAGAATTAAAGGAATCATACCAAAGCCATATATGAACACCCATATTTATGTAGACACAGATCATAATAGCTAAAAACAGCCCAATTGTTCAACTGGAGACTGGATAAATGAGATTAAAAATTATAATAGAGTACTATTCAACCATAAAGAATGAGACATTAGAGACATTTATAGCTAAATGGATGTACAATGAGTCCCCTACTCTTTAGTGAAATAAATAGGACACACGTGTAAATATCAAATAGTTTCTCTGGTGTGAGAAATTGAAAGTGTAAACAAGGACTGAAAGATATAATAGATAATGTGAAATAGGAAGAAAAGTTGTAAAGGGGAAGGGGAAGTGGGAGGGGTAATGCAAAGGAAAGAAGGGAAAAGAATTAATGTGAAAAAAAGGAAAAAAAACCCAGAAACAAAGTCTTTGTAAACAGGGAGGAGTGCAGGGGTTGAAGGGAGGGCAGGGGAATGTGGAAAAAATAAGAACCAATATATAATATGTAAAGGTACAAGTTCCCAATTATGCATGACATCATACTGTATACCTAAAATGTGCCAATAAACTTAGTGAATAAAAAAGTATAATCAATACTATATTATAATTTAGAAGAATGAAGTTTGTAAAAGTTAACCTGTTATTCTATAATTTGCTTGATTGTACACTTATATTGCCTTATATAAAAATATCACAATGAACTCTGTTTTGTCATTGATTTAGTTTGGCAGTAAGACACATTTGAGAGTCTGCATTCAAATTTTTAATGGAATTAGAATTATAAAATTGAGCAATGCGTGTTTTTACTATTTTTTCTGTAGGCAATAAATAATTTCTGAGGCAGTAAGTATAAATTAGTGTATTTGTCCATTACTTATAAAAGATAAACCTGTATTTTCAGAGTTTATAATCGCATTTGTACTTTGAAGCAAGCTCCCTGATTAATTTCCTCTTAATATCTCAGATTCAGTTTCTTCTTATACATGAAATGAAGTCCTACATGGATTGCCTAGAATTATTTAATAGTTGTCATTTGCTTCTCAATAAAAAGCATGTATTTTATCAGCAGGAAACCAAAATGTCTTGAAGACTATTGGAGTTTACTCCAACTTTTATTGAATAATGTATTCAGCTGGAAGTGATTTAAAGAATGGCTTTTGATTCAGTGGCTATCAAATGTTTCATGGACAGCAGAGATGAAATTTAAACCTTTGTAGCAACACGATTATTATGTCAATCAGAATTATTATGTCCTGAGAGTAGGACTGTAATTCCATTAGAAATCTTTTCCAAGACATATGCTCATAAAATGATTAGAATTTTGAATCATGACAAAATTGATGATTCATGAATTATACATGTGTCTCACTTAAGAAAAATGTGTTGCACTCTCTGTGTACTTAATGTACTCTCAGTGCCTGAAACATACATCTAATTTCAGAATCAAGCTAAAAATTTCAAAAAGAAGCTATGCACATCCCATCTTGATAGTTTCCCTTTCTTTCTTTTTTCTCTTTCTTTCTTTCCTTTCTTTCTTTCTTTCTTTCTTTCTTTCTTTCTTTCTTTCTTTCTTTCTTTCTTTCTTTCTTTCTTTCTTTCTTTCTTTCTTTCTTACTTTCTTTCTTTTCTTCCTTTTTCTTTCTTTCATTGTTTCTTTCTGCAATAAGGGAGATGATGATAAACAAAAACTGAGAAAGAAAGTTATAGTTTTCTTATATCTTTGAGACCTCCTGTATTTATCCAGGAAAGGACTGCATAACAGGAAGAATTGAATTCAATAAGTCTGTGAACTATGAAGTTTAGGATTGAGAAAAATTAAGATGGCTTTCAAAAGATTCTCATCCCTTTACCTTTATCCTGAACCAATAGTTTTTTTTTCCTGGCAGATATTGCCCCTAGTCTTTTGAAGAGATTCTTATTCTTCGTTTATACCTGGAAAAAAAGAATGGGTCTCTAATTATTAACCTAGTTAATATTTTTGCAACCTTAAGCATCTACCAAAATTTGTGGTCATTTGCCTTAAAAATAGGACAAAACATTAAATGCAATTTTAGTCAAACAATATTGAGATTTGCATCTATGGATCTTAAGCATCAACCTCTGGTAAATTACATTTGTTTTTCAATTTCAAGGGCTGCTGTATCATTAATTACATTATTTAGAAGGCACTAAAATGAATAGACACTTCACAGAAGTACAAATGGACAATAAATACATGAAAAAATGTTCAACATCTCTGGCCATTAAAAAATGCAAATTAAAACAACACCATCATTCCATCTCGCCCCAGAGAGAATGGCTGTCACCAATCAATCAAAAGTTACAAATGCTGATCAGGCTGCAAGGAAAGGGGAACACTTCTACATTTTTGGTGGGAATGTATACTAGTACAACACTTATGGAAATCAGTATTGGGATTCCTCAAAAAGCTAAAACCAGAAATTCCATTTGACCCAGCTTTTCCCCTTCTAGGTATTTTCCCAAAAGAGTTGAAGGATCATATTACACTGATACATGCATACCCATGTTTATAGCATCACAATTCACGATAGCTCAATCTTGGAAGCAGATTTGTGCCCATCAGAGGATGAATGGATAAAGAAAATGTGTTTATATACAATGGAATACTACTCTGCCATAATGAAAGATAAACTTGAGTCATTTGTAGGAAAAGGACTGCAACTAGAAACCATCATATTAAGTGAAATAAATCAGACACACAAGCTTAAATATTGCACGGTTTATTTCATATGAGACATATATAAATAGAGAGCAAAGTAAAAGATAGATAATAGGATTAAAAAGAAAGTTTCCTAAAACCTTTCTGGCTTATTAATCAAAGCATTGTGATTTTATTTCTGCATTTTGGTATGTTTATAGTATTTGACAACTTTTCAGTGTGATGGTAGGACTTCTAATATTGCCTGGAAATTCATTCCAGTTTCCTTTCTTTGTTTAACTAAAACTACAAATAGTTGTACTTTGCTTTCCTTCTTCAAATAAAAAGGTTCCATTTTTCATAGGGGTATGTTTTAAAATGAGAATATACTTATTTTTAAATATATGTATTATATACATATATTTGTATTATAGATACTGACAAAACTAGTGAAAGATACAAATAAAACAATGAACAATTCATACTTTAAGATAAAATATATTTTAACCTGAGGATAAAAACTGAAATAATTCTGACTTTACTTCAAAGAATTGAGACATCATGGTAAAGTTTTCAAATAAAATGGCTTATTAAGCCCAGTACTAAACTACAGAATATTCTTAAACACCAGAATAATGCTAAAGTAACTCTTTGCTACCTGGAAAATTACTGAAAATCGTGATTCATTACAGTGGTACCTTGGTTCACGAACTTAATTTGTTTTACAGTTTGGGGTAAGATGCTGTGTTTGTGTTTGTGTTTGTGTGGGGAAGACA
Organism: Fukomys damarensis; assembly: GCF_012274545.1. Taxonomy (NCBI): domain Eukaryota; kingdom Metazoa; phylum Chordata; class Mammalia; order Rodentia; family Bathyergidae; genus Fukomys; species Fukomys damarensis. The sequence continues at coordinate 28,567,102 of NW_022900943.1, read as the reverse complement.
GCCATGGTCATGTTTGTCACCTGATGAAGAATTTGCAAATGGAAACAAAATTTGGCCCGATGCTTTTATTTGCTAACTGAATTGTTTGTACACAGAACCATTTGTGACCGAGGCATTACTGTATTTTGAATTATCAATAATACTGCTAAGTTTTCTGTGGGGAAAGGACTGAGTGAAAATATAGGAACGTAGAAATCTGTTAGTTATTGATTCACAATAGAATCTAAGTTACTTAAAATATACAGATGTGTCTTAATGACAGCAATACATTATATTCATGAAAGAAACACTTGTGAAATTTAAAAACCTGCAGCTGAGCCAATGAAAGATAGTTTATTCCAGGGAAAGAAAGTGTTAAAATTTATCAATGAATCTGGTAGATCGATTCTGTCAATGGCCCCAGCTAACGGCCTCCTTATATCGCTCTGTTTGCCTTGCATCTTTGTGGTCCTCTCTTCCTCTCACTCTGGGCTTTGCTAAGTGACTTTCTTGGTCAATGGAAGATTTGCATGATTTGACTTATTATCTCTTGGTCTTCTGCCTTTATCATTAAAAAAAAAAAGCCTGGTTTAGGAGAGAGGATCATGAACTGAGGTGGAAGTGAGCTGAGTCAGTCAGTTGCTCCTTTAAGTCCCCAGAAATGTGAGTTTAGCCATATCCATCCAAGCTGCCTTGTCAACCCAAAACTGACCACTAACAGGAAGTGAGGCACTGCTCAGCTAAAGCTGAGAATACAGAATACTCAATCAATTAAGAAAACTATTTTGTTTGCTCTGAGGCTTTGCATCCCTTGTTATGTAGTACTATTGCAGCAGTACAGAACTCATGCACTAAGAAAGGATGTTGGCCACAGTTCACTTGCTCACAAATGATATATGCACACAAATGCAATATGTAGATTCAGGCTATCCTATTAAAGAAGTTTTAAACGTGTGAAAATAAAGAATAATAGAGAGCATGATACAATTAGGAGAGTGTATTCAAAGCACACGTAACAGAGATGCTTATTTTGCATTTTCTTTGAGTCAACATTTCATGCTTTTTTTCTATAGAGAAATCTTACCATACTGCTATTCCTAGCTGAGCAAGGTATTGAACACTTATAATACCAGCACTTGGGAGGTTGAGGCAGGATAATTGCCATGAGTTCCAGGACACCCTAGACTATACAGTGAGCTCAAAGCCAGCCTGAATTATATAGTGAAAACTTGTCTCAAAAAGCTCCCCCACCAAAAAAAATTACCCAGTGTAAATAATATTATTCTTAGGACACATAACATGCATGTTAGAGTCTAACTTGTAATAAGTCCAAAGTGTTTGATTTATAATAAAAATTTTTGATAATTAGTATTATTGATGCTATAACATTTACCTTAACGTGGATACAATGAAAATAACAATAGGTGATATGGCACTTACTATATGACAGTTACTATTCTAAGTTTCTTACACAGATCAAGTCAAGTCATCCTAATTGCAACCTACTGTGGTAGCTACAATTATTTTCATCATTTATAGATCAGAAAATAGGACACACAAAAATTGAATGAATTGCTCAGATTCACACAGAATAAATATTGCTGGAGCTAAAATTTGAATCTAAACAATCTCTTTGAAGATCCCACACCTTGCAAATTCTATGTTTCAAATTTGCAGAAAGCATAGAAAACTTTTCATTTACTAAAAGTCACTCCCAGTGATAAGAGCTCTGGTGGAGAAAGAATATTACTACCAACTTACTCAAAATGATACAGATTTAAAAAAATTCTTCCCAAGTAAAAAATGAGATAATTTTAAGTGTACTTTGTAAAAAAGGGCTCTAATTAGGTGTCTTCGGGTTAGTACACCTTTTTTTCACATTTGCCTCATTATTAAAATCAGATGGGGTAATTCATGTGGTTCAACTGCAAAGTGTTAATATCAGACGGTGCAAATATTAAGCAGAAATTTAAGAGGAAATAAAAAAGGCATTAAAGTATGTTAGCATTGAAATCCTTTTTTTTTGAGAGAGAGAGGGTTTAGCTCAGGCTGGTCTTGAACTTACTATGTAGCCCAGGCTAGCCTCTAACTCATGGTGATCTTCCTGCGTCAGCCCCCAGAGTGCTGGGGTTACAGTTGTGAGCCACCACTCCCAATAGGATTGAAATTTTAAACGTATGCTGACCTCATTCTCTCATCCAACAGTTTTCCATATTTACTACACTAACCACTCACTCTGCAGGAGTCTGGATGTCACCTTTACAGGGTCTAGTTTAACATGTCTGCATTTGTGAAGGAGTGTAGATTGAGAACACTGAGCAATTTTCAGATCCATCGACCCTAGAGAAGTGCTATGCACTAGAACTTTCTGTGAAAATGATAATGTTCTATATCTTTGGTATCCACATGTGCTTCACATTCAATTGAGAAATGCAAATGGTAGTTATACTTAATTTCATTTAATTTCAAGTAATTTGATTTTCAATATAAATAGCTGCATGTGGCTCTTTGCTTTTGTATTGGATAGGTCTGGAGCAAGGGTCAGCACATAGTGGCCTGATGGCCAAAGTCAGCCGTTCCCATTTATTTACGTGTTTTTTTCTGCTACTTTCACCTTATAAAGGCAAAGCAGAGTAATTGCAATGCTACCACGTGGCCCAAAGAGATAAATAAGTTTTACTCTCTGGTTTGTTACTGAAAAGATTTGCTGATCTTTAGGGCATGGGTATCCAACTTTTTGGCTTGCCTGGCCTTGTTGAGTGAAGAGGAATTGTCTTGAGTCACATAAATGCTATATAACATAGTTAATATATATATATGTATATGGAACACAACTGCCTTTTGAAAAATCTTTTTTTATTAGGTACGTTGAAATGCTACCATGGGTAGTTGCTATGTTTTACTCACCCATCCTACAAGGGCATGTAAGGACGCAGGCAAATTTCAGTTGCCTGGCTGTATGCTGTGAATACAAGTGGTAGTTAGCCCTGTCCCATGACCTACTCTACACAGTGTTTCATGGTGGTCTACTTAGTTCACGGTCAACCACTGAAAAATTGTCATGAAAGATATTGTTTAAAAACCACATAGTAATGTCGTAGGACCACATTACTAAGTGTCCAGGACCACATGTGGCCTATGGACTGAACATGCCTGGTCTAGAGCATTTCTCTGAGGGAAATAAGTGACCTGTAATTTAGGTTCCTTTTTGAAAACATGGGGAATCAAAAGGATGCTTTCATAAGTAAATAAGAATGAATTAAATAATGATCTTTGATTTACAAGCTGATTATGGGTATTTTTGGCAAGTCTTTCATTTCTGGGTCTACTTGTATTGACTGATTTTTCCCTCTTGGATAGAGGCTATTTTTCTGTCTCTTTGCAAGCCTGGTAATTTTTCACTGGATGCTAACTATTGACTTTCACCTTGCTGAGTACTAACTTTAATTACATTTCTTTAAATAATGTTGCATTGTGTTCTAGAACATAAGGAGATCAGTTTTATCCTTTTGACGTTTGGTTTAAAGCTTTGTGATGAAAGTTCAAGAGCAGCCTTAAAATAGGGATATTTTAGCCCCACTTTTAAGATCTCTATATTAGGTCTCACTAGGATGAAATCTCTCCACTCCAACTGGTAAGATGTTAATTCTCTATCAGTTTGATTTAACTTTGGGAACTATTTGGTCCTTGAAATTTTCCAGTGGCTCATTCTGCAGTCTCATGAAGTACATGGATCAGGGCTCTGGCAAAGACTAGATGGAACTTCTCTTTGAGTATCAAGAGCTCTTTATGCAGCTCCCTCCTTTCCAGAACTCTGCCATGCAAATCTAGCTGCTCTAATCTCCTGTTTTCTGTCTTCTGTTTCCCTAACTCAGAAAGAATGGATGAATTCCCCAACCTGGTGCTGTAGCCTGAAAGATGCCCACAGGCAGTAACCTAGGGGCACTCTCAGAGCTTATTTCATTTTTCTCCTTTTACTCAGAAATCAATTTCCTATGCAAACTTGTCAGTGTCTGAAAATAGTTTCAACTATTTCTCAGGTATTTCTAAATGTTTATGATAGGACAGAAATCCCTGGTATAGTTAATTCTTCATGGGCAGAAATGAAAGTGCAACAGTATTCTTTTAAGGTATCTCCAAGAAGAAAAAATTATATAAAAGAGGAATATGTATATTAATGTTAAATTATTTAGTTAATATGTTAATGTAAATGCAAAACATTTATAAACCTATTTAATCAAGTTAATGCAAAAGATTTTAATTGTATAATTTGTTCTTTCCTTTTTATTTTTATTCATAATCTGGAGGAGATATATATTCTCTATTAATTCAAACTATTTCTCAGCTTCTTTGAATTTATGTAAAGAAAACATTGTTCCCTATAATTATAGGACTATACTTGTAGAAATAGATGCATTTCAAGTATCTGATATAAGGAAATTCTGGTAAATGTAGATGATTTAGATAATGATTACAAATTTATATTTTAGTAAGTCTGCTTTAGTGCATATGTTTGACTGTGTTTTTTTTTTTTGTGGTACTGGGGATTGAACTCAGGACTTTGCACTTGCACAGGTGAGGTATGTGTTTGACTATGGAAGCAAGTGTGAGAACTTGGGCAAGACAAAGACATCACATATGTGTCTTGCTGATTTATAAGAAATTTTTGAAATATCTTTATATATACCATTTTCTATCATTAGGATTAATAAGTATAATTTTTCAATAATATTTTGAATGTCAAAATATTTTAAAATACTTTTAATATGAAATTAAATGTTTTAATACAATATTTCAAGTATAATTAACGTATTCTCTAGATAAAAAGTTAACTATTGTTTCTCAGCCATCTTGGTATATTTTTCTTGTTGGCATTAGAAAGAGAAAAAAAAATGGTGAGCTATATTATAAAGACAAATTTCCATTTTTTTGATTGATCGGGGCTTGCCAGTTTAAGGCCTGTCCCTGAGCAACTGAAAAGGATGGAGCCTTTTGTTAAAGAGACACTGGCTGAAATGGACCAAGAATTGAAGACTAAGGATTCGGTTCAGATGCTGAAGTCAGAAAGTGGACAGCACTTGAGGTTGTGCGGGCTACAGCCACCATATTATAGCAATGGGGTAGTGGGTTAGGGGGAAGAGGAGGAGGAAGGGGCTCAGGACCTCAAACAGATCACTCCTCCACAAAAAGAGCAGGCTCATAAGCCATTTCCACTTTGGAGTTTGTATTCTTCCCTACTTAGTTTTTAAAGAACTGCAAATATGTTCATCTAAAAATCTCTCTTTTCTGTAGTCAATCGTCAGATTCTAAAAAGAGCAAATATTTCCACTCCTCTGAACATCACTTTTATGTTAGGTTTTTTTGAAATAAATTCCTGGAAGAAATAATATTTTAAAAGTATAGGTATTTAAATTTATTTTTTATTATCTCAATTTGTATTATATATATATATATACATATATATATGTGTATATATATATATATCTTAAAATTACATTATTAGGTATAAATGTTTAATAACTCTATATATCTTATTTTTATTAATTTTATCAGTACATTTAGGGTATACAATATAATGACATTCATCATTGGAAATTTGCACCTTTACATAATCCATCTTGATTCTTATTTTTTCCCATTCTCCTGCCCTCAGTCAAACCCCTCCCTCTCTCCCTATCTGCAGAGACTTTGTTTCCATTTTTTTCATTGTTTCATATTAATTCCATTTCCCTCTTTCTTTTCTACCCCTCCCATCTCCCCTTTCCCTTTACACCTTTTCTTCCTATTTCACATTATCTATTATATTTTAGTCCTTATTTGCACTTTCCATTTCTCAAACAGAGAAGCTATTTGGTATTTGCACGTGTGTCCTATTTATTTAACTTAAGAGTATTGCCTCAATGTGCATCCATTTAGCTATAAATGTCTCTAACATTTAGTTCTTTATGGCTGAGTAGTACTCCATTTTATTAAAAAAAAACACATTTTCTTTATTCAGTCTCCTGTTGATGGGCAATTGGACTGCTACACAGATTCAGTGCAACCCTAGATGAAATCCCAGCAGCATACTTCACAGAACTTAAGAGAGAAAAAAAAAAAAAGCAAAAATTCATTTGGAACAAGAAGAGATCTAGAATAGCAAAAGTAATTTTAGGCAATAAAGAGAAGGTCCCCAACTTGAAACTATACTACAAAGCTTCTGTGATAAAAACAGCATGGTACTGGCAAGGAAACAGACCTGAAGACCAATGGAACAGATTAGAAGATGCAGAAACAAGTCCAGATGCACTCAGCCACCATCTTTGACAAAGAAGCCAAACACCCTCACTGGCGGAAAGACAGACTCTTTAGTATGGTGCTGGAAAAACTGGTTTTCAACATGTCAAAAATTAAAACTAGACCTATATCTCTGACCATGCACTAAATTAAAATTGAAATGGATTAAAGAACTAAATATTAAAACAAAAACACTAAACTATCTGGAAAAGAGGTTAGGTAGAATTCTGGAAGACAATGGCCTAGGAAAAGATTTTATGAACAAAACCTCAGTTGCCCATGAACTAGCATAAACAATCAACAAGTGGGATGTCTTCTTATTAAAAAGCTTCTGGTAAAAAAATAAAAGCTTCTGCATAGCAAGAGAAACCACCAACAATGTGAAGAGACAACCCACAGTGTGGGGAAAAAATTTCACCAGCTGTTCCTCAAACAAAAATCTACTATCTATGTTTGTTTGTTTGTTTGTTTTTGGTACCAGGGATTGAACTTGGGTCCTTGCACTTGCAAGGCAGGCCACAGAACCACTGAGCTAAATCCCCGGCCCCAAATTCTACTATCTAGAATATATAAAGAACTTAAACAAATCAGACCTCTCAAATTAAAAAACCCAATCCAAAAATGGGCATCTGAAATGAACAGATATTTTTCAGACAAAGAAGAAATAACAAGTAAACATGAAAAAAGATTCAACATCACTGGTAATTCAAGAGATGTATACCTTATTGTCAAATGAACCTACTTATCAATTTTATTTTCTCTAGTTCTTTTTAAACTTAAAATCTTTACATGGTTGTATGCCTTGCTTTTACTTTTTATTTGAAACATTTGCTTTTTATCATTTTGTCATGCTTTTCTAGTCTTTTTATTTGTTTTTGGACTAGCTAAGTTTTCTTATTATTCTCTGCTATCCTATCTATTGGCTTTTCAACTATACATTCTTTTGATAATTTCATTTAGTGATCAATCTAGAGATTGTAATACACATCTTTGAATGACTACTTTACCACTTTGAACACACACACACACACACACACATATACACAGTGATGTTAGAAACATCATATCAAAATTCCTTTTACTTTTCATTTGTGTTATTTTTGTCATTTATTTTCCTTTCTACTATTGCAGATATCTAAATATAATGTGACTTTTGTTGTTTTAAGAAGTAAATTTCCCTTAAAATAGAAGAGAGACTTTTAAAATATTTCTGCACATATTATCCTTTCTGGTATTGTTTATATTTCCTTTGTTTCCTTTGGTTCATCTGAAATAAGTTTTCTTCATTATGAACAACTCTGTAATTCTGGCTGTGATTTGTGAATATTTGTTTCATTTGTCAGAAAATAGTTTTACTTTACATTTATTTTTGATTTTTTTGCTGAATATAGATTTTTAGGTTGCAAGTTTATTTTTATTTTAGCATTTTGAAGATATTACCCCATTGTCTTCTCTGTTTTATTCTTTTTGTTAAAAAGTCAGTTGCATTTCCTGATATTTTCTCTTGAATCTAATAATGCCATTTTTTATCCTTCCTTCACTTTGATGATTTTGAAAATTTTTCTTTTATTAATGATATATTCCTATTTGACTATGATGTATTACTATGTGTCTTTCTTTGTGTTTATCATGTTTGGATTTGGTGGGTTTCTTGAATCTGTAGGTTAATATTTTATTTCAATTTTGGAAAAATCTTTGGCCTCATTTCTTGTCTATTTCATTCTTTCTCCTTTTGGAAATTTAATTACTCATATGCTAGTTGGTAGCTGTTTGGAAGTGATTTGCTTCTACCACCCAAGCTCAAAAGAAAAAAAAAAAAAGGAAGACAAAAAGAAAAAGTTAAGGGAAGAAGAGAAAAAGATATGTTGAAGTCCCAATCCCAGCCCCTGGAAGATGCGTTAAGGTGGGATCATACAGGAGTAAGTGGCCCTAGTTCAATGTGGCTTCTTTATAAGAAGATGGATATGTGAAATGAAACACATATACCCTGAATACTAAGGGAAGAAGGATGAAATGGAAAGACCTCATTCAATAGTACCGGAGGAGGATTAACCTGGTGTCTTCATCCATTTTCTGTTCCTAGTCACACAGTTGTGCAGAATGGGCAAGTTATAAAGAAAAAAGTGTTTGCTTTGTCTCACGGTTCTGGTCCAAGGTCAAGTAAAGGGTCTATATCCAACCTGGTCCTCAGTGAGTGCTCGACCTTTCTCTCTGCCCTACTTCATTGTGTCACCCAAATGAATTACATAAAATGACATGCTGACAATGACATGCAAATAGTATCACATGATATACTATGGAGCAGAACCAATTATTAAAAGTATGAGTATTTAAAGTTTTTATTCTCTCAGTGTGTACTTCATATATATGTTTTGAAATTACATTATTAGGTGTACATGTTTAATAATTCTATATCTTATTTTTGAATGAACCTTCTTACCAATTTCATTCTCAATATTTCTGTTTATACTTTTTGCCTTAAAATCTTTACATAGTTGGTTCAACATGAATTTCACAGAGGACAAATCAAAATAAAGCCATAGCCATGGGAGAGACAGGATGGAAAAGAGAGAAATGCATTTCTCACTTTCATTTTATGTGGTTCATGTGGATGACACAACGAAGTAAGTCAAGGAAGAAGTCCTAGTATTTACTGGGGACTAGGTTGGATGCAGGCTCTTTACTTAAATGTGATGTTTTAATCTTTATGCAGCCTTAGCAGGCAGTTTTTATTATCCACTGTAGAGGGGAGGCAGGATTCAAGATGCTCATTATCAATAATTCGTCTAACATAATTTACTTTCAAAGTGACAGTTGAATTTCAAATTCAGTTTTGTCTGATTTAAAAATTGAAGGAAGGGTTTTATTTTTGGTTTCTGGAATTAAAACACTGAGAGTGAATAAAACAAAATCATCCTATGTCTTTTTCTAATAACAGAAACTATATTATCATAGATCAATGTTTTTTAAAACTGGAATTTTTGAAACTTTAGAAATGAAACATAGACCCCCTGACATTCTTTGTAAAATCTTATAGTGTAGGCCCATAATTAGTCACCCCTAGGATGTTCATAGTACATTCAAGAAGGTAGATTTTCTCATGTCACGATTTGATAAGGCAGGATTCATGAGGGATGAGTAGGACATAATGCTCTCATGAAGTTCATCATTGGGTAGAAAAGCTGACATGTAAATAGATACTTAGACAAAAGATAAATGATTCAGTAGAAACGTGAAAATAACACTGTGGGAATACAGAAGGGGAAATCACTAATGCTGTCTAGTCATTGCAACGAAGTGTCAGATATTTTTCTCAGGGAAACAACAGTAGTAATTCTCCATGTGAACCCTGTGGGGAACTACAGATATCCAAGTCTCAGAGGTATGGGAACATTCTGTGTAGGTAGAATCCACAGAGCAGTAGCAGGCAGTGTGTCAGGGAAGGCAGGAAGTTCATGGGTGATCTTGTATGCTAAGCTAATGACTGGACTTTATGTGGACTAATAGTCTTTAGCTTTTCAGGTTAGGAACCTTTCTGACAATCTGATCCCAGATACCATGCCTTCACTTTTATATATGCACCCAAATTTCTGTGTGATTTTAGGGGCTGCACAAAAGAGGAACTTTGTAGTATGTGATGGGACTCTTGTAGGCAGCTCAGTGAGGGTCTTCTAGGGTTTCATTTATGTCACAAATCGTGCAGCAGTACTAAAGGGCTTTGATATTTAGATGAAGAGATTCATCATTTACAGGCTGTGGCAGAGAAATGGTTATGCCTCATATCCAAGCATTGGAAATAGAAAGAGAAAGGGGGAGACAATTTTGAGGTGTATAATAAGAGTTTTTTTAAAATCTAGTACCAGGGATCAAACTCAGGACCTTGCGTTTGTGAGGCAGGCACATTGACACTTAGCTAAGTCTCTGGTGCTTGAGCTGTATTTTAGAGGGAAAATTTATACAAGTCCAGAATGGACTGGATGGAGCTGGATACTAAAAGAGAAGTCTAGGCCATAGGTATGTTGTCAGGCCCGAGGGTCTCTTCCATCCTTGTCTGGGGAAATGCAAGGCTTCTCTTTCATGTAACACTAAGTGTAGGATAATTTCTTTTGTTCCTTCTTTTCCTCAGAGATTGGTCTTCATGTTCATTGTTCTCAATATGAAAACACTGGGGATATGTTCAACTTTTCAGTTGGATTCCGGGCAGTACTATGCAGACTATACTCAACAGTTCACATATTCCCATTCTTAATCTGTTTAATCCTGCCAGTGGCCCCTGTTCCTTCACAGGCCACTATGATTAGAGGTCTGTTTCTGAATTATCTTCAGTGACTTCCTCCTAACTGTACAGTGGCAGTGCTGAGGAGCTTCTTGATTGATATTCCTAATGAGCTTTTATCTCTCAGGATTTATTAATCAATGGATCAAAATATTGTACTATAGGTGATTAAATGCAATAACTCCAAACTACCTCAAGCAAAATAGATTAAAATTCAGTGTACAAATTTCTATGCTTCATAATCAGTTTCTCCAGTAGTAAAAGCCTAATTTGTCAGCTCTGGCTGCACATTCCTTGATCCCCATCACACCTGCATACAAGTAATGGCTATCTTTGGACAGCTTCTGAGTCTGTAAGAAATCTTGAAAGGTGCTTATAACCTAGTTACTTTCATAAAAACACTAGCAAATTGTTGAGTAAGGCTGAAACCAGAAAAATACATATTTAATTTTATTTGGAGTTTTTATTTGAAATTGTTCTCCCTACTTCGTAGAGCTGTGCCCCAGTATAGATATTTGGTATTTAAACTAGTGATATATTTTCTAATTTGTATGCAAAGCAATACATATGGAGTTTTGACCAGTGAAGAAATTTATATTATTTTGTGAGATGGACTAAATATTGTTGACAAGAGGTTACTGTTTTGACTTATAAGGGTAAGATTCTCAAGGAGTTGATAAGTCCCTGTGAGCTCATCTCCACACATGGGAGTGCTGCACACTTTGTCTTCAGACCAGAAATGATGTGGATTCAGTGAAATGAGAAGCAAATGTGTTCATGTATTGTCAGAGGAGCTTGAGTGGGAGTAGCTAGTTTGCTTGTCTATTTTGGTGCTATACAGATAAAGTATCTGCCACTTTATAGTGAGAAAAAGATAATAGTTCAAGCTATGTGAGTCATATTAGTCCTGACTTCTTGGTTGCCAAGAGCAGAAATTTGCTACCCAAAGTTGCCTGTAAAGTTGTTTTTATATTTATTTCACATTAGTCAAAGGACAGGAGTCATATCTGGCTGAGAATTCACAGGATGGGCTGCATTTTTAGCAATTTTCAAGAGTGGCTGCTGCAAGTCATGTTGGTGTCTGATGGTTAATATGACTTCCCATCCATTTTCTCTCTCTATAGTTTTTATTTCTCTTAGTGTTGTTGAGGGATCATATATTGGGTAGAAAGTGAGCAGGATAGAAAAAGTCAGGGACTGGGGAGGGCTGGGGCAGAACAGTCAAGGACAACTTCTATTATTGATTCTAATGGAGATATATCGCTTTAAAATAAAATGGCTTTAATAATCATGTTGGTAAGTACCGTGAACAAGGCACCGTGCTACAACTTTTTCCTATTTCCCTTGTCTAATTTAATCTTAAAATACCTATTTAAAGTTGACAGGATTATATCTGTATTGCAGATAAGGAAACTAGAGTTTTGAGAGAAAGAAACAAATCATTGTCCAAGGTCACATCTAAAGTAAGCAGTGATGCTAAGACTGACGTTTAAGTCTGCTTGAGTCAAATGAATAGCTTCTTACCCCAGTGCAATATGATGAACTCATCTTAACTAAGAATTTACTACCCTCAAGGTTTTGAGGGAATTTTTTTCTTTGTCCAAAGAGGAGAGGGAGAAATAATGCTAATGGTTTCAGAAAATGCATCTCAACAGTCGTTAGGTAGTCAGGATAAGCTTGCACTATCTGCTAAAACAAGTAACTCCAACATCACAGTAGCTTCAGCCAATAAATGTTTACTTTTCCACTCTCTCTCTAATTATGATATTCTTGGTTGAGTGGCTCTCTACAAAATAATTTAATGTGCAAGAGGTAACTCAAAAATCCCTGCTTTTTCTGTTTTTGTGCCTCTATCATCTTTAACAGGTTTTCTCTAAATTGCTGAAGAAAGTAAATGTGTGGAGAAGCCCAACTGGTGTTAACTACTTTGTACTGGAAATTACACATTATTTCCACTTGAAATCTTTGAATGAGAACAGGCATATGGCTTTTGCTGGAACACCTAAGTGTCTAATGAGTGTCTACCATGCTATGTGTTTATTAGAAGTGTTTTTCTCAATTTCTAAGTATAGAGCGGATTTTTAATCATATTTGTGTTATTAATTTCTAAAGTAATCAAATTCTATGCATAAAAATAATTTGTAAAAACAAAAATCCTTTGAATTGTATTGATACTACTTTCATAATTTTGTATGTAGTAATTTTTCATGAATATTCCACATAACGCAAGAACAGTATGTATATTTCACCATTTTTGGCACTGATTAATGCATTAGTTCAATGTAAGTGTACTGTATGCCTAAAAAATACTAATCAACTCAATGAGAAATAAAATAAATGCAGTAGTTAAAGCTAATTAATTTGGTAGTACTGTTTGTATCCTAATTAATTTTTTGCATACTTGAGAAAATTGTATGAAAATCTCCTATCATGGTGTAACATTTGTTTATTTTTCTTTATAATCTTCTCATGCTTTTAAAAAATTGGGTTTGTATTATTAAGTATGTATATTTTCTGGCATTCTTTAATCTTTTCTTTTCTTTTTTTTTTTTTGGTACTAGGGATAGAACTCAGGATCTTGCCCTTTTGGGCAGGTGGTAGAACCACTGAGGTAAATCCCCAGCTAGTATTCCTCAAACTATTTCACAAGAGTGTTACAGAAGCCAGAAGAGGGTGATGAAAATTAAATTCCTAGGATAGAAATATCAAACTTATACTTAATTGAGTCTAAATTCAATATTACCTTATGTTGTTGGGCTCAGTGACACGTGTCTGTAACTCAGCTAATGGGAAGACTGGGGCAGGAGGAACACAAGTTCAAGGCTCACCTCAGTAACTCAGTGAGAACCTGTCTCAAAATCAAAACAAAATGGGGAAAGGGTTGGGCATGCAGCTCCATGGTAGAACACCCCTGGGTTTGATCTCCCATAACTAAGATAAAGTAAATAAACAAAGCAATGACTTGGAGGTGTTGGAAATTAAACTTTCTTTCACAAACTCATCCTGAGGTGAAGGGGTCAGCCAGCAAAGTGACTCCATACAGTCACTCAGGCGCTTTTCTACCTGCACTTACTTGCTCATCACCACAGGTATTGTCCACCTGCAGGCAAAAAAATAGGAAGAGGGTGCATTTATGCTGTTGCTTCTTGAAAGAGGGGAAAAAAGACACTGGTGTCTTACTATTATTATTGTATTAAGCCCTCAGTATTTCACTCCAACTTATACATATATTTAACACTTTCTTTTCTGCATTTTAATGCTTTCTATGCTCTTTTGTTTCTGCCATCCCAGATTCATTTTTGATGCTTTTCCTCCCATCTGAAGAATATCCGTTGGAATTTTTATTTTTATTTTTTAAATTGAGTTTATTGGTACATTCTAGGTATACAGTACAGTTACATTCATTATTGGGATCTTGTACTTTTACATGACAGGTCTTGGTTCTCATTTTTTTCCCCTTGTCCTTGCCCTCCCTTCACTCTGGAATTTCTTTTAAGAAATTGCTTTCAGAAAACTCTATTTTTATTTGTCTGACAAGGTCTTTATTTTGTCATCATTCTTACAAACATTCAATGTTGCCAACCCTGCCCACATCCAGGCCATGTAAGGTTTACTGGGTTGTGTTTTACTCAGCAGAGCATCTAGTCCTGGTGGTTGAGAATTCCAACTAATTTTTCTCAGTATCATGAAAATATTTCTCCCTCTATCTCTTGATTTCAGCACTGCTGTTGAGATGCCATTCCAGTCAAATTATGAAGTCTTTCTTCTTCCTGTCAACTTGATGTTGTGTTCTGTTCGTGTTTTTTTTTTTTTTTGCTCTTTTTGATGGTGGCATTCTGCAAATACACTGTGATGGGTTTTGACATAATTTATTTTCATTTACTTTGGTTGGGTGTTATTGGGCTTCTCAAATCGGTAGAATATGTTTTAGCTACTACTTCAATATTCTCAGCCATTTAGTGATTGTTTCAGCCCTGCCTTTCCTCTTGTCTCCATCTGATAACCCTAAAATACCAGTTAGATTTATGTTGGAAATTATAATGCCATCCCTGTCATTTAAATGCTTTTTGTAGTTCTAATTACTTTATTTCTGTATGGCATTATGGATTTTTTTTCTTTTATTGAGTTTATTGGTACTTTTTAGGTACACAGTACAGTTACATTCATCATTGGGATCTTGTACCTTTGCATGACAGGTCTTGGTTCTCGTTTTTTATTTTTTAGAAATATTTTCTGCAATTCTCTCTTTTGTTTCATCTGATCTGTCAAATTTATCCCATGGTTTTAATTGCGTTTGCTACATTTTCATTTTGAAAAAAAAAAACCTTTGTCTTTCTTTAAATCTTAGTAATTACAAATAGTTTCTTATTCATATTTTAATCTCCCTTTTATTTGTTTTTTTCCTTATGTTTCTTGAATATATTGATAATATGCTCTTTAGGGGGATTTTTACTTTGTCTTCATTGAAACAGGCTATTTTCTGTGTAGTCCCTGGGGGCTTTCAGTTTTATGAAGTTGTGGGAAGTTAACATTTCCCATCAGACTCCTTACCTGCAGCATGCCTTGAAGTATTCCCTCTGTTTTTGATGTTGTAAGAGCTGAAGATTAAGATCCGACGTATAACCCCAATGCTGTCAGAGTAGAAGCCAGTCTCGGTGACAGGCTCCTATCTCTGGATTCTTGTTCACTTAGTTTTTAACTCTGAACTCTTTTCTCCCACTTCATTAACAGATTTAAAAGTTTTAGAAAACAATTCCTTCTGCATTTTTGAGTTATGGGCTATACTGTGACCATATAAAGTTGTATGTTGAGTTCCTGATCCCTAATACTTCAGGATGTGACTATATTTGGGGACAGAACCTTTAGAAAAGTAATTAAGGTAAAAGGAGATCATATGAGTAGCCCTAATCTGATATGACTGCTCTCCCTATAAGAAGAAGAGATTAGGACAGAGACAAACCCAGAGGGAGCATCTTGTGAAGACCCCAGAAGAAGGTGATCACACAAAAGCCAAGGGGAGAAGGTCCCAAAGAAACCAGTCCTGCTGGCACCTTGGTCTCAGACTAGTAATGTTGTTTAAGCAGGCTTGTCTGAGGTACTTTGTTACAACAGCCCTAGCTCATGAATTTAAGGATCACTAGTGTATCTAAAACAGTGTGGCCTTTTAATTTTCTTTAACCATCCTTAAAATGAAAGTCAATCATCATAGATTTCCTGGAACCAAAAAAGAGGAGCAAAGAATACAGAAAATGCTATCCCTGTAAAGACTAGAAAGACCATTTAAATTGAATTATAAGGCTATCATATATATGTATATAAATAATATTGAGTATTTTACCTTCTTCTTCCTCTTCAAGACTTAACTAGCCTTTTTATAAGGGCCGGGAAAAATAGGTAGCCACTTATAAAGATAGTAATTTCAGATCTATGTGTTCCAATTTACTGATGTCCAAAAGTTCATCAAAGAACACAATGTGTATTATTATTTGTTACTTGTGTACACATATCTGTTTCATTTACAGACAGTTGGGTGAAGAGGTAATATGTGTTAGAGACAAATATACTTCTAATTATATTTTCTGTCTAAAGAGAATTAAATACTAGCTAGCTACTCCCACTTGGGCTTAACCAGAGACTAAAGATATTTTATCTATGTAACTTGGAAATCTTAAACATGGTCATCTAACCTCACAACATGAATGTCATATTGCAAATATTTAGGCAAGGATTCCTCTGTTTCCTTCTCCTCTCCCCTCATTGTGTGTGTGCTGGGTAAAGGCTCGCTGTACCTGCTTTATCTATACCTTGTAATGTGCATCTTATGTGTTGTACCTCACTGTTTAAGGTGGGTACTCTATTCTTACATCTCTCTCTCTCTCTAAATAAATGTACAACATGAATGTCATATTGCAAATATTTAGGCAAGGATTCCTCTGTTTCCTTCTCCTCTCCCCTCATTGTGTGTGTGCTGGGTAAAGGCTCGCTGTACCTGCTTTATCTATACCTTGTAATGTGCATCTTATGTGTTGTACCTCACTGTTTAAGGTGGGTACTCTATTCTTACATCTCTCTCTCTCTCTAAATAAATGTTAAATGT
>NW_022900943.1:28478329-28550464 GCF_012274545.1 Fukomys damarensis | reverse complement strand
AAAATATATATATATATATATGAAGTTTCTGCATCTTCGGGCTCCACTAATCTTTCTTAATGCTGGAAAATTTTGCCTAAGTATGATTTTAAACCGAAAAGCATCTGCTAGAAATCATTTTCTCACTTAATTACTGAAATGGCCCTTCAAATGTAATTTGATATTTAATTCCTATACCATATTGTAGGCTTCACTTTTAAGAATACCGACACAATGGACAAATGTTTTCTATCAAATATGTTTGATGACTGATATTTTGGTTTGCCAGTGTAATGAAATGAGATTAGAGCTGCCAGATTTGCTTCTTTCTTTTTTCCCCAGCCTCTTTATTTTTGTTTAAAGAAATGCCTGGTTAAATTACTAGGGTTGGAGAATGCAGCTGCTTTCTTTATATGCTGCATAAATTGCTCTCTTGATTTCCTGGTTTACTTGGTGAGGTTTCTAAATCAATGTTTAAATAGGAAAATGTCCTGACCAACTGAAAAACCCTTGCGGTTCCTAAATACATTTGTAAAACAACACTTTATAATTCCCCAAATCAGAGTATTACAATTTCTAGAAGTGTGTAGTGTACACTTCTCCACAGATAAGGCCATTTAAAAATTTTTAATTGTTTGCTTGGTGAGATTAATTTCGCAGTGTGAAGTCTAAGTCATACCAACATAAATTAGGGAAATGACAGTTCCCATAATAAACTACTTTTCAAGAAGGCGTTATAGCCTTTGGTTAACCAGGAAAGAGTAAGGCTTGGGGTGGATGAAATTTCTTAGAAAAATTAAAGTTGATCTTTGCCAATATGTACCAGGCTATCATTTGTCAACTATGCTTATTTCTGCTCCTCCAAATCCACAGTCAGAAGCTTTCACCCAACTTACGAGCCATGACATTTCCATTTTGACAGCCAAATAAATCGATTGGTGGAGCTGATATGGTTTCTTTTTAGGTGGAGGCAGCCAAATTTTTCTTTTGAACTGTTGAACCAGGCACTCCTAACCAGCTGAAAAAGATGTGGGTTTGTAACCACAAGTCATTTATTTTTCTCTGATGATTCCTGGAACCCTCCTTAACCGAACATTCTGCACACTTACTATGTTCCTTTCCACACTCCCTTTGGCAGATGGAGATGTGAATCTCTCCCCATCTTGGCCCCTTCTGCTGTCAGTGTCCTGATTAACTTGTGTCAAGGGAGAAATATGAGAAGGACATCCTGGCTGTAGCTGTCTGACTCATCTGCTGGTTGGAGAGAATCAGAAACAAATAAAAATGTGCATTGCTTCACCAGTGGCCCTTGCCAGGTGGCCTAAAGAGAGCTACCAGGTTGTAAATAACCCTTGGCTTATACTTGATGTCTCTTGCTTTTAAGTCAGAATCTTGGATGATGTGCAGGTCTTGCTGTGAAAACAGAATCATGAGCCCACCTCAAAACCCCTTGGTACGAGAGAAGCACTTCCTGATGGTCTGGGTTTCTTTGAAGGTAACGTGAGGGTCTGCTGAGGCTACAGGATGTTTTGCACTGATGAGAGTCTAAGCTTGTTATGTGTGTCAGCTGTGGACTTACATAGAGCTTAGCAATTAAATTCCAGGAGAGGATTCACTGTGGAAACTGTGTTGAGCATGAATATTCTTGAAATCCCCATAAATCAGAGTTTTATTATACAAGGTGTATCCATGAGGAAGAGTTCATGTTAGACAAAGAGGGAAGAGAGGGGTCAGGAGACATAGAGTGAAAAGTGGAATATATGTGATTTTAAAATAAAAAAAAAATTCTGATATAGCCCTGGCTGACAGCTGTGCTTTAGGCTCTTCAGGCCTTGTGGATGAGAGTAGATATGAAACCGCAGACATTGCATTCTGCTTTTCACAGCACAATTGAATCAGCACTGGATAATTGGATGGCTTGTGATAAGGTATAATTACAGACTGTGGTTCCATTTGTGAGAGGAAAATATCTGGACCTGATTGGATGTCTGAAGTGTCCAAGAAGTTATTGAAAAATACAAATGACTTCCAAAGATAACAATTTACCCTAGGTCACAAGTGACTCAAACATTTCATATCCCAACTTAAATAATTATTCTTATTATTTTCGATTATTCTCATATTATTATTTAGCTAAGTCTGATTAAAGATTAGTGTTTTGAATATGAGAACTAAGTGTTTGGAAGGTTTAGACCTATGCTGTTGTTTTCTGAGATAGTTCTTGATGTACAAGATCTGAAATCTTCATTCTCACATGCTAGCTTTTCCTCTCCCCTGTACCTACCCTCTCTCAACTCATATTGTTATTATCCTGCTGTTCTGGACCCCTGTCTCAATTTTAACCTCTCCCCTTTTAACCTCCACACCATCCTTTTAGTCATTTCGTGTCCCTGGAAACAATGCCCTGTCCCCATAATTTAAAGGACAAGTTCATTTTGGCTCATGTTTTCAGTCCCTGTTCAGGTGATTCCAAATAGAAACAGCATTGTTGGGGGATCTGGTCAGAGGACAGCTGCTCAGATCATGGCAGCCAGGAAGCAGGAGAGGAGAGAGAAGCCAGGGAGGGAGATGCACCCTTCGAGGCCACATCCAGTGACCTACCTCTTCAGACCAGAGCCCATCTATGAGTGCCTGAGGCCTTTGGGAACACTCTATCTAAACCATAACACCATATCCTGCATGGAAATCCCTGCTTCTGGACTGGAGCATTATAATCAATAGCTTGGCATTATGAAGAGTTCTGGCTAGGACACCCATGGTGTAGGACTTGAGGAGGCAGAGCTCACTTAGAAGACCATTTGAATGACCTTCCCTGGAGTTGTGCAAAAACTGTCACTTCTAGTCTCTTTGGTGGTAGGAAGGCATGGGAAGGTCATACAGTGAATGTCCCTGAAGCAACTGGAGGAAGATGGCCCTGGCTGTCTTAGGTGGAGCTTAATTTCCTGTTAAATAGGTTCCACACAATTCATTGAAATAGTTATACCTCAGCATCCACAGGCAATTGGTATAGTTTATTTTTTTTCTTTTTATTGAGTTTATTGGTACATTCTAGGTATACAGTACAGTTACATTTATTACTGGGATCTTGTACCTTTATATGACAGGCCTTGGTTCTCATTTTTTCCCCTTGTCCCTGCCAACACCATTTATTAAAGAGGTTATCTGTTTTATAGTGAAGGTGTTTGGCTCCTTTGTCAAAGATAAGGTGGCTGAATATGTTTGGAGTTGTTTCTGCATGTTTTAATCTCTTGAACTGATCCTCAGCTCTTTTTTTTTGCTAGTACCATCCTGTTTTTCATATTTATCACAGTAGCTTGGTAGTATAATTTCAAGCCAGGGGTTGTGATGCCTCCTGCCTTGCTTTTGTTTCCCAGAACTGCTTTTGCTATTCTAGATCTCTTCTGGTTCTAAATGAATTTAAGGATTGTTTTCTCTAATTCTGTGCGATATGCTATTGGTATTTTTATCATGATTGCATTAAATCTTTATAATAATTTTAGAAGTATGACCATTTTCACTATTGTGAAAAATGTTGCTATCTCGGTGAGTTTGTTACTTGTATACAGGAATACTATTGATTTTTAAATGCTGACTTTGAATCCAGCTGTACCACAGAATTTAGTTATTAAATTTAGAAATCTTATGGTGGAATTTTTGGGGGTTTCTCTGGAGAGCATCATGTCATAAGCAAATGATAATTTGACTTCTTTCTTTTCAATCTTCATTCAATTTATTTCTTTCTCTTGTCTTATTGCTTTGGCTAATGTTTCTTGGAACTATATTGAATAGGAGGGGTGACAGTTGGACAACCTTGTCTTGTTCTTGATTTTATAGTGAAAGCTTTCTGTTTTTGTTCATTTAGTATGATGTTGGCTATTGGTTTGGCATAGATGGATTTTATCAGGTTGAGATAAAGGCAATCTATTCCAATTTTCTGTAGGGTATTTATGGTGAATCAGTGTTAGACTTTGTCAGACACTTTCTGCATCTATGAAGATGATCATATGGTTTTTGCCTTTGACTCTGTTAATATGGTGAATTTTTTCATTGTTTATTGGAACATTTAAAGCAAACAATACAATTACATTTATCATAGGAATCTTGTACCTTTACATGATGTATCTTGATTCTTCTTTTTTCTCCATACCCCTGCACTCCCTTCACCCTCCTCACCTTTCCCTGTTTACAAAGACTTTATTTCCATTTTCACATTTTTTTCTTTTCCCTTATTTCCTTTCCCCTCCCCTTCCCACTTTCCCTTTAGCCATTTTCGTTCTATTTCACACTCTCAATGACACCATTTGAGCTTTGTTTACATTTTTAGTTTTTCACACCAGAGAAACTATTTGGTATTTACTCGAGTGTGTCCTACTTATTTCACTTGAGTATAACCTCAATGTGCATCCATTTTGCTACAAGTATTTGTGGTTTCTCATTCTTTATGGCTGAGTAGTACTCCATTTTGTAGAAAAAAAAAACACATCTTCTTTATCCAGTGTCCAGTTGATGGGTATTTGGGTTGTTTCCAACTTTTAGCTACTATGAACTGTGCCACTATAAACATGGTGCACATATATCGCTGTATGATTCTTTTAATTCTTTTGGAAAGATACCCAGCGGAGGGATAGCTGGGTCAAATGGAACATCTAATTCTAGTTCTTTGAGGTATCTCCATATTGACTTCCACAGTGGTTGCACCAGTCTGCACTCCCACCAACAAGTGAAAGCGTTCCTTTCTCCCCAAGACCCTACCAATATTTGTTGGTTGATTCCTTGATAGCAGCCATTATTTCTGGAGTGAGGTGGAATCTTGGTGTTGTTTTCATCTGCATCTCTTGAATGACCAGTGATGTTGAACATTTTTTCCTATGCTTATTTGCTGCTTTTACTTGTTTGTCTGAGAAATGTCTCCTCATCTCAGATGCCCATTTTGAATCAGGGCTTTGTATTTAGGGGTTCTAAATTTTTGTGTTCTTTATATATTCTAGATAGTAGTTCTTTGTCTGAGGAATAGCTGGTGAAATTTTTTTCCCACATTGTAGGTTCTCTCTTACCTCTGTTGGTGTTTTCTCTTGCACTGCAAAAACTTTTTAATACAATGAGTTCCCTGTTGCTGATTCTTTGTGCAAGTTCTCATGTTGCTGAGGATTTGTTCATAAAGTCTCCTCCTATGCCAACGTCTTTGACAGCTTCACCTAATTTACTTTCCAGTAAGTTTAGTGTTTCTGTTCTAATATTTAGATCTTTAATCCATTTGGATTTCAGTTTAGCGTGTGGAGAAAGAAAGGGTTCTAGTTTTAATCTTTGACAAGTTGAAAGCCAGTTTCTCCAACACCATTTATTAAAGAGTGGGGATGGTTGTCTCCTTTTTCAAAGAAGAGGTAGCTGAGTTTAGACTTCTTAGATATTCTTCATTCAACATGGGAAGTTCATATGTGTCTAGGAATCTATCCATTTCCTATGTATTTTCCATATTATTAGAGTATAGGTTTTTGAAGTAGGTATTGATGTTCCTTTGGATTTCTGGGGGTTGTGCTGTGACTTGAACTTTTTCATTCCTAATTTCATGAATGTGAGTCTTTTGTTTCCTTTTTTGATAAGGTTGGATAAGGGTTTATTGATTTTATTTATTCTTTTGAAAAACCAACTCTTCAATTCATTGATTTTTTGGTTAAGTTTCTTAGTCTCCATTGCATTAATTTCTGCTCTGATCTTTATAATTTCCTCCCTTTTCTGAGCTTTTCATTTGTCTTGCTCTTATTTTTCTAGGAGCTTAAGGTTAAGCATTAGGTTGTTTATTTGAGCTCGCTCTGTTTTTTTAATATGGACATTTTCTGCTGTGAATTTCCCTAATAGAACTGCTGTCATTGTGTCCTATAGATTCCTGTATTGGCACTATCATTTAATTGTAGAAACTGTCTATTTTTTTTCTTTAATTTCCTCTGTGACACAATGGTTGTTCAGCAGGGTGTTATTTAATTTCCATTTGTTTGTGAAGTTCTTGTGATTTCTTAGGCAATTGATCTCCAGTTTAATTGAGCTATGGTCTGATAATATACAGGGGATAACTTCAATTCCTTTTCATTTACTTAAGGATGTTCTATGAGCTAGCATATGGTCTATTTTGGAGAATGACTCATGTATAGTCTCTGTTTTGTGGGGTGGAGCACTCTGTAGACATCTACTAAGTCCATTTGTTCTAACAGAACAGAACTTGGTTCAGTTCAGTTATTTTGTTGTTGACTTTTTGTCTAGATGATCTGTCTGTTTGTGTCAGTGGATTATTGAGATGCCCCACTACAATTGTATTGGGGCTTATTTTGCTTTTCATATCCATTAATATTTGTTTTGGATAGTCAAGGGCATTAGCATTCAGTGCACATGTATTTATATTTGTCATTTCTTTCTCTTGTATTGTTCCCTTTACAAGATTGTCGTGGTATTCTTTGTCTTCTGTCTTAATTAGTTTTGGTTTGAAATCTATTCTGTCTGAAAATAAGATAGCTACCTCTGCTTTTTTTTTTCCAAGCTCCTGTCACATGAACTGTTTCCCATTCTTTTACTCTCAGTTTATGAATTTCTTTGTGGATTAAGTGGATTTCTTGTATCCAGAATATTATATTGTTGGATTTTGCTTCTTAATCGATTGTGCCAGCCTGTTCCTTTTGATTGGTGATTTGAGGCCATTAACATTGATGGTTATACCTATTATGTGTTGCATTTTCATTGGCATGTTATTTTCCTGTTGTTGGTTCTTTTATTTATATTTTATTTTATTTTTCCCTGTCTCCCTTTAAGTTCTTGCCTTGCTTGGTATATTTGCTTTCTTAGCCCTTATGGAGACATGGTCTTCACTTTCTTTTTCCAGAATATTGTTTAGAAGTGTTCAGAGTATCAGTTTGGTGGTCATAAAATTTTTCAGGTGTTCTTTGTCATGTGGAAGAATATTATTTACCTATCAATTGTGAAAGATAGTTTTGCAGGATGCATCAATCTAGGTTAGAGGTTGTTTTCTTTTAGAACTTAAAATACTTCACCCCAGGCTTTCTTTGGCTTGAGGGTTTGTGTTGAACAGTCTAATGTGATCCTGATGGGCTTTACTTTACATGGAATGTGTTTCTTTCCTCTAACTGCTTGTAGTATTTTGTTCTTCTGTTGGTTTTCTGAGATATTGATTATTATATGTCTAGGTATAGATTTTTTTTTATCGTGGCTAGTTAGAGTACTATATGCCTCACTTATCTGTATGTCAATTTCTTCCCCTCTGTTTGGGAAATTTTCTGTCAATTCTGTGAACAGTTTTTTTTTTAATATCCTTTGCACTTTCTCCTGGTACTTCATGAATTCCTATCAGTCTTATATTATTGTTTTTTTTGATCATCTAAGTGTTGGATTGATTTCTTATGGTCCCTTGTACTCTCTCTTTTCATGGTCACTGACTGCAATCCTATCTTCTATATCTGAAATTCTATCCTCACATTTGTTCATCCTGCTGAGAATGCTTTCTATAGAGTTTTTAATCTCCTGGATATCTGTGTGAATCTGTTTCATGGATTCCATTTCTTTCCTATGTTGGGCATTAAAGTTTCCATTTCTTTCCTATGCTGGGCATTCATGGCTTCCATCATGGTCCTGACCTCATCTATTTTTAAAAAATCTGTTTCTGTTCTAGAGTCTCCAATCATGTCTTTCATTCTTCTCACCATCTCTGTGGTATTCTGGGAAATTATTTCTGTTCTGAATTTTTCTAGACCCTCATTAGTATGTATTTTAATTCCTATGCTATTGGTTTAGGGTGTCCAGATGGTTGACTGTCAGAGTTTTCCACATCAT
The DNA here is from genome assembly GCF_012274545.1 of Fukomys damarensis. NCBI lineage: Eukaryota > Metazoa > Chordata > Mammalia > Rodentia > Bathyergidae > Fukomys > Fukomys damarensis. Next base: position 28,542,652 of record NW_022900943.1, on the reverse strand, counting down.
TTACCTCAGAATTTACCTTTGGTGAAGTGGAAGCCTGTGTTTATGTTTGGTTTAAATGCATTCACATTTCTATTTTTGTCATTGGTACTGTCCTTGGTTTAATTCCTGGGTTAATACTTTAATCTTCTAGATATAGCTGGTCTTTAGGTTTTGAGGCTCTAATGTCTCTGAGGCAATCTCATTTTCATTATACCGTAGAAGATAACTGATTAGATCAATCACAACACCTAAGCCCAAGTGATACAATGAGCAACACAATAGCTCAAGCACAGCTTAGAAAATAACAGTATATGGTACTTATTAATTTATCACCTTTAACTGTGTGAATTAAATTAAAATTGAGGACCAGGCCAAAATATGTTTATAGAGAATTAACTCTTCAATATAGCAACTTTGCCCCTCACGATGGAGATTTAGAAGGAGTTGGGGAGGTAGGATAGAGAAAGATTAGAAGTGAGGTCAGCGAACAAAGGAAGATCACACAAACTCTAGGGAGCTGTTGAAGTGAAGAGGAGAAGACAGAACAAAATATATACAAGAACAGAACATACTAACAGCAATAGTGAGGCTAAAGACTGTAATCACTTTCTATCTTTTTTTTTTTGCTTGCTTTTAAAAATGTAATCACTTTCTTTTAAAACTAATGGCAAACAAGAGAAGGAAAAAGAGAAGAAAGGTAAAAGAAAGAAAATAAATTCACACTAGGAAGGATAGGAAAGGAAACAAGAAAGGAGAATAATAGAGATCAAGGTGGGAGAGAGAGAGAGAGAGAGAGAGAGAGAGAGAGAGAGAGAGAGAAGAAGAAGGAGGAGAAGAAGAAGAAGAAGAAGAAGAAGAAGTTAAGAAAAAGAAGATTAAAAAGGAAAAATATTGAGAAAAGAAAAAGATAGATAAAAACATTTTTAAATGAATAAAGATAAGTGAAAAATATTACTTGGAAAATAATACAAATAGAAATAGAGGGCCTCCTTCAGGGTGTGCCTCTGTTGACACAATAGACAGCATGGGCAGGAGTGTGCATGTCTAAGCTAATTAGTCTCAGCAAGCCAGCAGCTGTTCCCTGAGGTTCAGGCTTATTTCTTACTGTAAGGCTTAAGTTGAGATCTCTGTCCTCCCACTGGGTTGAATTCTGCAAGTTTCTACTACAGGTTCCAGCTGTCTTTCCTCTGAAGTTGGACCAGGTTCTGATGTGAGGTGCTGGTCCCTCTGACTTACCAGCTATGGTGGTGTGGTGTGTCTTTATCACAGATTTTCTTCACTTTTCCATTGGGCTTCAATTTTTATCTAGGAACTTCAGAGAGGGTTTCTTTCTCTAGTTTGTGTGTGGGGGGGCAGGGCATGAGCATTGCTGTGTTGACATCTGCATAGCTGGGCTCTTCTGTGGCACCAGGTCGATGGGGTGTTAATGTGATGTACATTTATTGATTTTCTTTTGTTGAAACATTTCTGCATCCCTGGAATGAATCCAACTTGGTCATGTTGTATAAACTTCTTGATTATTTGCTACACCCTGTTAGCCTGTATCTTATTGAGGATTTTTGTGTCTATGTTCATTAAGGAGATTAGCCTGTAATTCTCTTGTCTGGTTGCATCCTTCTTTGGTCTTGTTATCAGAATAATACTTGCTCCCAGGAATGAATTAGAGAGTATTGCTTCCATTTTAATTTCATTAAAGAGTTTGAGAAGTATTGGCTTAAGTTCTTTTCAACATTTCTTGTAGAATTTAGAAGTGAATTCATCAAGGCCTGGACTTTTCTTTAATTTCATTGAGTGTTATTGGTTTATTTAGAATTTTTATATCTTCTTGATTCAGCTTTGGTAATTCATATGTATCTAGGCATCTGTCCATTTTGCCCATGTTTCCCATCTTATTAGAATATAGGTTCTTGAAGTAGATATTGATGATATTTTGGATTTCTGCAAGATATATTGTTTTCATTACTAATTGCATGGATTTGAGTTTTTTTCTTTCTTTTTTGGGGATAACACTGGTTAGGAGTTTGTCAATTTTATTTAAACTTAAAGAACCAATTCATTACTTCATTGTTTCTTTGTATAGTTTTCTTAGTCTCCATTGCATTAATTTCTGCTCAGCCCTTTATAATTTCCTTCCTTGCACAAGCTTTGTGATTGATTTGCTCTTTCTTTTTTAGATGATTGAGGTTCAATATTAAGTTGTTTATTTGAGTTCACTCAATTTTTCTGATATGGGAATTCATTTGTATAAATTTCCCTGCTAGGACCATACATTCTGGTATGTTGTATTAGCAATATCATTTAATGGTAGAAACTGTCTAATTTCTTCTTTAATTTTATTCATGACCTATTGGTTGTTCAGGAGGGTGTTATTTAATTCCTATGTGTTTACAAAAATTTTCTGGTTTCTTTTGTTATTTAGTCCCAATTTCATTGCATGATGGTTTGATTATATACACAGGATAATTTGATTTGCTTTGCATTTACTTAAGCATTTACTTAAACTGGTGTTTGGCCTGTATTGGAGAACATTCCATATGCAGCTGAGAAGAATGTGTATTCTGATTTTGTGGGGTGGAATGTAGGTGTGTAGACACCTATGAAGTCCATTTGTTCAAAAGTTCGGTTCAATTCTGATATTTATGTGTTGATGTTTTGGTCTAATTGATCTGTCTATTCCGGACTGTTGGATATTGAGATTCTCCCATTACAACTGTATTAGTGCTTATTTGATTTTTCTTGTCTGTTAACATTTGTTTTATGTAATTGGATACATTGGTATTTGATGCAGAAATATTTATTATTGTTATCTCTTCCTCTTGGATTGTTCCCTTTATAAAAATGTAGTGATCTTCTTTGTGTCTTTTGATCAGTCTTGAAATCCACTTTGTCTGCAAATAGTACAGCTACTTATGCTTTTTTCTGAGTTCCTATCACATGGAGTGTTGTTTTCCACTCTGACTTTCAGTTTATGAATTTCTTTTTGAAATAAATGTATTTTTGAATGTAGCATATTGTTGGATCTTGTTTCCTTTTTTTTTGGTACCAGGGATTGAACTTGGGACCTTGTGCTTGTGAGGCAGGTAGTAGAATCACTGAGCTAAATCTCTGGCCCCAGGATCTTGCTTCTTGATCCTTTCTTCCAATATGTTTCCTTTGACTGGTGAATTGAGACCATTAACATTGGTGGTTATAACTGATTTGTACTGACATATCTTTGTCATGTTATTTTTCTGTTGTTGGTTCCTTCCCCCGCTTTGTTTAAATGCTTGCCTTGCCAAGTGGATTCATTTTGTTGGGGTTCATAGAGTTGTAGTCCTTGTTATCTCTTTCTAGCATGTGCTTCACAACATTTTGGAGTAATGATTTGGTGGTTATGATTTTTCTCAGGTGTTCTTTGTCATGGAAGTATCTTATTTCTCCATTAATTTTAAAAGATAGTTTTGTGGGGTTCATCAATCTAGGTTGGAGGTTGTTTTCTTTTATGGCTTGAAATACTACACCCCAAGCTCTTCTTTATTTGAGGGTTTATATTGAGAAGTCTGTTGTGATTCTGATAGTCTTCATTTATGTGATTTGTTTCTTTTCTCTAACAGCTTTAAATATTCTAGTGTTGAATTTCTTGACTATTATTTGTATTTATGTAGATTTTTTTTGATCATGGGTAATAGGAATTCTATATGCCTCACTTATCCACATGTCAAATTTTTTTCCCTGCTTGGGAAGTTTTCTTCCATCACTTCTGTGAACAGGTTTTTTATATTATTTGCACTATCACATACTTTTTCATTGACTCCACTCAATCTTATATCATTCTTCTTTGCATCATCTAGCAGCTACTGCATTGATTTTTCATGGTCCCTTGCTATTTCTAAGAAATATTTCTTTTCATGATTGCTAACCCCAATCCTATCTTTCATATCTGATAGTCTCTCCTAACATTGACTCATTCTGCTGTGTATAGTTTCAGTGGAACTTTTATTCTCCTGGATAACTATTTGAATCTGTTTAATGGATGCCATTTCTTTCCTATGTTGGGCATTCATCATTTTCATAATTTTCCTAATCTCCACTATTTTTAAAATTCGTATCTGCTTTGGAGTCAGTAACCATGTCATTCATTATTGTAATTAGATCTTTAGGTATATGAAAGATGATTTGTGATTTGATTTTTTTCTTTAATCTAACACATCTGTTTTGTTACTTTTGCTGCTACCACTTCAGAGAGTTTGGCTGGGTGGATTTGAAATTGTTTCACCTCATTGTCCTATTATTTTGCCTTTGGTTAACTGAAAGTTTGAGGTTACATCTTGCTTAATTTTCTTTTCATTTTCTCTCTCTCTCGTTTTTTTTAGTTTAACTCCTGGGTTGATGATTGAAAATTGCTTATGGCAAGTAGCTTTATTGCTAGTACTTAGAACCCTTATGAAGTAGCTACTCAGAGGTGTCTTCCAGATGTAGCTGGCTTTTGGGTTTTGAATCCTTTGCAAGATGTACTTCAATATATTTGGTATGGGAACTTTCTGCCTATTTGGCCTAGCTTTGGCACTGTTGTATTGTATTGTTTATGATCCTTAGGCAATGTCAGTCTTGAAATACCAGGATTAGAGCAATTATGTCACATTTGCTAATGTAGTACAATGAAATATAACAGTAGCATCAGATGCAGCCTAGAAAATGACAAATGGTGGTAACTGTTAATTTGCCACTTTAACCATATGAACCAGATTTATGGTTATATAAGAAAATATAAAGCAAAGTAAAAATTGTATGTAGTAAATATACCCGTTGTATGGTGAATCTGCCCTCATGGGAATGAGAGAAATAGAAGAGAAAGAAAGAAATAGAAGAGGAAGAAAAGCAAGACTGGAGTACAAAGGAAGATTACACAAATCTTAGGAAGCTGGCAATGAAGACAGGAGGGAAGGAGAGATGGAAGAAATAAAAACAAGAACTGAACAACAACAACAAAAGTAGAAACAATGTTCACAGTTATATAAAAAAGAACAAACAATCAAACAACAAAACCAACAAAGTGAAAACAAAAAGAATAGGAAAAGTAAAACAAGAAAATATGAAAAAAATGTCCACTTCCAGGTGTGTCTCTGCTGTCACTGGTAGACAAAGTGGGCAGGCAGAGTTCAGATCTATGTTGCAATATCAACAAGCCAGCTGTAGATTTACAGTGGGGTAGTGGAGAATCCTAGCAAGCCTGCATCTTTAGTTCTGAAGCTCAGGCTGGTTTCTGGCCATGCGTCTGGAACTTGATTTGATCAGCCTACAATGCTCAACATGCTTCCTTTTGGTTTGAATTTATCTCCTTGACCTCCTGCTGACTTGAACTCTGTTTCTCCTCATCCTGATGAAGCCAGCCCACAGCTGCTCTGAGTTCCAAGCTTAGATGTCCCTCTCCAAAATGTCTACTGGCCAGTTGCCCTATTGTGGGCAACATTTGAACCCAAATAACTCACCAGCCACTGCAGCTCAACTGCGCCAATCCACTGATGTGTTTCTTTGTGGAGGCCGCTGGGGTAGCCAGTAGTCACCATGTGTTTTCAGGTTTGAGCCACCCTTCCTTCAGGGCTCAGGGAGCAAGTGTCACTTGCCAATTCCTTCTTCACTGAAGTCTCTCTCCTTGCTCTCCCCATGGGGTTTGGTTCTCACTTCAAATCCTTGCTGGGTTCCAGGGACTCACTTCTTCCCATCTCTTGCTCACATTTGCTATATTTCAGGGTCTTGACCCCAAGTCTCAGGGAAGCTATTTCTCTGACGTTCAGCACTCTGTTATCTTCTCTCTCTTTAGGTTTTGAAGTAAAATTTATACAGGTTTCATAAAATGGACTGGAAGAACTCTGTATTTTTACCTGGCCTACATTTGTAGAATAAATATTATATGTTCATTTTATTTTGAAAAACGAACATACAATAAACTTCAATTTTGGTGTATAGTTCTATGAATTTTGACATATGCAATTCATACAGCTAAAACCACAAACAAAGTATAGAACAATTTTAAGAACCAAAAATCTCCTATACATCCTACTCACCGTCCTTAGTCTCCAACAAATATTTGTTTTTCATCATTATAGGTGGAATCTTTTTAAGTATATCATGTAAATGGAACTAGAATAAATAACCTTTTGAGATTGATTTATGTGAGGGTTATTTTACTCCAACAATGCCTTTGGAATGCATCCATGTTGTTGCATGAATCAGTAGTTTGCTTGTTTATTCATTCAGCAGTTGGAGGACTTTTGGGTTGATTCCAGTTGTGGGTGATTATGAATAGAACTGCTATAAACATTGTGCTTGGGTTTTGATGTGAACTTGTCTAACTCCTCTTAAGTAAAATCCAAAGCCTGGGATACCAGGTTTATAGGGTAAGTGTGCTTAACTTCATTAAACACTGTTAAACTGCTTGCCAGAAGGGGCTATATCATTGTGTGTTTGTATAAGATATGTATGAGAGTTCTGGTTACGGTATTTAGTATCCTTGCCAGGACTTGATATTCTTGTTTCTTATTTTCTTCCATTTTAGTAGTTGTGTAATAGTACCATTTCATGATTTTAATTTGCACTTTGCTAATAGCTAATGATGGTCAATATCATTTCATATCTTGTTTTTCTTCTTATATTCATTTTGGTGAAACACTTGTTCAATTCTTTGTTCATTTTAATATTGGGATGTTTTCAGTGTTGATCTTTGAGAGTTCTCCACATCCTCGTTAAAAGTCATATTTAACGTGTGATTTGAAAGCATTTCTTTCTAAATGATGGCTTGCCTTTTCATTCTCCTAACAGTTTCTTTTATTGACCACAAGTTTTTATTTTGATTAATCTGTTTTTTCAATTTTTTATTTTCTAGATTTTGGTTTTGGTATTATATCTGTGAATTCTTTCCTAACTCAAAGTCATTAAGATTTTATGTTGCATTTTCTTCTGAAAAACTTATACTTTAGCACTGGTGGATATGGAGCGATGACACTCTATCTTAAAATTAGATATTGTGATTTTCCCAACATTTTCCTTTTTAAAAAATTTTTGGCTCTTCTAGTTCCTTTGCCATTCTACATGCATTTTAAAATCAGCTCATACATATCTAAAATAAAACAAAAAGCATGGTTGAGATTTTGTTCAGAATAACTTAAATCTGTGTACCGATTTTCAGTGCACTGACATTTTTACTATGCTGAATCTTCTAATTCATAAACATTGTATGTCTTTCCATCTACCTGAGTCTTCTTTGATTTCTTTAATCAGCTGTTTTGCAATTTTCATCAGAATAATCCTGTGCATATTTTGTTAGATTTATAACTTGGTGCTTCATCTTTTATTGCTATTTAAAATGATATTTTTTAAAAAGTTTCAGTTTCTAATTGTTAATTCCTAATATATACAGAAAATCAGTTTTTTTGTGTGTTTATTCTTTGTCACTTGTTCTAAAAATTTGGTAAATTCATTCTTGGACTTTTGGATATAAGTTCTTTAGGGTTTTTCACATAGGCATTTATAATGTCTGGGAATAAGGAGAGTTCTTCTTTCCCAATCTGTGTTTTTTAAATCTGTTTTTTTTTGTTTGTTTGTTTCTTATTGCATTAGCTAAGACTTCTTGTATGAGTGGATATACTTATCTTGTTTGTGTTCTTATGATAAAACATTCAACCTTTACCTGAAGTAGCTGTGGGTATTTTCCATAGCTGTTAATTTCTCCTTTGAGGAATTTTCCCTCTATTTCTATTTGTTGAGAGTTTTCTCCTTGTGAATGGATGTTGAATTTTGTCAAATGTTATTTTGTCAAATGACATGATCATGTAGTTTTTCCTACTTAGGCTATAAATCAGTGGATTGTAGCAGTTAATTTTAAAATACTGAAATAGCTTTGTGATTCTGGGTTGAATCTTTATATAGAAAAAAATGGTTTTTCTTTTTCAATACTTTTACAACACTTCTGGTCAGCAAATGGTGTAGGGGTTTCTTTCACACCAAGAACTTTTTCAGTTCTTTGTGATTACCAACTAGTTTCTTAACAATTCAGTTAAAGTTGGTCACTAAGTGGATTTAACACTGATCTCACAGGTTAGGATCCATGGACAAGACTCACCTTTCCACTGTTAATCACAAGTAGTAGATCTCCAGGCTGCCCAAAACTTCTGTCCAATTAGGCTACTGATCAGAGGTTCATAGGACTCCCTCTCAGGTCCAATTATTTAGTACAACATCTCACAGAATTCAGAAAAGCATTTTATTTATTAGATTACTGGCTTATTACAGGAACACTCAGTAGAGAAGATACGTAAGGCAAGATATGGGAAGAGAGCTGAGAAGCTTCCATACCCTCTCCAGAGTGCCATCCTTCCTTGAGTTCAGTAGCCTGGAAGCTTTCTTAGCCCTCTCCAGTTGGGTTCTCGTGGAGGTTTCATTATGCAGGCATAATTGAAAACCATTGGCTATTAGTGATTAATTCAACTTTCAGTCCCTCTCTCCTGAGTAGATGGGGCTGAAATTTCAACCCAATTACTCACATGGTTGGTTCCCATGGCAACTAGCCTTCATCCTGAGGCTGTCCAGGAGCCCCACCCAGTAGCCATCTCATGGGCATATGCATAGAAGATGTTTATCACTTCCAGAGGAGAAATGGATGTCAGTCCATGTATCCCAAGAAACAGGAAGAGACCAAAGACTGTTATGCAACAATTTTACTTGGTGGTGTTAGAACTTTTAAAATATGTATTGCCACATTTAATTTGCTTGTATTATAGTGAACATTTTCATGACTGCTTTTAAGAGAGATAACGATCAACACTTCCCTTTTTTGTGCTTTCTTTTTCTTGTTTTGGTGTCAGGCCAATGCTTACCTCATAACATAAATAGGATTGTTTATGGAAAAGCTTATGTTGAATTGGTGTTATTTCTTACTTAAATGTTTGATAGAATTTACCAATAATACAATCTGAGACTGAAATCTTCTTTTTCTCAGAGAATAATAACTGCTAATTCAATATAGTTAATAGTTGTAGAACTGCTGTAGGTTGAACTGTATATTCATTAAAATTCATATTAAAGTCTTGATCCCAGTACCTCAGAATGGGACCTTGTTTAAAACAGACCATTGCTGATATTTTGTTATGATGAGGTCATTCTGGAGTATCCTAATAAAAAAGAAAATTTGGACACAGACATGCAAATAGAGATCATGTAAAGAAAAACCGATTGGGGTAATAGTTCCAGGCAGTTAAAATGGATGGTCAACTTTATTGGCTTGAGAGCTGATCAGTAGATTGGTAAACCACCCTTCTGGGTGTGTCTGTGTGGGTCATGGAGGTGTGACTTTGTCTATTATATCTGGTCACTGGCCCCTTCTTTTCTGTGGTTGTTCCCTTGCTTGACTTCATAGCCCCCATGCAGTAAACAGCTTTGCCCCACTATTTCCTTCTGCCATGATGTTTCTGCCTTGGAGTCAGCTGTCCATGAACTCAATCCTCTGAAACTTTGAACCAAATAAATCTCTCTTTCTTCAAGTTGCAGGTGTCAGATATTTTGTGCAGCTATGGGAAAGCCAACCAATTCCTACTTTCACAAGCATATGAATATTAGCGATTACCAGTGAACCAGTAGGGAGTAGGAGACATGAAAATGATTCTCTCTTACAACCTATAGGAGGAGCCAGTCATGCTGGCATGAAGTCCCTGCTGATCTTGGACTTCTAAGCCTCCAGAATAGTGAGACAAGACACTTCTATCATTTCAGTTGTTCAGTTTGTGGAACATTGTTATAGCAGCCCTAATCAGCTAAATGAGAACTGTTCTGATTATTTATTTTTGTGTTATTTTGGTAGTTTTTAGATTTTGAGAGTGGTCTCTCTAATAAATTTGTTACTACAGTTATGTACTACATAATGCGGTGTTGGTTAATGACATAGCTTGTGTAAAACAGTGGTCTCATAAGATTGTATTGCTTAGTGACATCATAGGCATCTTAGTTTCTATACATTGTATGATACTTGCACAACAAAATTAGCTGCTAACACATTTATCAGAATGCATCTGTCATTAAATGATGCTTGACTGTACTTAGTTGTGAAATTTAATGTGCATGGCATTATTTGTAGTTTTAATTTATTATCCTGTTAATGATGTCAAGGCAGTAATGGTCTTCCATTTAGCTATAGTTTGTTGCATAGCCTGTTCAATTGGTGGATCAGCAAAATACATAGGTACAAGAAGTACTTAAAAATGTAGGGATAAAAATTAGTGAATTCTTTATTACCAGTAACATGACATTATGGCTTGGAAAATTTTCTAAATACTAAAACAACTCCAGGAGAGGTCCTTCTCTCCAACATTTAATGTACCGAATTAATAACAACCACAACAAAGGTTTACAAGCAGATAAACAGCTGAAAATTATGTCAGATTAAAGAAAAGAATTAAGGCAATGCTATATAGGTTTAACAGTATTTCATGAGGCTTGAAAATCTAACTTTGAAAATTCCAGCAAAATATCACTCTGACTTATAAATCACTTCCTTATTGCACGACCACAAATCAAATCCTTTTCTTTCCACATACTGAAGAATCCTATAGTCAGCCTTTGAGTGTTTATATTTCGACAGTCTTGTACTATCTGTTTCATTCAATGTTGACACAAATAACTAGAAGCTACCAAGGCCTTGAATATGGTGTCTGATATTGTTTCATAATTTCACTAATTGCTGTCTGATACCTTCTGCATTCTCTGAGAGTTTAATAAGCATCTTGGCAGTCTAGACATCATTTGAAGCAGATATTGACTCTTCTACATCTCTGTAAGTAACCATCTGAACGTGGCCATCCTCATAATAGTGAACCCACATTCAGAGTGCTCCATCTACCTGGCTATAGGTGGCATGATGATGAATATCTGCTCTAATAGCCAACCACCATTCCAGAAAAGTTTACGCTGAAACTGGTAACTTATGCTGCATGCAATAATGGTCTGTTGCTCCTTTATAGTTTAAGCATAAAGACTACAGAAGCCATTAGAATGATTTTTTCACATAGGCTCTTAATGAACACTTACAGGATTTTCTCCAAGACTCCAAACCTTTATCTACTTCCTCTGGCTGGGGACTGTTTGCTTCTTTCCATAAGTGATCAAATTTAAAAATTTTGTTTCTGGGATCCAAAAATATCCTGTTACTGAGGGCATTGTGATGAAGACCTGATCTTCATGTCCTTCTAACTTACCAGGTGTGAACTTGGTGAGTGTATTTGCTGCTTCCTCCCATAGGAAACCCATTATTAAGTAGTATCTGGACATCACTAAAGACTTTGTTATGTATTGCACTGTGGGTGCAAGACAGATGAATTTAGCAGGTCTGTGTACCTTCTCCTCACCTGACACCCATTCTCTGAGTCAGCCATCTTGGCTTGTGCCAATCTGAAAGGACCCTTTTCAGTGAGTTGCTTGTTTGTTTTGGTTCTGGTGATCAAACTTGGGACTTTGTGCTTCAGAGGCAGGCAGCAGACCCACTGAGCTAAATCTCCAGCCCTTTCAGTGAGTTATTAAACAGCTTTTCAATGTACCATATGGTCATCTATTTTATTAGGGAATTTTTCTTCTGAAGTCAATTTTGAAATATTTTATAAAAGAACTGTTCATTTCTTCTAAAATTTTAAACTGGTTACTGTTGTTACCTATAATTTTCTCCTATAATTCTTTTTATATCCTTTGTACTTAAGATTATGTTTTTTCCCATTTTTATTCTGCTTTTACTTTACTATGTGTTGTTTGGATTCATCAAGGATTCTCTTATTTTATCAGTTCCAAGAAGCAGTTTTTGCACTTATTTATACAAATTGCATACTTTTCTTTTCCTTTTCCTTAATTAGATTTGTACAGCTTCCTTGTTTCATTTAGTTTGTTCATTTTTTAACATTTCAAGACAACTACCAAGTTAATTTTTATTCTTTTTTTTCTCATTGAGTTTACTGGTACATTTTAGGTATACAGTACAGTTACATTCATTGTTGGGATCTTGTACCTTTACATGACAGGTCTTGGTTCTCATCTTCCCCCCTACCCCTGTCCTCCCTTCCCTATTTACAAACACTTTATTTCCATTTATTCATTTTCTCATATTTTTTCTTTTCCCTTATTACCTCTCCCCTCCCCTTCCCACTTCCCCTACACCTCTAGCCCTTTTCTCCCTATTTCACATTGTCAATTATGTCATTAGGATCTTATGTACCATTATAGTTTTTCACATCAGAGAAACTATTCGGTATTTACACATGTGTGACATTTATTTCACTTAAGAGTATATCCTCAATATGCATCCATTTTCCCATGAATGACCCTAATTTATCATTCTTTATGGCTGAATAGTATTCCATTTTATAGAAAAACCACATCTTCTTTTTTCCAGTCTCCAACTGATGGGCAAATGGGCTGTTTCCAAGTTTTAGCTATTTCAAACTGGGCCACTATAAACATAGGTGCACATATATCACTGTGGTGTGATTATTTTAATTCTTTTGGAAAGATACCCAGCAGAGGGATGGCTGCATCAAATGGAACCTCTAATCCTAGTTCTTTGAGGTATCTCCATATTGATTTCCATGGTGGTTGCACTCCCACCAACAGTGGAGAAGAGTTCCTTTTTCCCACAACCCTGCCAACATTTGTTATTGGTTGATTTCTTGGTAGTAGCCATTTTTTGTTGGGTGAGGGGGAATCTCAGTATTGTTTTTATCTGCATCTCTTGAATGACCAGTGATGTGGAACATTTTTTCATATATTTATTTGCTGGTTTTACTTCTTTGTCTGAGAAATGTCTGTTCATTTCAGATGCCCATTTTTGAATTGGGTTTTTATATTTGGGGGGCTAATTTTTTTGAGTTCTTTATATATTCTAGATAATAGTCCTTTGTGTGAGGAGCAGCTGGTACATTTTTTCCCACATTGAAGGTTGTCTTTTAGTTCTGTTGATGGCTTCTTTTGAGTGCAGAAGAAGTAATGAAAATTTTTTAGCCAATGTTTTCTTCTAAGTAGTACTTTTGTTTCCTTCTAAGGATATTTATATGGAAGATCCAGAAAGTTTGTAATTTCTCCTTTGATCTTCTTTTCTTTTCTTTTTGTACTAGGGATCAAACTCAGGCACTTGAACTTGTGAGACAGGTGGTGGAAACACTGAGCCAAATCCCCAGCCCTCCTTTGATTTTCTTGTTACTGCAAGGGTTATTTATTTATTTATTTATTGAATCCACTAAGTTTATCAGTACATTTAAAGCAAACAGTACAGCTACATTTATCATAAGAATCTTGTCCCTTTACATGATGCATCTTTGTTCTTCTTTTTTCCCCATACCCTTGCCCTCCCTCGCCCCTTCACCTTTCCCTGTGTACAAAGACTGTTTATATTGTTTCCTTTTCCCATTTTTCTTTTCCCTTATTTCCTTTCCCCTCCCTTCCCACTTCCCCTTAACCATTTTCTTCCTATTTCACACTCTCAATGATACCATTTGAGCCTTACTTACACTTTTAGTTTCTCACGCCAGAGAAACTATTTGGTATTTACTCGAGTGTGTCCTACTTATTTCACTTGAGTATAGCCTCGATGTGCATCCATTTTGCTACAAATATTTCTGGTTACTCATTCTTTATGGCTGAGTAGTACTCCATTTTGTAGAAAAAAGAAACCCACATCTTCTTTATCCAGTGTCCAGTTGATGGGCATTTGGGCTGTTTCCAAGTTTTAGCTATTGTGAACTGGGCCACTATAAACATGGTGCACATATATCACTGTGGTATGATTCTTTAAATTCTTTTGGAGAGGTACCCAGCAGAGGGATAGCTGGGTCAAATGGAACCTATCCTAGTTCTTTGAGGTATCTCCATATTGGTTTCCACAATGGTTGCACCAGTCTGCATTCCCAGCAACAACTGAAAAGGGTTCCTTTCTCCCCACAGCCCTGCCAGCATTTTTCATTGGTTGATTTCTTGATAGCAGCCATTCTTTCTGGAGTGAGGTAGAATCTTGGTCTTGTTTTTATTTGCATCTCTTGAATGACCAGTGACGAACATTTTACTATGCTTATTTGCTGCTTTTACTTGTTTGTCTGAGAAATGTCTGCTCATTCCAGGTGCCCATTTTGAATTGGGTCTTTGTATTTGGGGAATTCTAATTTTTTTGTGTTCTTTATATTTTCTACATAGTAGTTGTCTGAGGAGTAGTTGATAAATTTTTTTCCCTACATTGTAGGTTGTCTCTTAGCTCTGTTGGTGTTTTCTCTTGCACTCCAAAAACTTTTCAGTACAATGAGATCCCAGTTGTTGATTCTTTGTGAAAGTTCTCATGCTGCTGAATATATGTTCATAAAATATTTTCCTCTGGCAATGTCTTTGAGAGTTTTACCTAATTTGCTTTCCAGTAAGTTCAGTGTTTCTGTTCTAATATTTAGATATTTAATCCACTCGGATTTCAGTTTAGTGCATGGTGAAAGATAGAGTTCTGGTTTTAACCTTTGACAAGTTGAAATCAAATTTTTTCCAACGCCATTTATTAAAGAGGCTATCTTTCCTCCAGTGAGGATGGTTGGCTCCTTTATCAAAGATGAGATATGTGAGTGTGTGTGATGTATTTCTGCATTTTCTACTATATTCTATTGATCCTTGGGTCTGCTTCTTTTCCAGTACCATGGTGTTTTTATCACAGTGGCTTTGTAGTATAGTTTCAAGTTTGAAATTGTGATAACCCCTTCCATGTTCCTGATGTTAGAATGATTTTTGCTATTCTAGGTCTATTGTGGTTCCAAATGAATCTGTGGATTTTTTTCTCAATTTCTGTGAAATATACTGTTGGGATTTCAATCAGAATTGCATTGAATCTGTATAGACATTTTGGAATTATGACCATTTTTACTATATTGATTCTTCCTACCCACATGCAAGAGATGTCTTTTCATCTTCTTATGTCTTTTTCTATCTCTTTTTTTCAGAGTGCTGTAATTTTCAGTGTAGAGGTCTTTTGTCTCCTTTATTAGATTGATTCCTAGATATTTCATTTTTTGGATGTTATTATGAAAGGAATTGTTTTCCTAATTTCTCTCTCAGTGAGTCTGTTATTTTTGTACAAGATAGCCATTGATTTTTTTTTTTAATTGAGTTTATTGGTACATTTAGGGATACAGTACAGTTACATTCATTGTTGGGATCATGTACCTTTACATGGCAAGTCTTGATTCTCATTTTTTCCCCTTACCTTTGCCCTCCCTTCACCCCCTCCTCCCCTCCCCATCTACAAACACTTTATTTTCATCTTTTCATTCTCTCACATTTTTTTCTTTTCCCTTTTTGTTCTTCCCCTACGTATCACACCTTCCCTACACCTTTAGCTCCTTTCCTCCCATTTCTAAATGTCAGTAATCTTATTAGAATCTTATGCATTGTTGCAGAATATTCACACCAGGGAAACTATTTGGTATTTACACATGTGGGACTTATTTATTTCACTTAGGAGTATATCTTCAATATGTATCCATTTTCCTATGAATGAATCTATTCTCTCGCTCTTTATGGCTGAGTAATATTCCATTTTATAGAAAAACCACAACTTCTTTATCCAGTTTCCAACGGATGGGCAAATAGGTTGTTTCCAAGATTTAGCTATTACAAACTGTGCCGCTATAAACATGGGTGCACATACTTCTCTGTGATATGATTCTTTTAGTTCTCTTGGAAAGATACCCAACAGAGGGATGGCTGGGTCAAATGGAACCTCCAGTCCAAGCTCTTTGAGGTATCTCCATATTGATTTCCATAGTGGTTGCACTAGTCTGCACTCCCACCAACAATGGAGGAGGGTTCCTTTCTCCCCACAACCCCGCCAACATTTGTTATTGTGTGATTTCTTGATAGCAGCCATTCTTTGTGGGGTGAGGTGGAATCTCAGTGTTGTTTTCATCTGCATCTCTCGAATGACCAGTGATGTGGAACATTTTTTCATATATTTTCTTGCTGCTTTCACTTCTTTGTATGAGAAATGTCTGTTCATTTCGGATGCCCATTTTTGGATCGGGTCTTTATATTTGGGGGGACTGATTGTTTTGAGTTCTTTATATATCCTTGATAATAGTCCTTTGTCTGAGGTACAGCTGGTAAAAATTTTTTCCCACATTGTAGATTGTCTCTTAGTTCTGCTAATGGTTTCTTTTGAAGTACAGAAGCTTTTTAGTAAGATGAGATCCCAGTTGTTGATTCTTTCTGCTAGTTCCCGTGCTACTGAGGATTTGTTCATAAAGTCTTTTCCTATACCAATGTCTTCCAGAGTTCTGCCTAACTTACTTTCCAGCAAGTTTAATGTTTCTGTTTTAATATTTAGATCTTTAATCCATTTGGATTTTAATTTAGTGCATGGCGAAAGATAAGGGTCTAATTTTAATCTGTGACAGGTTGATATCCAGTTTTTCCAACACCATTTATTAAAGAGGCTATCTTTCCTCCACTGAGGATGGTGAGCTCCTTTGTCGAAGATGAGGTAGCTGAGTACATCTGCATTTGTTTTTGTGTCTTCCAGTCTGTTCCATTGATCCTCAGGCCTATTTCTTTGCCAGTACCATGCTGATTTTATCACAGTGGCTTTGTAGTATAGTTTCAAATTGGGAATTGTTACACCTGGTGCCATGTGACTGTTGCCTATAATGGCTTTTGCTATTCTAGGTCTCTTGTGGTTCCAAATGAATTTTTGGATTCTTTTTTCTAGTTCTGTGAAATATAGTGTTGGAATTTCAATTGGCATTGCATTGAATGTATATAGCAGTTTCGGTAGTATGGCCATTTTCACTATGTTGATTCTTCCTACCCAGGAGCAGGGGATATCTTTCCATTTTTTTATATCCTCTTCGATTTCTTTTTTCAGAGTGCTGTAGTTTTCAGTGTAGAGATCTTTTGTTTCTTTTGTTAGATTGATTCCTAGATACTTCATTTTTTTGGATGCTATTGTAAAAGGAATTTTTTCCCTTATTTCTCTTTCTGTCTGTCTGTTATTTGTGTATAGAAAGGCTATTGATTTTTGGGTATTCACCTTGTATCCAGATACTTTACTGAATCTGTCAATTAAGTCTAGAAGTTTTTTGGTGGAGTTTTTTGGATCTTCAATGTAGAGTATCATATCATCAGCAAATAATGATAGTTTAACTTCTTCCTTTCCTATCTTTATTGCTTTAATTTCTTTCTCTTGTCTAATTGCTGTGGCTAATGTTTCCAGAACTATATTGAAGAGAAGTGGCGATAGTGGGCATCCTTGTCTTGTTCCTGATTTTAACATGAAGGTTTTCAGTTTTTGGCCATTCAATATGATGTTGGCTGATGGTTTTTCATAAATAGCCTTTATTAAATTGAGGTATAGACCATCTATTCCAATTTTTTGCAGGGTTTTTATCATGAATGGGTGTTGAATTTTATCAAATGCTTTTTCTGCATCTATTGAGAGGATCATATGGTTTTTGTCCTTGACTTTGTTAATATAATGTATTACATTCACTGACTTTCGTATGTTGAACCACCCTTGCATCTCTGGAATAAATCCGACTTGGTCATGATGGATGATCTTCTTAATAATCCTCTGTATTCTGTTTGCTAGTATCTTATTAAGGATTTTTGCATCTATATTCATTAAGGAGATTGGTCTGTAGTTCTCCTTTTTGGTTGTATCTTTCTCTGGTTTGGGAATCAGAGTGATACTTGCTTCCAGGAATGAATTTGGAAGTATAGCTTCTCTTTCAATTTCATTGAAAAGTTTGAAGAGTAATGGTAGTAGTTCTTCTCTAAATGTCTTGTAAAATTCAGCAGTGAATCCATCAGGGCCTGGGCTTTTCTTTGTTGGTAAGTTTTTAATTACATTTTCAATTTCACTGATTGTGATTGGGGTGTTTAAAATGTTTTTATCTTCTTCGTTCAACTTTGGTAATTCATAAGTATCTAGAAATCTGTCCATTTCTTCTGTGTTTTCCATTTTATTAGAGTACAGGTTCTCAAAGTAGGTGAGTGTTGACTTTGTATCCAGCTACTCTACTGAATCTGACAATTAAGTCTAGCAGTCTTTTGGCAGATTTTTTTGCATGTTCTATGTAGACAATCATATCATTGGATATAGTGACAGTTTAACTTATTCCTTTCCTATCTTTATTGCTTTTATTTCTTTCTCTTGGCTAATTTCTGTGGCTTATGTTTCTACATCTATATTGAACAGGAGTGGTGATAGTGGACACCCTTGTCCTGCTCCTGATTTTATCTTGAAGGTTTTCAGTTTTTGACCAGTTAGTATGATATTGGCTGTTGGTTTTTCATAGGTAGCCTTTATCAGGTTGAGAAAAAGACCATCTATTCCAATTTTCTGTAGGGTTTTTATCATGAATAGGTGTTGAATTTTGTTGAATGCTTTTTCTCCATTGATTGAGATGATCATATGGTTTTTGTCCTTGACTATGAATATGGTGTATTACATTTATTGATTTACATATGTTGAACAATCCTTACATCCTTGTGATAAAACCAATTTGATCAGGGTGTATGATCTTCTGTATTTTGTTTTCCAGTATTTAATTGAGGATTTTTGCATCTGTGTTCATTAGGGAGCTTGGCCTGTAGTTCTCTTTTTTGGTTGGGTCTTTTCCTGTTTTGGAATCAAAGTAATACTTGCTTCCAGGAATGAATGTGGAAGTATTGGTTCCCTTTCAATTTCATTGAAGAGTTCAGAGTAGTGGTGATAGTTCTTCTCTAAATGTCTTGTAGACTTCAGCAGTGAAGCCATCAGGACCTGGGATTATTTTTATTGGTAAGTTTTAAATTATGTTTTCAATTTCACTGATTGTAATTGGGGTGTTTAGAATTTTTATATCTTCTTTATTCACCTTTGGAAGTTCATATGTGTCTAGGAATCTTTCCATTTCTTCTGTATTTTCCATTTTATTATAGTACAGGTTTTTGAAGTAGGTACTAATGATCTTCTGGATTTCTGGTGGATCTGTTATGACTTTACCTTTTAAATTCTTAATTGAATGAATTTGAGGCTTTTGTTTCCTTTTTTGATATGCTTGGCTAAGGGTTTATCAATTTTATTTATTCTTTCAAAAATCCCACTCTTTGATTCATTGATTTTTTTGGTATAATTCTCTTAGTCACCATTGCATTAATTTAGGTGCTGAACTTTATAATTTTCTCTCTTTACAAGATTTAAGCTTGTCTTGCTCTTCTTTTCCTAGAAAATTAAGGTTAAGCGTTAGGTTTTTTATTTGAGCTCACTCTGTTTGCATAGTATAGGCATTTTCTGCTATGAATTTCCCTCCTAGAACTGCTTTTATTGTGTCCTATAGATTTCTGTATGCTGTATGTTGTATTGGCATTATCATTTAATTGAAGAAACTGTCTAATTTTTTCTTTAAATTCCTCTCTGACCCAGTGGTTGTTCAGCAGGGTATTATTTAATTTCCATGCATTTGTGAAGTTCTTGAAGTTTCTTAGTTTATTGATCTCCAGGTTAATTGCTCTATGGTCTGTTAATATATAGGAAGTAACTTCAATTCCTTTGCATTTACTTAAGCATGTTCTATGATCTAGTATGTGCTCTATTTTGGAGATGACCCATGCACAGCCAAAAAGAATGTGTATTCTGATTTTGTGGGGTGGGACACTCTGTAGACATCTACTAAGTCTCTTTGTTCTAAGAGTTGGTTTGGTTTTGTTATTATTATTAATTTTTTTTTGTCTAGATGATCTGTCTATTTGTGTCAGTGGATTATTGAGGTCTCCTACTACAATTGTATTAGTGCTTATTTCATTTTTCATGTCCTTTAATATTTGTTTTGTATAGTTAGGAGTGTTATTATTGCATGCATATAAATTTATGATTGTCATTTCTTTCTCTTGTATTGTTCCCTTTACAAGATTGTAGTGGTATTCTTTGTCTTCTCTCTTAATTAGTTTTGGTTTGAAATCTATTCTGCCTGCAAATAAGATAGCTACACCACTTTTTTCCAGGCTCTTTTTGAATTGAGAACTGTTTGCCATCCTTTTACTCTCATTTTATGAATTTCTTTGTGGATTAAGTGGGTTTCTTGTATACAGCATATTGCTGGATTTTGCTTCTTAATCCATTGTGCCAGCCTGTTCATTTTGATTGGTGAATTGAGGCCATTAACATTGATGGCTGTAACTATTATTTATCAACTTTTCATTGTCATGTTATTTTCCTGTTGTTGGTTCTTTTTTTTTTTTTTTTCCCTCTCTCTCCCTTTAATTTCTTGCTTTGCCTGGAACATTTGCTCTGTTGGCCCTTATGGAGCTGTAGTTTTAATTTTCTTTTCTCAGGATATTGTTTAGAAGAGTGTGGAGTGCCAGCTTGGTATTCATGAAATTTCTCAGATGCTCTTTGTCATGGAAGTATCTTATTTCTCCATCAATTGTGAAAGATAGTTTTGTAGGATACATCAGTCTAGGTTGGAGATTGTTTTCTTTTAGGACTTGAAATCCCTCACTCCCGGCTCTCCTTGACTTTGTTTGTGTTGAAAAGTCTGCTGTGATTCTGATGGGCATTCCTTTGCATGGGATGTGTTTCTTTTCTCTAACTGCTAGAAGTATCTTGTTCTCCTGTTGGGTTTCTGGGATATTGATTATTATATGTCTAGATACAGATTTTTTGATCATTGCTAGTTGGAGACCTATATGCCCCACTTATTTGTATGTCAAATTCTTCCCCACTGTTTTGGAAGTTTTCTGCCATGAATTCTGTGTACAGTTTTATGTCATTTGTACTTTTTCTTGCTATTTCATTGATTCTTATCAGTCATATTATTGTTCTTTGCATCATCTAAGAGCTGTTGGATTGATTTTTATGGTCCCTTCCTGTTTTTACTCTATCTCTCTTTTTATGGTCACTGACTGCCATCTTCTATATCTGAAATATTATCTTCACATTCATTCATACTACTGTGAATAATTTCTATAGAGTTTCTAATCACCTGGATATCTGTTTAAATCTGTTTCATGGGTTCCATTTCTTTCTTACATTGAGTATTCAAGGTTTCCATTTCTTTCCTATGCTGGACATTCATAGTTTCCATCATGGTCCTGAGCTCATCTATGTATTTTTTTTTTAATCTGTTTCTGTACTAGAGTCTCTAATCATGTCTTTCATTCTTTTTACCATCTCTGTGGTTATCTGGGAAATTATTTCTGTTTTGAATTTTTCTAGAGCCTCATTTATCCTTTTTTTTATTTTTTTTTTTTTTTTTTTACTTCCAGTGCTATCTATCATTTCAGGGTGTCCAGATGGTTGACTGTCAGAGTTTTCCACATCATTTACCTCAGAGTTTACCTTTGGTGAGGTGGAAATTTGTGTTATTGCCTTGTTTAAATGTCTTCTTATTTCTATTTTTATTGTTGGTATTGTCGTTGGTTTAATTCCTGGGTTAATACTTCAATATTCCAGATACAGCTGGTCTTTACATTTTGAATTTCAATGTCTCTGAGACAATCTCATTTTCATTATACCTTAGAAGACAACTGATTGGATCAATCACAACACCTAAGCCCAGGTGATACAATCAGCAACACAATACCTTCAAGCACAGCTTAGAAAATGACAATATGTGGTACTTATTAATCTATCACCTTTAATTTTGTGAATTAAATCAAAATTGAGAACCAGCCCAAAATATGTTTATAGTGAATAAACTCTTCAATATAGCAAATTTACCCTTCAGGATGGGAATTTAGAAGGAGTTGGGGAGGGAGGGATAGATAGAGTAGAGAAAGTTTAGAAGTGAGGTCAGAGGACACAGGAAGATCACACAAACTCTGGGGAGCTGTTGAGAGGAGAAGACAGAATACAATATACACAAGAAGAGAACAAACTAACAGCAATAGTTAGGCTAGACAGTGTAATCAGTGTTTTTTAAAACTAATGGCAATTGAGAGAGGGAAAAAGAGAAGAAAAGGAAAAGAAAGAAAATGAATTCCACTTTGGATAGGAAAAGGAACAAAAAGGGGAGAGAAATGAAGATCAAGGTAGGAGAGAGTGAGAGTAATATAATAAGATAAGAAAAAAGATAAAGAAGAAAAAAATGAGAAAAAAGATAGATACAACTTTTTCAAATAAATAGGAGAAAAATATTATTTTGAAAATAAAAAATACAAATAGAAATAGAGGGCCTCCTTCAGGCTATGCCTCTGTTGACACAATAGATGGCTTGGGCAGGAATGTGTAGATCTATGTTAATTAGTCTAGCAAGCCAGCAGTTGTCCTTTGAGGCTGATTTCTGCCTGCAAGGCCCAAGATGATGCTCTCTTTCTCTTGTTCCTGGTGGTGGGGGAACAGGAATGAACGCTGTGTTGGAGAACATGGTGTCTGGGCTCCTCTGGCACTCTGGGTGAAAGTGGCAGGCCTACCATAGGGTGGCAAGCTACTGCAAGGTTTATTTAAAAGTGTGTTTTATGTTGTTTTGAGATATTTGAATTTTTGATTACTTTGAAATTTTTATCTAATTTTGTAGGTGTACAGTAAAAAAAGATGCTATATGCAAATCTAATATTACCAATCCAAAAAAAAGAGGCTGGGAATTTAGCTCAGTGGTTCTCCTGCTTGCCTTGCAAGCACAATGTCCCGAGTTTGATCCCTAGTACCAAAAAAAAAAAAGTAAAAAAAAAATACATTTGAATCATCTGAAGGAAAATGGATGCACCTTGTGTTCTTAATGCTAAATGAAATGTCAGATACACAAACTTAATGAGAATGGTTTCTCTAACATGAAAAACTCAAAATACAAATAAATTAATGAGCAAAATAAAAGATAGTTAAGATAAAACAGAGAGATAAATCTTTTGCAAATAGGAAAGGGATCAAGAGATGGAGGTAGAGAGGAAAGAGGGGAATAAGAATTAAGACACATTATATGCATGAATCAACTTCCCATGATGAATGTAATCTTTCTATACTGCAGATATATTCTAATAAAAGTAAAAATCTAAAAAGGCTGAAGATTTAATATTTATAGGTACTAGTACATATATATACATACTAATACATCTTGCAGATATATACTAATAAAATATTAAAAATATATTTTTGTCATAAGTATAAAATTAATTTAAAAAATATTCCATGGACATGAAAAATGAACTACACATATTTGATGAAGGCAAATTTCCCCCTTTATATGTTATTAAAACATTTTTACCTGTACATTCATATTCACATGCTTAATATATCTAGGACATTAATTATATTCCTTTCATCATTGTTTCCTTTCCAAGTTTTTCTATTTTGACCCATTCTTAAAATATCATCAACTAATATACTTCTGCACCATCTTTACTATAATCATTGCATTTTAACTACTCTGCTATTAATATCTTATCCTTGATTTTTTCTTTTGTGTTTATTTACTATTTTGTTAACTTATATTTTCAACTTTTCCTTATCCCAGTATTTCTTGTAAGTTTAATACAGCCAATTAGGTAATCTCTTGTACTGCATGAATTTAGTTTTTGCCATGATTAATGTGCTTGAACGTTTTCTTCCTCTCTATATTTAGATTAGTTTTCCAATGCTTTTTCCTCTTGCTCTTATTTTTTTGTTGAATGATTCAAGTCAATATTCATTCCATTTCCTATGTAAACTAACAATTTACCATATTTTTCCAAACCACGTTAAGTTTCTATCTCTCGGAACTATGATACACACATATTTCTTTATGCTATGTGAAGACAGTACGCTATTATTTCCATTTAGGGGATATAATGTCCCTCAATAAATATTTTATCTTCCCAATAAAATAAGATACTTGAGATATTTTTACTTTCCTTTCTCTCCTCCTTTCCATTTTTCAATATTTAAAATTTCCCTTTAGTATATTTCTACTGTTTTAAGAACTCTTAACTCCTGTTTTATATTTTTGCTGACTATTATTGTTATTTAAAAATATATGGATCATGTCAATATAAGTATGCAAATATATAATGTATATATATTTATGTGAATATATGATATATAGATTAAGATGTATACAGTATATATGCATATGTGGAAAAATTATATATATTTGTTATTGACTACACTTCCATCATTTCCTAATTGTGAGACCAAACTCCAGTTATCTTTTTTAGCTGTGACAAAGATTCTTTGCTTGGCCAGACTTTAGTCAGGCTTCTAAACCTTCTTGTAGACTTATTTGTGTTCTTGCTTGTAATACTGTTTTAACAACAACAACAACAACAACAACAGCAACAACAAAATCCCTCTTAAGTGACATTTAGCTAGATCTCTCCATCCTTGATATTCACAATCCTGAATATCTCATCTTCTACCATCCAGCTGGATGATATCTAATCACCACAACCTGTGGTGCACAAGAATTGTGTTATGTTAGTTTAACCAGAATTCCCTCATACCTATGATATTCCTCTTGGTAAATTTCCATCCACTAATATAAAACCACATTTTGTTTACAAAATCCTTAATCATTACTTGCCCCTCCTGTATGTGAAATTGAGCCTAATCTCTCTGCACTAAAAAATCCCACTGGAGGGATACCTATGTTTATTGTGATCATCCTGAAGAAAGGGTACCTTATGGTAGATTGTTGAATTAATATATATATATTTTTTGTACTGAGGATCTAACTCATGACCTTGCACTTACTTGCAAGGCAAGCACAATTCCACTGAGCTAAATAGCTGGCCCCTGTTGAATTAATCTTTAATAATTTTATTTAATATTTGAAATCAACCCTACCCCACCCCTAGTGCTAGGGATTGAACCCAGGCCTTGTACATGCCAGGCAAGTGGCCTACCATTCAGCTACATCTCCATTGATATAAACAATAAAATTAGGTCATTAGTATTAATCTTTGTTCCCTAAGTGATGACTTGGTTTTGCCTCTAGAATGCTTTACATATATACTTTCTGCACCTTCTTTTGATACCATTAAACCCTTTGAGCTATGGAGGTGGTTTTAATGGCTTATGATTATTAAGGATTAGAATTCTGTCCATATAGCCTTTATTGTAGTTACAAATGTAGAAATGTTAAAAAGTCAGTTATTGAGTAATAAGCATGGCATATATGAAAGGAAATTTCTAAATTATAAACAGAATACTATGTCCTAAAGTGAAATTAAAGTTTACATTAATTGGGCAGGGGATTGAGCTCAGCGGTTTGGGGGCCTGCCTTGCAAGTGCAAGGACCCGAATTGGATCCCCAGTACCAAAAAAAAAATTTTTTTTACATTAATCTTAAAAATTGTTGTATAATTCTGAAATAGAAAAACTCCCAGGAATTAAGAAATTAAGTGCCTGCTTTAAAGTATTAATAATAAGAGAGGAAGAAATTTTCATTATTTGGTAAAAGCAAATTTTATTTGTATATGTATAACAATAGTGATTCAAAGGCCACATTAGAACTCCCTTCTCCCTTAGAAAGTAAACAGCTTTTCTTTGTATAGAAGTACTGTGAGAATCTAGAGACAGAAGGAAGAGGCAGATGGGGAGTGGAAGGGGAATAAAAAGAATCTAGATATGTTCAGTGCATGTACCCATTTCCCAAGATGGATGTACACTTATACCTTAAACATGTTCAAATAAAAAATAATTAAAAATGTAGTGTGAGGCTAAACAGGGTAGAGCCTTGATGGTTTTTTCCATCTGTTGTGACCTTTAAATGACCTTTGGATGGAACTACAGCCAAAGAATATTCTGAAGGTTAAAGAGAAATTCCTTGGGGGGATTTTCCAGGTATGTTTTCTCAGTGTTTAACATTACTGAATTTTCAGGTCTTAACATAGTTTCACGACCCAGGACACATACTCTGAATGCAGGTATATTCCTTTAACTGCAAGTATTTATCTAATGAATTTCCTCTCCAGTCTTTCAGTGTCAGACACAGTGTGACAGTAGTTAAGGATCTGTCACCATTACTGTTAAAAATCTTATTGTTTAGGCTTTGCTTCCTTGACTGTTTCAAATTACATTGAGCTGAAAAGCTGAAACTTGCCAAAGAAGTTGTCAGCTTAGATATGACTTTGATTTTGAAAAACTGTTGAAAATAGGAAAGCCATTTATAGTGACAGGACCAAAAAAAAAAAAAAAAAAAAAAAAAAGGACTTGGTTCTTGGTTGGCATCAGATGTCTTTCTTTGCTGAAATATACCAGTTGATGAAGTTTTCCAAACAATTGTAGTATGGATTAGTACATTTTGACACTTCAAAAATAAGCATGCTTTAAAATAGGGCAGATAATTAACCAGAAAGAAATATGTCTGCATGTATATTAGAAATGCTTTCTGGCTTCATTTTACCCAGGGTATCCAATATGTCAGCAAGATGGGACTGAAATGGCAAGCTTTTATTTATACAGAGTAGGAGTCAGGAACATCTCCAGCAGCATCTATCATGAAAAGAATATTTGCATAAGAATAAACATTTTCATCTCTGTGGCATATTCAGGAATCAGGTTAACACGATATGTAGCTGCCTTTTTTTTGTATAATACTTAGAATTAGAAAAGAGTAAAATTCACTAGGTTAATCAGTAATTAGACTCTCCAGGAAAAAGATTTTTCTGGGTTATAAAACCTAATAGAATCATTCAATGTGCAGCTCAGAGAGATAAAGAGATGGAAAAAAATGAAAGAGAAATTAGGAGGCATAGAGGAAAGAATTGGAAGCTGTAATATTTATCTAAGATATCTAGAAGAGAATAGACAGAAGGGGAAGGGAGAATCTTTGGAGACATTATGACTGCATTTTTTTCTGCATTGAAGACAGACAAAGGTGCTCTTAAGTTAAACAAGCAAATTCAGTTGCACAAAATTTGAAAAATAAATCCACACTTAGAAAACCAGAAAAAAGAGAGGTTGTTACTCTTTTCTAGGTAATTTTGTTGATGACAGACCTCTCGCAGTTATATACTAAGGAAAAGTCACCTGGAAATATGTTTTCAGCTAAAGTGAAGGTCAAGAACAAGTGCAAGGGCTTGGGATTTAGCTCAGTGGTGCTGCACCTACCTTGCAAGAATGAGGTCCTGAGTTCAATCCCCGGTTCTAGAA
The DNA here is from genome assembly GCF_012274545.1 of Fukomys damarensis. Classification (NCBI taxonomy): domain Eukaryota; kingdom Metazoa; phylum Chordata; class Mammalia; order Rodentia; family Bathyergidae; genus Fukomys; species Fukomys damarensis. Next base: position 28,515,597 of record NW_022900943.1, on the reverse strand, counting down.
AAAAATAAAAAAGAACAAGTGCAAAATAGAGAGAAATGCAGATTTACAAAGACTGTATTATTTCTAAATTTTATCATTTGTTATTCTTTCTACTGAAAGACTTCAGCAAGATTTACTTCAGTTAAAGGCATATTAAATAGAAAAGGAAAAAGTAGGAGGCAGATAGAAGAGTAAAACATGAGTGAATGCAAACAAGTTTTGAGGGTATGCTCTTTAACACTCCCCAAAGACACAATCAGGGGAGGAGACTGGAATTAAAGTTGTGCTAAGGTAATACTGTTTGGGATAATAGCAAAGTCGATTCAAATTTAATTTACTAAAAATACATGTTAAAAATTAAGTGCAACCATAGAAAGAACAGAAACAGAATCAGCAAATGCAGCCAATTCAACCTCTAAACTGTGGGATGGCCTTCAGTTTTCTTATCCCTGTTTTGGCATCTTAAAAAAAGCTACTCAGATCAAGCAGGACAGGAACCTCATGGTGACAGCAGTTCACCAATTTGATGCTTTTTTCAACCTACCACATTCCTTGGCAAAAGAAACTAGCACCCTTCAGGGAAAAGTAAGTATGTACAAACTCTTGCCAGCAGGCTGTGGGCAGAAGCTGAGGTCAGAAAGATGTGTCATGAGCCCTGCCCTCCCCTGCTGGACTGCCACCATCACTCCAGTGCCAGAAGGGCCTGCTTGGGTCCAGACCTTGGGCAGCTAGCCCCACCCTTCCCTGCCAGACCACTGGCATTGCTCCAGCAGCAGGAAGGTAGCCGCATGGGCATCCCTGAGCCCCCCCCAACTCTCAGACCTCTTGATTGTGCCAGTCTTTGGACCCACTCTGCAGAGGCAGAGGTGGTCATAAAGGGTATTTTTCTGAGTTCCCAACTTTGAACATCTTTAAAGAAAGGGCGTGGGGAAACTGTAGTAGAACTGTGTGGAGTTCAACCATTCAGGAGGTCAGGAAACTCAATCTAGGCCTTGCAGCCTAAGGTCAGTTTGCACCGTGGGATTCTGCCATCAGCTAGCTGAGATCAGGGGTCATGTGTCCTAGCTCTGTCTGAGCACCTATCCTAAATAGTAAATATACTATATTGAAAAGTTTGTTCACTGTAGACATGTTTTGGACTGCTTCTTGATTTCAATTTAATTCACATGGTTTAAGGGTGATAGACTAGTGACTGCCTCAGGTGGTCAGTTTCCAAGTTGTGCTTGATCATATTGTGTTGCTGATTGTATCAGTTGGGATAAAGGATTGTGGTTGATTTGATGAGCTGTTTTCTCTGATGTTATGAAGATGAGAATGTCTGTGGGTCGTTAGAGACCTAGAAACTAGGGCACAACTATATCAGGAAGATTTGGGTGATAACCCAGAGATTAAACCATGGACAGACCAACAACAAAAATAAAAATGAGAAAACACTTAAGCAAGACTCAAAGACAGACTTCCAGTTCACCAGTAGCAAACAGTAGGGCAAATGAGGATGAAAAGGCTGATAGTGAACCACCAGAACACCCTGAACTCAAAGCACAACAAGTAACAAAACAGATCAATCAGGCTCTAGAAAAATTCAAAACAGAAATAATTTCCCAGATAACCATAGAGATAGTGAGCAAGATGAAAGTCATCATTCAAGACTCTAGAACAGAAGCTGACAAAAAAATAGATGAGCTCAGGACCATGATAGAAGCAGAAGGCCCAGCATAAGAAAGAAATGGAAACAATAAATGCCCAACATAGGAAAGAAATGAAATCCATAAAACAGATGCAAACAGATATCTATGAGATTAAACACTCCATTGAAAGTGTATGCAACAGAATAAAAGAATGTGAAGATAGAATCTTAGATATAGAAGATAAGATTGCAGTCAGTGACCTTGAAAAGAGAGGTCTGCTAGAAACAGTAGGGGATCATGAGAAATCAATCCAAAAACTCCTAGATGATGCAAAGAAGAATAACATAAGACTGATAGGAATCCATGAAGTAGCAGGAGAAAATACAAATGACTTAAAAAAGCTGTTCACAGAATTAATGACAGAAAACTTCCAAAACAGAGGGGAAGAATTTGACATTCAGATAAGTGAGGCATATAGGATCCCAACTAGCCACAGTAAAAAAAAAAATCTACACCTAGACATATAATAATCAAGATCCCAGAAACCCAAGAGAAGAACAAAATACTACCAGCAGTAAGAGAAAAGAAACAAATCCTATGCAAAGGAAAGCCCATCAGAACCACAGCAGACTTTTCAACACAAACCCTTAGGTCAAGGAGAGCCTGCAGTGAGGTATTTCAAGTCCTAAAAGAAAACAACCTCCAACCTAGACTGATGTATCCTACAAAACTCTCTTTGAAAATATATGGGGAAATAAGATACTTCCATGACAAAGAACACCTAAAAAACTTCATGAATACCAAACCAGCACTACAAGGAATTCTAAACAATATCCTAGAAAAAGACAATGAGGATCATAATACCATGAGGACCAGCAGAGCAAATCAAATAGTCAAGGCAAGAAACTAAAAGGAGAGGGCAAAAAATTAAAAAGAGTCAACAAAACAACAATAACATGACAATAATAAGTCAGTATATATCAGTTATAACCATCAATGTCAATGGCCTCAATTCACCAATCAAGAGAAATAGACGGGCAGAATGGATTAAGATGCAAAATCCAACAATATGTTGTATATAAGAAACATACCTACTGCAAAAAAGAAGCCTACAAACTGAAAGAGAAAGGATGGAAAAAAATTCTCCACATGACAGGAGCCCAGAAAAAAAGTAGGGGTAGCAATCTTACTCGCAGACATAGTAAACTTCAAACCAAAACTGATTAAGACAGACAAAAAAGGCCACTACATCCTTTTAAAGGGAACAATTGAAGAGGAAGAGATGACAATCATAAACATATACACCAAATATAAATGTCCCAAACTATAAAAAAGAGATATTAAGAAACATGAAAAATCAAATAAGCACTAATACAATTATAGTGGGGGATCTTAATACCCCACTTTCACAAATAGACAGATCATCTAGGCAAAAAATCAACAATGAAATATTAGAACTGAACCAAGCTTTTGAATGCATGGACTTAATAGATGTCAACAGAGTGTTCCATCCCACAAAAGAATACATTTTTCCTGCTGCACATGGGTCATTCTCCAAGATAGATCACATACTAGCTCATAGAACAGGTATGAATAAATGCAAAAGAATCAAATTATTCCCTGTATATTATCAGATCATAGTGCAATCACGCTGGAGATCAATAGCACAAGAAACCACAGGAACTTCACAAACACATGGAAATTGAACAACACTCTCCTGAACAATCAATGGATCACAAAGGAAATTAGATAAGAAATCATACCATTTTTACAAATAAATGAAAATTCCAATACAGCATACAGGAATCTATGGGACACAATGAAAGCAGTTCTACTTGGAAAATTCATAGCACTGAATGCCCACACTAGGAAAACAGAGAGAGCTCAAATAAACAACCTAATGATGAATCTTAGACTCCTAGAAAAACAAGAGCAAGAAAAACCCAAAACTTGAACAAGAGAGGAAATTACAAAGATAAGAGCAAAAAACAATGCAGTGGAAACTAAGAAAACAATACAAAAAATAAATGAATCAAAGAGTCAGTTTTTTGAAAGAATAAATAAAATTGACAAACTCTTAGCTAACTTTATGAAAAATAGAAAAGAAAAGGCTCAGATCCATGCAATTAGGAATGAAAAGGTGAAGTCACAACAGATCCAACAGAAATCCAGAGGATCATCAATACCTACTTTGAGAACCTGTATTCTAACAAAATGGAAAACACAGAAGAAATGGACAGATTTCTAGATACTTATGAATTACCAAAGTTGAACAAAGAAGATAAAAACATTATAAACACCCCAATTACAATCAATGAAATTGAAAATGTAATTAAAAATTTACCAACAAAGAAAAGCCCAGGTCCTGATGGATTCACAGCTGAATTTTGCAAGACATTTAGAGAAGAGCTACGGCCATTACTCTTCAAACTTTTCAATGAAATTGAAAGGGAAGCAATACTTCCAAATTCATTCCTGGAAGCAAGTATCACTTTGATTCCCAAACCAGGGAGAGATGCCACTAAAAAAGAGAACTGCAGGCCATTATCCTTAATGAATATAGATGCAAAAATCCTTAATAAGATACTAACAAACAGAATACTAATGATCATCAAGAAGATCATACATCCTGACCAAGTTGGATTTATTCCAGGGATGCAAGGATGGTTCGACATACGTAAGTCAATAAATGTAATACACTTTATTATTTTGTCAAGGACAAAAATCATATGATCCTCTCGATAGATGCAGAAAAAGCATTTGACAAAATTCAACACCCATTCATGATAAAAACCCCTCAAAAAATTGGAATAGATGGTCTATATCTTGATTTAATAAAGGCTATCTATGAAAAACCAACAGCCAACATCATATTAAATGGCCAAAAACTGAAAACCTTCATATTAAAATCAGAAACAAGACAAGGATGCCCACTATCACCACTCCTCTTTGATATAGTTCTGGAAACATTAGCCATAGCAATTAGACAAGAGAAAGAAATTAAAGCAGTAAAGGTAGGAAAGGAAGAAGTTAAACTATCATTATTTGCTGATGATAGGATCTTCTACATTGAAGACCCAAAAAACTCTACCAAAAACTTCTAGACTTAAGTGACACTTTTAGCAGAGTAGCTGGATACAAGGTCAACACCTAAAAATCAATAGCTTTCTTTTACACAAATAACAGACTCACTGACAAAGAAATTACAGAAACAATTCCTTTCACAATAGCATCCAAAAAAATGAAGTATGTAGGAATCAATCTAACAAAAGAAGCAAAAGACCTCTACACTGAAAACTACAGCCTTCTGAAAAAAGAGATGGAAAAGGATATAAGAAAATGGAAAGATATCCCCTGATCCTGGGTAGGAAGAATCAACATAGTGAAAATGACCATACTGCCAAAACTGCTATACAGATTCAATGCAATGCCAATTGAAATTCCAACACTATATTTCACAGAACTAGAAAGAAGAATCCAAAAATTCATTTGGAACCAGAATAGACCTAGAATAGCAAAAGCCGTCTTAGGCAACAGACACATGGCAGCGGGTATAACAATTCCCAATTTGAAACTATACTACAAAGCCACTGTGATAAAAACAACCTGGTACTGGCAAAGAAACAGACCTGAGGATCAGTGGAACAGACTGGAAGACACAAAAACAACTCCAGATGTGCTGAGCTACCTCATTTTTGCCAAAGGAGCTGACATCTGCACTAGAGGAAAGATAGCCTCTTTAGTAAATGGTGTTGGAAAAACTGGATCTCAACCTGCCAAAGATTAAAGCTAGACCATTATCTCTCACCAGGCCATAAATTAAAATCAAAGTGGATTAAAGATCTAAATATTAAAACAGCAACCCTAAACTTGCTGGAAGATAAGTTAGGCATAACTCTTGAAGACATTAGCATAGGAAAAGACTTTATGAACAAATCCTCAGTAGCACGGGAACTAGCAGAAAGAATCAACAACTGGGATCTCATCTTATTAAAAAGCTCCTGCACTGCAAAAGAAACCATCAACAGAACTAAGAAAACCTACAATGTGGGAAAAAATTTTTACCTGCTGCTCCTCAGACAAAGGACTACTATCTAGAACATATAAAGAACTCAAAACAATCAGCACCCCCAAATATAAAGACCCAATTCAAAAATGAGCATCTGAAATGAACAGACATTTCTCAGACAAAAAAGTAAGAGCAGCAAATAAATATATGAAGAAATCTTTCACATCACTGGTCATTTGAGAGATACAGATGAAAACAACACTGAGATTCCACCTCACCCCACAAAGAATGGCTGCTATCAAGAAAATCAACCAATAACAAATGTGGGCAGGGTTATGAGGAAAAAGGAACCCTTCTCCCTTGGTGGGACTGCAGACTGGTGCAACTACTATGGAAATTAATATGGAGATACCTCAAAGTGCTGGGACTAGAGGTTCCATTTGACCCAGTCATCCCTCTACTGGGTATCTTTCCAAAAGAATTAAAAGAATCATATCACAGTGATATATGCACACACATGTTTATAGTGGCACAGTTTGTAATAGTTAAATCTTGGAAATAGCCCATCTGCCCATCATTTGGAAATTGGATAAAGAAGACGTGGTTTTCCTATAAAATGGAATACTACTCAGCCATAAATATTGAGAAATTAGATTCATTCATAGGAAAATGCATACATATTGAGGATATACTCCTAAGTGAAGTACATAAGTCACACTGTGTAAATACTGAATAGTTTCTCTGGTGTGAAAAGCTATAATAGTACATAAGATCCTAATGATATAAGTGACAATGTGAAACAGGAAGAAAAGGGCTAAAGGTGTAGGGAAAATGGGAAGGGTAGGGGAAAGGTAATCAGGGAAAAGAAAAAAATATGACAAAATGAAAAAATGGAAATAGAGTATTTGTAAATGGGGAGGGAGGAGGGGGTGAAGGGAGGGCAGGGACAAGGGGAAAAAATGAGAACCAAGACCTGTCATTTAAAGGTACAAGATCCCAATAATGAATGTAATTGTACTGTATGCCTAAAATGTACCAATAAACTCAATACAAGAAAAAAAAATTGTGTCATTAGCCCTATCTGGCTGAAGGTAATGTGGTCAAAAGTGATGTTTCTGTTAAATACAGTGATAATAGTAGCTACCATTTATTAGCTACACAGGTTAGACACACATCTCAATTCTAAGAACAGCCCATTCATCCCATTTTAAAGCTTTGATTATGTGAAATATTATAAGTGGGGACCCCAAATTTAAGCACTACTGTCTCTGATTCTATCTCCTTCTTTCTGCATCATTTTCCTGCATCTTATATAATACTGAGTTATACAAACCTTCCAGTGCTTGGTATACCTTGACCTCTTGACACCAAGGGAAAAACATCAATGTACAAAATAACTGGTGATTTGATTTCTTCTATGGCATTTTCACTTCTATGTTGAATGAAGGGATTGTAAAATGAGGCTTATTTGCAGTGGGCCATCTTTAATTATTTTAAGAAAATTAGTAGAATTTTTAGAGGCGTCTTATGCTGCTATTTGAGGTACATATTTTATTTTTTGCTGAGGGGAGGCAGAACTGAAGAGATTAAAAAATAGAATCATAGTAAACCAAATTATAAATAGGCAATGTTTTGTTAAAATCTAGAGGCAAAGTTTCCTCCATGCAAGACGTTGGGTTATGATGTTATATGGCCTGTAGCTTTGTGAATGCTGCCAGTTAGGGGAAGCTTTTCTCCCGGCTGTCTTCACCTTTGAGATCTGACATCACAGTAGATGAAACAGTCTGGTTATATTAATAAGCCTTGAGCTGCTATGGAGAAACTTCAAAATTCAGAGGAAACTTTGTCCCTGTGAATCCCATGCTACCTAAGAGGAAGGCCCTAGGGTCTCCTGGATGTGTCCGCTGCCTTCTGTTGCCAAAACACACTTGCCTTGCACAACTTTTTCTCCCAGCAACTTCAGGCCTTCCAAGCAACCTCCTGTTCAGAATTTGGCTTCTCAAGTTGATTTCACTTCAGGGAAAAACATACTAAGCAATATTCTGGCTGTTACATTACTCTCTTATGAATTGGAATTATGTTCTTTTGTTTTTGAGAAACTAATCTTGGTCCAGGATCTTCGCGGAATCCAATTTCTTAGGCTTTAAAGTGAAGGACCCTTTCTGGGTTGGGCGGCTGCCTTCTGGGCTGTCTTGGCAGCTGTCCATCTCGGCTCTCTGGAGTGGTACCCATTCTCTGCGTGCACTCCTCAATCTGCGCAGTTCTTTGGGCTCATCTGGGTTTTATTACCATTATTTTGTTTGCTCTGTGTGTGTGTTCACATTTCTCTGGTATCAGGAATGTTATTTTTAACCTCACTTTCTTTGATTTTTGTGGGCATTTCCAGAGCAAGATTTATAGATAAGTTAAAAAGAGTATGATCTATGTTGAGAAGAAAAGAAAGCTTACCCAGCTAGTCTAAAATAAAGCCAAATCCACTTAACCTATATTGCATGGACTTAAACTCTACAATTCAAATGTGTGTGACAGTACAAATCTCTAGCGCATATGTGATGCATGTATTATTTCTTTTGATCTCAAAGGATGGAGGTTGTATACTTACCTTTACATTTGATCCTTCAAGGTGTCTTCAATGCACTGAGTGTCTGTGCCCTCCCCAAATACATATGTTGAGATCCTAACCCACCAAGGTGGTAGTGTTAGGAATTGGAGCTTTGGGAGACAATTAGGTTTTGAAAATGAGATACTCATGAAGGTATTAGTGCCCTTCTAAGAAGAGATGCTAGTGCCCCCTCCCACTTCCTTCCCTCTGCAAATCAGGTAGAGGACTGTCCAGGCACTGGATCTGAAGGTGTCTTAATCTTGAATTTCCTATCCCCTGGTTTCTGCAAAATCAATGTTTATTTGTCAAACAGCTCATTTTATGGTATTCTCCTACAACAGCCTGAACTGACCAAGAGTATTTCTCTTTCAGACTTCTAAAAATTCAGCATCTAACCTTGCATTTATGTGTGAGGAAAGGGTAAACCTGTTGCTGACCACTGGGTAATTGGAGCTGGCTGGTAATAACAGAAAAATTAAAGCAGTGGAATCATGTGGCATTTATTTTGAAAATAGCACTATATGAGAAAAATCATCAAGAAACATTGAATAGAGAATGGAAATGCTAACTTCTTGTGACATTTGCATATTCTCTGGGTGATAGCCACAGAAAGAGCTCACCTTCAAGCCCTAAGCAACACATAAAGCACAGGGAAGATCTAGGGACTGGGAACATGAAAAGTCAGCAAAAACTGTGATTTGAGGTCTTAATGATGAAAAATGGGTTACACTGGGTTTGCTCAGGAAAACACGTGTTTTTCTTTTTTTAACCCCACCTCCATGGAGTGAGATGCTTTTTACGGAAAACATTCTCATTGCAATTGTATTGCAGCTGTAGTCATGCGATACAATTAATGAAAAGCAGGTCACTGCTATCACATTGACAGTGCTCTCTACCAGGAAGACTCAAAGCCAAGAAACAGCAAAGCCACCGGAATGAATTCTACTGCTGCTTTTGGCTTTCTATTGTGTACTTCCTGCTTGGATCTTACGGCTTGCTGATTTCAGCTTCCTGCACCTTACACTGGCCACTGAACATCTCTGTCCTACCGTATACATCAGAATAATAGCCATCCCTTGTGAGGGTCCAATGAGTCAGTGCATATGAGGCATTTAGAGTAAATTGAATACTTTCAAAAGTTCTTCTACCACCTGCTTACAAATCAGATTTCCTTAAAAAAAATAAAAAGAAAGAAATAGTTTCCTTTCTTAGTCTGGAATATGGACTAGATTAACTTCAGTAACATTTCTTTGTTCATACACCTCATATATTAGTTTGCTAATAGAGCTGCCATAACAAAATAGTACAGACTTGGTGAGGTCTTTATTTTCTCATAGTTCTGAGAACTGCAAGTTCAAGGTCAAAACTGTGCCCTACTAGTTAATTAACATTTTCAGTGGTCTTTCTAAAACTTAAATCTGATCATGTTACTCCACATCTTTCACGGGTTCACAATCCCCACATTTTAGGATGAAATCACCATAGTATGGCCTGGCAGGCAAAGGCCCAATCTCATTTGTCCCTTGCCAGTCCTTTTCCAAGCCTCATTTATCACTGTTAGCGCTTTCTTTACTCCATAGAAAACACAGGTGTTCCTCGTGCTCTTTTCTCTGTCTAGGAAAGCTGTCCTAACCTCTTAGCGAGATCCCTACACATCCCATGCAACCTAGATAGGGATCTTCTGAAGGTGTCTCTGACTTGCTCAACGCATTAATCATTCTTTTGTTTGCTTGACGTTAGTGTTTCCCATTTCAGTTATGATACTTGGCTAATTTTGCCATTGCCACTTTGGATTCTTTTTTTTTTTTTCACTAAAGAGGGCTTCCACAAGGCTTAAGACCCATCAAATCTGGATCTATACCAGGACATAAAAACCAGGGCTGGCATTTAATCAATCACAGTGCTGAAGACCTATAGAAGAGATTGAACATGCAGCCTCGATGTATCTCCTAAACAAAAGCTCGAGCCCAGAATACTGTAGATTATGTGCCAAATATTTTTTTAACGTGCCCTCCTCTAACAGTAAGATAACTAAATGCAAATACTGAGTTCATTTTCCATTTCCTTCCATCTGGCACAGAGCGCAGAACGTTAGAGTCTCAAAAAGAGCTTGTAGACTAAAAGAACATCCTCCTAAATTATTAAGCACGATACAGAAATATTAGACATTGAGAGCCATGCTGCCCAATAGAACTATAATGGGGCCTCAAGCCCATTCTGTGTTTATGCCTAGGGCACATTTGATTGAAGGCTCGCTCCATTTCAAATGTGTAGTCATTGTACATGTCCAATGGCTACCATATTGGATAGTGTGGATAAAGAGAGCGTGACTTTAAAAAACTGTGATGAGAAGAAGAGAATGCTTTGGGGCCAGTAATTGAACAATGGTGATTTCCAAGTTCTAATCATATTTTCTGTCACATAAAATCTCACTAATATTATATCAAAATGCTCTCCTCACCAACCTCAAAGCAGATTGAGGGTGAAGATTACATTGGCATCGGCATTTAAATGTAAATGTGGAGGCCATCATGTTTGTAAAGTTGCAGCAGAATAAATGCAGCCTCCTACACTCAGGTGTTTTTAACATACAAATAGCATTGTGATGTCCTGAAAAAGGGTGTTCTCATTTAGGAAGCATCATAATAACTCTAATACCCTTCATTTCACAGCAAAATTTCCTGAGCTCATTATGTGAAAAAGAAGCATGATGTTGGGTACATTCTGTTTTGCATAGCTCATCTGCTGTGACTCCAGTAGATGCAAAAGCTATATGCTTGTATGAAAAAAAAATTCATTAGATATCCCTTGATGGTAAATTTTGTAGGCAGGGAACCTCATGTGAATCACTGGTGTGGCTTTGCTAACTTCCTCGTCAAACTTGGGCTGTGTATCACTGCATGCAGCAAATCAAATTTTGATGAGCTTGGGAAAGTAATTGGGCCATGAATATAACTTTTTACTCAGAGAACTGTAAATGTCCAGAAATGAAACCCAAGAACATAAAATCCAATTAATGCTTTGGGAGCAACCAGGACTACAGAGATACGGAGCAAACAGGGATTTAAATCTAACCTCTGATTTTTCAAATCAAGAAAAATCAAGGCCTTGAGGGGTTTGAGCAGTACACACGCAGGAGGAGACACGTCTCTTGCCTGTGGGCTGTTCTCCTCTTCCCTCCTTCTGCTCCTGTCATCCCTCTGCAATGTGCCAGCCCCCAGGTTTTGCATCATTTCTTCCTTTCTGCAGTTTTGACCATTTTCCTGATCTTTGTTGTCTTTAGGGAGGAGAGTTATCAGCATTAGCCCTATTATGTAGCATAAGATAATGGCTCCTATTTCCTGCTATGCAGCATGGAAACACGGGGTATTACGTGTACATGTTGGTTTGGGAGAGAATGCTTTCTGATCCAGAAGTTGATGGAGGTAAAATGAAAACAAAACCTGGGTCAGACAGCCAAAGAAATCAGACTGGAAGAACAATCCTGGTTGAAAGTCAGCTACCCCGAGAGAAAGCAGGTATTGGATAAATATGTATTTGATTGATTAATTCAAAGTGATCGCAGAGGAAGGAACAGAGTCACTGGCTGCTCTTTAGCAAGGCTTGGAGCCTTTGAAGGTTTCGGGAGTTTGGGGTTACTGGGAGCAAATTCCAGGGGGAGTCTTAAAGGAAGCGAAAGGACAGGCAGGCAGCTTGCCAATTTGCTGGTGTGGACTGGACACAGCCGCAGCGGGGTGGTTCCCAGCCGTGTGTTCTTATGACTGCCTCTTGCCCTCTTTGAAGCAAGAGGGCTGGCCGAAGCCAGGGCACGTCATTTTAGGTGGCTGAGGAGAATGCGGGGAGCTGGTGTTTTGATTAAAGAGAATCCAAGGACTGAACATGTCTGCAGAAAGCGGGCACGTCGCACATGTCACATTTCCTTCGATTTGAAGAAACGAGGCTCTTTCCACCCGTCTTTGTGGCTTAGAATCAGAGATTAAGAGGAACAAAGGAGGTGGGGCAAGGCCAGCCCAGGGAAGTTTTCACCCCTTTCTCTGAGCTCCAGGGAGGCCTCTGCTCTCCTCTCTCATTATGCTTGAGGAAAAAAATCGTCCTGCACCTCTGAACATGGTTCCCGTAGCATTCATTTCAGAGCATGTTTATTTTAATCTCTGACTTGGCGCTGAGGAGAGATTGAAAAGCACCAGCCTCAGGCTCTCTTGATCTCCTTCTTCTCATGAATGTGGCATTCATCACTTCAACGTAATATATTTATAATCAGGGCCAAGGCAGCATGACCTTGTCCTATTCTGAATGGAGCACAGGCAGCTGGATGTGGGAGCTTCCGGCTTGAAATCAGATGCAAGATGAGTTTATCCATCAAGGGCTTGGTTATGATTCACTTGATCTCTTTAGGTTTGATCTGTTTCTTTCTTTGCTATTCATATCAAAACAAAACAAAACAAAACAAAACAAAACAAAACAAAACAGAGGTGGTGGGTGGAGGGGATGCGGTAGGGACTTCCCATCAAACCAACCTGCAGGGGAATCCAAGGTTGCTCATCAGAAGGGCTAGGGGTGTGGGGCAGGGGAGGAAGACAGCATGTCTGAGGCCTAGATCTTCCAGTCCAAGGTCATTAATTTCTAAGCCTCCTTCTCCCCTTTTCTGGAAACATTAATCATGAAAATTTGAAAAAAAACCTAAAAGCAAAAAACAATGGAGTCGGTTGTTATTTATTACTTCTCTGTGCAGTGGTGCTTAAAGAGCACTCGTTGGGAATGCTCACAGACAATCTGTTCTTCCCTGCCAGGTCTTAGGGGGGCTAACCCTGTGTGTAAATATCCTTTCAGGGCGACAACTTCAATCTTCTTTAGGTTCTCCTTTTACTCTGTTCTGCCTTGCTCGGCTTAAACCTCTCCTACAAGATAAAGACGCTCTCCCTTTCCGGAACTTGTCAGTAAAAGGAAAGGGGGAGGTCAAGCCGCGCTCCTGTTTCGCTGATTGTGGCGGGAGGGAACCTGAGTGCTATTTCCCCGCCTACAGCTGGTTACTCTGCTTGCCCACTCCACCCACCCACCTCCCAACCCCCCCACCTCCCCACGGTTCCCCTTGTTACAAGATATTCTGTCTTGGACGTGAAACAAGTGAGAGCTAAACTAATTAACTAACCAGTAGTGATCTACAGCTGCAGCACCTTACATTCCTGAAGATTTATCCCATTTCGAATTCATTGCCATTTCCCTCCAGGGAAATAAAGATTGCTGCCTATTAAAGATGGGGACAGAAAAAGGCACCTTCACTGGAGACAGCCTGTACAAGAAAATAATACTGTAATCATTCCCTCCAATCAGCTGAAAAGGATTAAATCTTCTGCTTCTAAAGTAATGTTCCAATTGAGCCTTGGGGAAGAATAATTCATGATTAGGGAGAAGGCTGGTCTGGCAAATGTGAACATTATGTCCATTACTTAAACACACTTCCTGGGGTGACTGCTAATGTACCCGGGGGACTCACAGCCCCAGCAACTGATAGGCGCAATGAAATAGGCAGACAAGGACAAGAAGTATTATCATCTGCATGCAACAGCACTACATAGACTTTACCACTGCTAAATCACTGCCTTTGGTAAATAGCCCAGATAACTCATTTTAATAGAAGAATTCTTCTCTTCTTTATGGGTATTAAACAACAGACTCTTATGAGTGGTGGCAGTGTATTGATTCCTGGGAAAGGCCGTGTGAATACCAATTCTGTAATTTATGCTGTTTTGTGGCTCTGGCTGTATTTGTTATGCATAGTGTATTAAACATTCAATAGCTCAATTTAATCTTTGCAGCCAAATTGCACAGCACATCATGCCAGATAGTGGTTGTTTCATATACACAGCCCATCTGCTTCCTGTTCTATAATTCATTCAGCAGGCAAAGTTTCTGGCAGCCTCAGGCTACCAAAATATATATATATCCTTAGGGTACCAGAAGTGCTTGGCACTCAATTAGTTTTCTGGGTTTCTAGTTCTGTGTGTACATGAGCAGGGGTATGTGTTTCCAGTTTTATGTGAATTTAAGATGGAAATAGTTTGCTAAATTCTGTGTTCTCATCTGGACAACTTCTCATAAACTTGTGGGGTTTCACAAAAACCAAAAGAGAAAAGAAAAGGAGGGGGACAGGGAGAGACAGAGCGGGGGGGAGAGAGAGAGAGAGAGAGAGAGAGAGAGAGAGAGAGAGAGAGAGGGGGAGAGAGAGAGAGAGAGAGAGAGAGAGAGAGAGAGAGAGAGAGAGAGAGAGAGAAAGGAGAGAGAGAGAGGAAATACAATGATCCTTTTCTCTTGGGAAATTATCTGCTGCAATAAAATGTGTTCTCTTGACCATCCCTACCTAAATAGATTGATTTATATCTTGTGGGGGAAAATAAATAAAATAAACCAAAAACTACTGTAAACCTTTGGCTCCTTTCTCTGGATGGACCACTGGGGATTAGCTCTCTTATGGTGAATATTTATGTTCCCTACAATTCTCTCCAGTTTTGGAGCCCTGTCCCTCCTCTTCATGTCCATGCTAACTTTGTCCTTTCCCATCTCCACTTTCTATTTACTTTTGAAGAAGTCAATGTCTAAATGTTGCCCAGTGGAAAACTACATTTGCAGTTTATTGAAGTCTTTTTGCAGCTCACAGGGCATTTGCTTGAGTTTCAGTACATTTTAGGGCCTTTATACTACACTCGGGGAACACAGACCACCCTGGGTCTTAGATGATCATTTTCTACCTTTTTGCTAAAAGTGGCCAAAGAACCCATCTTATGGACTGGAATTGTAGCCTCTCAGGCGAAAGTAGATCATACATTCCAATGACCTCATTTTACAGATAATAATGGCCAGCATTTGTGTAATGCTCTAGAGGAAGATCAAATGCATGATGCCCGACAGGGTCCAGCAAGGTTTCCCAAGCCACCGAGGGGAGTTGGAGGGCTCTAGTCTGCGTCAGAGGTGGGCAGCAGATAAGGAGCTCTAGAATGTTATTGCCATGCAGTGTGTAAGCCTGCTGTTTCCACATCTTCAGATTTTTCAAAAGAAGCTGGAAATCTGTTTGTTTTAAAAATGGGAAATTTGTTTCTTTATCAATATATGCATTATTTGATATTATATATCTTTAAAACCCTGCATGCATTTTAAACAAATAGGATATCTCTCTGGGTTTGATAGAGCAGGCTTTTTGGTTTATTTTTCACAAACACATAGTTCCACAGTTCCTTGGTGTCACAAACATTGATTTACTACTGAAATTTGAATGTTCAGACCTGAGGAACAATCACAATTTCCAACCTGACTCAGTATTCTGGTAGGGTAGAGGCTATGAAAGAGCCACAGAGGCCTCAAGTCTTATGTAAACTTCTTCCTTTGCAAAAATCTGAAAATATGATGACATAATGTTCACATTTATGGTACTTTATATGGCAAAAGGATTATGAAAGTAGGCCAACTTAATTAACTGAGTCCTTTAAAAACAAAGAATTTTCTGCAATTGGTGGGAAAGGAGGTCAGAGAGATTCTAAGTACAAGGAGCATTCAATGTTGTATTGTTGGCTTTGAGGACAAATGAAGCCACAGGCGAGGACGTGAGAGTCATAATGAGCTGAAAGCAGGTACTGACCAAAAGTCAGGAAATGAAGACCTCAGATCTATAGCTGCAAGGAGCTAAATTCTGCCAACAACATAATAAGCTTGAATATAGATTCTTTTCCAGGGCCTTTAGACCAACACCTTGATTTTAGTTTTGTAAGATTCTACACACAGAACTCAGCTGAGCCATGAGAGATTTCTGACCTACAGAAATATCAGCTAATAAATGTTGCTGTAAGCTACTAGGACTGTATGATTTGTTATGCAGCACTAGCAGACCAGTACGGGTTTAAATATCTTCTCCAGTCAGCTTTAGGCGCTGAAGGACCTCTTGGCTTCTCACACTCTTTTTCTCATGCTCACTTCTGCCCCATGATCCAGCTGCTGTTTCCTCTTTTACTAAGTTGGGGGGTGGAATTAGTGTGGGAGAGAGACGTGTTAGGGCAGTTCTTACCTGGTTGGTGTCTTCTTTGTGGGTCTGCAGAGGACTCAGGCCGGTACTTGGTGTGCAATTGTAAGGGAATTTGGAGGCTCTTTGCCACCTTTCTCTTTCACATCTCCCTAGCTTGGGCTGATGCCTCTTTATTCTGAAAGACCACCTTAAAAAAATCCTTATGCAAATTTTTCCTGCATGACCCACTTGTCGCACAAGACCCCCACCCCACCTCTCTTGCTGTGATGAACGCTAGTGCTGCAGGTAAACCGTAGGCATCGATTCACTTCTAGTTTTGTGAACAAAACAACCGACTCTTCCCTCGGCTGTTTGTTTTGTGGGTTGCACTCAGGCTTTTGCCCCACAGTCACCTTTGTCTGTCCTTGTGGAGGAGGAATGTCAAATCATTTAATTGAGGTGCTTAAATGTGGGGACAGGTCCTGAAGACGTGCTAAGGAGAATGAATTCTGATCCACCAAGCCCTGCTACATCTCCCTGGCTTTGAAGTCTTTGATGCTTTTTCTTTCTCAGGCACAAATAAAGTCCCCATTTTTTTCTCCCAGTGGTAAGCAATTGATTACAAAACTCTCCAAGTAGACCCTTGTGGATTCTGCCCATAGGGAGTAAGGATGGCCTTCTCCACTTTTCTCCCTAAGGGAGAGGTGGTGTGGAGAAGCAGTGCTGGGGCTTTGGGGAGCAGCGTTGATCTTCCATTCTCTTATGTATCTAGCAGCTTCTGGAACTACAGAATTCTTGGAACACGGTGCGGCTGGAATGGTGTCCCTGAGGGGTGCAGTGGGACTGCCCTCATGATGGGGTTTTCCTGGAAGGCTGCAGCTTTCTTTCAAAAAATATCCTTCACCAATCCTCTCTCCCTGTCTTGTCTTTCCTTTTGTGTTCTCAAAGTGAGTGGCTGGGTACCAGACTGGTGGGAAAGGTTTTCCTACCTTGTCATTGGAATCTCTGCTTGTGGGAGGTCCCAAGGAAGTCAGTAAGCAGGTGGATTTAAAAACATCCAGTCCTGCTGGCCTACCTGTTCACTTATTCCCCAGTATGTTCTCCTGCCAGGAGGGAGTGGTCAGGGGTCAGATCCTCCTCATCACTGTGGCAAGTCTAGGGCTTTGCCTCTTATTTTAGGTCTCACTGGATCTTTTGCTGGCTATCTGTCCTCCTCGCTTAGAAGTTCTTTGGATTGCTGAGGTATTTCTACTCTCTGGATGTGTGTTTATGAGTGTGTGTGTGTGTGTGTGTGTGTGTGCGTGTGTGTGCACATTTTTAATGTATGTTTTCCTCTGTTGAGTTGTGGGTGTCCGGGTGATATTTTCTTCACGGAATCTAGTCTCAGTGACACACAAAGACTCCCTTTTCTAGTTTTGCTCCTCTCTTGCCCACACTTCTTTCTGTTCATAGTCTTTTTAAACTATGGTAAGTCTTAGTTCCAGGACATGAGTTCATTGGAAAAGCATGCTGAAGGGGAATTTGGGTTCAGAAAGTGAAGTGGCTTCTTGGTGCAGTTGGTGCTCTTCATGTGGGTCATCTGGATCACCAAAGATGCAGGTGCATCTTGTTTTCGAGATTTAAAACAGCTATTTTGAGTGTCTGAGCCTCACTATTTTTGGTTAAATGTCTGCTGTAGCCAGCCAAGGTTTACACCTAGACAACTTGCCTGTAGGTATCTGAACATTCTTCTTTTGCTATCTGAGCCCTAAGACTCTGTGACTCCAACTAGACTGATGCCATTTGTTGTTTTCTTCTACTCTTTATCAAAGTGGGCCAAGGAACTGTACATTACGACATATAAATGACTGTTGGCTCAGTGTTAATATTCCCAGGGTGTTCAAAATCTCCACTAGCATGGCTTTGCCATTTTTGGCAATAATCCAATGGGATGATTGGATGATGCGTGTCGACCAAAAGTTAACCAGCTACTATTAAACAAATCCAGCTTTTGTTGCCTTTCTTCCTTTCCTCTAGAGCTGGTGAGCAGGTCATTGCCTTGGTGGAAACTGAAAATCTTTTTTCAAAGGGTGAACCTCAATATCTATTTGGGGGGGCGGCCATTACCTGTGATTTCCACCAGTCCTCAATGTGTGGTTGTGTTTTTGTTCAGCAAGTATACATTGAGTATGTGCTATAGTATCACTGTCCTGGAAGCTGTGGGGGATACACAAGGGATCAGCTTACCGTAAAATTTAGTCTGGCGAGTGGATGACAAAGGCAATCATGTTCTGCCGTGAATGGGATCTTTGGGAGCAAGAGGAACTGTGACAGAGTGGAGACAGGTGGGTGAGAAGAAAATGCTTAATTGCTTTTCATTGCTGGGACAAAATACCTGACATCCACAGTTAAAGGAGGAAACGTTGATTTTGGCTCACAGTTTTTGGAGGTTTCAGTCCATAGGCAGCTGGCTCCAAGGCAGAATAGCACGGCAAAAGCGGGTGGAAGGAGAAACTGTCCACAACACGGCAGACAGGAAGCAGCCAGCAGTGAGCTTTCCTTTCCCCATTTTATTCCACGCAGGCTACAAGCTTACTGGTTGGTGCCTCCCACACCAGAGTGGGCCTTTCCATTATCCGCACCCAGAATGATGCTAAACCAATCAGTGGACTGCTTTTGTTACCTCACTACCATAACCCAGTATCACACACCCATGATTCAGCCATCTACCAAAAGCCCCACCTAACATTGCATGAAACTTTGGGGGGACATTAGTCCCAAAGCACTAAGCATTGCCATGAGCGATGAGAGGTAAGTGCATCGGAGTGGAAAAACGGTAGCCCATCTTGTCCTCCTTCATAATTTGGCCCAGGACTTTCTTTATATGCCTGCTTTCCAGCTCCTTCTCTCCTTTTCTACATTTCTTCTGTCTCAGCCTGTTTCTTCACCACTCTTCCTCATTGTGTTTCTGGTCTCTCACCTTGGCAGTTCTAGAGGAATAAGGAGGAATGGAAACTGCGGCTTTCATTTTCACTTTATGATATTTTGACTTTGAAAGAAGAGAGGGAAATATGATCTTAGATGTTAGGCTTTCCATCTTTATCTCCTTTTAAGCAATTGCAGTTTACTGAAGAGAATGATCATGCATTGAATTGAAAAAAGAAGGTGCAGAGGGTTGGTGACAGGTGACACTTCTCGTCTCCCTTCTTCCAGGTTGGTTCTCTAGCAAAAATTCCACAGTTTCCCAAGTGCAGGTCAATTCAAGTGGTGAGTTGACAGTGGACACACATCTTTAAGTTTCAAGAGGCAAAAGTGAAAATTGCTTCACCTGCTTGCAGCTGTTTTCCTGTTATGGTTCCCCTTGCTTTTCAAACTGGCTTGCAAATTAATTCCTCACACTGTCACTTGTCCTCAGCTGGACTGTGAGAGCGGGCAAGGTGGAGTTTGTCGTTGCCTAAATGAATCCATGCACTCATTTTGCACCAGAAAGGGCACTGGATCTTGCATACATAGGCTTGCCTTCCTCTTCCACAGGGACAACAGCTTCTACTTCAAGGACCAGTGGTGGAAAAGAGCCTGTGGTCCTTTCCAAGTGATTCTCACAATAAGCACCATGAAATATTTCTAAACAGATGGGATTTAAAAATGGGGGAAACTAAGCAGACACAAAACATTATAGAAAGCAATAATAATGTCAGAGTTAGTTGTTCTTCACATGGAAATCTGAAACATTTATACCAGTTTCCTCAAAAGCAGAGATGGTTTTATAAATTAATCGGAAGAGGCATAAGCCACACTCTTTTACAGTGAGTGCTTCAGTAAAGGCCAGACTCAGAAAAGGTATAAACTCTCAATGCATCATAAGACCAAGAAGCCTGTAGGTCCAATAAAATGAAAAAAGGCTGCTCAATGAAAACTCTTTACAAGTGAACATGTATTCATTTTAAAACAGATATCTTGAACAAACTTCCAGTGATAATAAGTGGCACCTTTCTCAAATGTGAGTCTGTGCAGTATATGGGACATTATAAGCACTTCACTTCCACTTTCTTTTTCTATAAGCACATGGACACCTAAAATTCCCACCCAGGCTAATGATTCTAGGAGGAATGCACACTCTCCCACTTCAGCCATTTGGTCGTTCGATGAGAACCATCGCTGTTGCTCTGCTCAACCTATTTAGCACCTCTGAAAGTCACTAGATGGATTTAGTGATTAATGATGATTGATTTTTTCTTGCCAGCTTAATCGTCACACTTGAGCAGGACTGATGTAGACCCAGCTGTGCTTAATTAGCCCAGAGGACTCAGAATCCATATTTTAAAGACAGGTTTGTAATGGAAGAAGCCTTCTTGATGATGCAGCCCGCTGAGGTGAACCCAGACATGTGTCAGACAGAGTTTTTCATTAGGCCCAAGGAGCATGTTTGGGAAAAGGATGCTGTATAACACAGGCATATATTCTCACATTAGATTTGGGAAAGCTATTGTCCTTGTAGAATGTGAATTTCTTTCTCTACCTTATTACTTAGACAAAATACTTGCTCTGATGTAGAAGGCAGGTGTATCACACTGCTGCATGGTGTATGGAATATATATTTATATATTTTGTTGGTAACTTTAACCTTCTTTAGTGCTTATCTTGAAATGAGAATTTCTTTAAAAAAATGGGAATTTCTTACTAACCTGGAAAATATCTCACATCTATAAGGCTGTATTGTTTTATTCAGGATCCAAAGTGAAGAGCCAACCTTCTCTCTCTGGTTCATAGGTAAATTATTCATAAATTCACCCCATTCCACATTAGTTGATAGCTTGATACTAACTTCTGCTATGTGAGCATGCGGCCTTAGGCACAATCCCCAGGCCATGACCTTATCTTATACAGTCCAGAAGTTCATGCAAGGGTCTTGACAACCTGCTTCAGTTTAGGGCAGCATGTGGCTTGAGTCACATCTGAACGAATGACACTGGAAAGCCATGGCTCATATTAATACTTTTCTGAACACTGAAAGGCCAGAGGAACTTGATAAGTATACGATGTTCGGTGAGATTTTGAGGCGTCCTCACAGAACAGCTCGTAGGTATTTCAGGGGATTGTGGACACGCGCATGTGTGTAAACCATAAGGAGACAGAGGAAAATGTGGTCATGCTTGGTGGCATTCTCTCTGGCTGCTGGTGAGAGACTCCTGGGTGCAGCTGCAGCAAAGGAAAAATCTGTAGATGAGGCCGGGAAGTCTGAAACTGATCTGCAGAGTTTCTTAAAAGCTGGAGTCAACTACTTGATTCCAGATGGTTTTCTTTTTCTCTTGCCATCATTTTCACTGCTCATACATCCCGTCACCCATCCATCCATCCACCCACCCACCCCAGCCAGCCAATCAGGCAGTCAGTCAGCTGGCCAGCCAGCTCTTTGTCATTTCTATCTCGCCTTGGCTTTGCTCTGCAGATACAGCGTTTCTTCAAATGGCAGAATTTAGCAAATGCAGTGGAAAGGGCTTCTCCGCTCCTTTACACACATAGCAATGCAAGACAGGAATGGCCCTTGGTCCTGCTGGGTCGTATGATCTGTCCCTCATTCAGTGTAGGGGAAGAAACGTTTGGCTAGATATGGGTCATGGACTCATTGCTGTGGGTGATATTTTGAGGTAAGACGAGGGTGGTTATGTTAACATAAGGAAAAGAATAGTTTGCTGGAAACACTATGGAAATACAAATGATGGCTACCTTAATCTCCTATAAATTCCACTATGACATTACTACTCATCAGATTAGTAAAAATACTTTTTTAAATAATAAGCAAAGCATTTTTACTAACAATTCCTGAAATTTTTACTTTCAGTGGGTCTTGCTTTATTGATACCACCTATATCTAGACCAAATAGTATTACATGGATAGAAGATCATAAAATAACAGAAATTTCACATATATTTGTAAAGGTTAGGAGATCTAGGTCTAATTCAAGTTCTCCTTCTATACAACCACAAGTATGATAAAGGACTGACTACATAAGGTTTCAGTCTATGAAGTAACCTGAGATCCCAGGCTCTGAGTATCAGTATCTCAGTGTTTAGATAAAACAGTCTGTCTCCTTTATTTTGTGGCTTTAGCTTATCTAATTTTGCCATTTGAGATGAATGAAAGTTTTTCTAGTGCTAACTAGCTGACCGTGACAGTCTTGAGAAGGCAGCAAATATTGGGAATTCATGTAGTTTCTGTCCTCTAGGTTCGTTCAACTCAGTTATTGGTGAGACAAGACTTCGGATCACATCTCCTAAGCACTTCTGGGTTTTGCTATAGAAACTTCTTTCTTGTCTACTTTTCCTTAATTCCTTCTCCTTCTGAGCCTGAGCAGACAGATTTCTATCTGACTGTATCTCACATACATAATATCGATCCTGGCTATGGATAACGTAATTCTTACTTTTTCCATTTTGCTCCCTTAATGTCATCATGCATATATATTTAAATCTTGGCAAATCTAAACGTCTCTTTGCAGGAGAAACCCAGCCCTTGAACTGCAGTCTCTTTATAGTTAGTCAAAACCTGACCTCACTTAGAAATCCGTGTATTCTGAGCTATCCTCTGAGGGTCTGCCGACATAGATGCTCTCATTTGTCAAGGCTCCCGTGGCCTGCTTGTCCTTCTTCCCTTCTTTTTAAAGAATTCTTCTAGCCGTTTTCCCCATCTTTGAATAGCCGCTTCTTTCCCTTTTGTAGTAGTTTTATGCTTTGAATTTAATGTGCCCTTTATTTAATATGGGTTTAAACATGTTATAGGGGAGCGCTTTGAGGTCTAAAAAAATAAAGTGCTGATAATGGAATGGCAAAGAAGACTTCTTTTGGAATTTAAGTTCTAGCATGTTTATTGAGCTCTAACATCCTACCCTAATTGTGCTTTTATGGACGCATACTAACAAGAACTCTGCCAACACGGGAATCTTTTCTTTTGAAACCACTAAGTAAATTTATTTAAATTGATGAGTACCCTATTACCGTAAAAGATTTGATGTTCCTTATCAGACATGCATATTTTAAAATCCATATAACACTGAAGGAGATAAGTACACACCAAATCTATGTTAGTATAATTAGTGCAATAGAGCATTATGTTTGATTTTGAGCTTCCTGACAACAAAAACAATTCACTACGATTTTCTTTTGAAAAAAACGTTAGCATAGGGTTTCCTCGAGAGAGTCAATGTTTAAGATACTAGATATTTAAAAATATTTTCAGGAATATACAAATCCAAAAGCTAATATTCAAAATGTGCATTGCTTTGTTACTTACACCAGCAATAAATAAATAAATAAACAAATAAACAAAATAAAACTAGAAAGTAAAGGAATAGCAGTATAGTAACATGATATACTACTATTACTTAGAGTGATATGTGTTCTTAGAGTAGAATCTTATAATAATGGTTTTAAAAACTATGCTGAAAATGGCTATTTTTCATTGTCTGATAACGTTTATGATGATGTATGGAGTCTAGGTATATATATGTATATATATTCTGTAAGGAAATATCAATAGTATTTTTATCTCTTCTATGGTGGAATCATACGGTGCTTTATTAATATTGTTTGCTTTTAACATGTTGCTTATTTGCATTTTCTCATGAAAATTATATCACTTTTTGTGGTCCCCCATTTTTTTAAATTGAGTTTATTGGTCCATTTTAGGTATACAGTACAGTTACATTCATTACTGGAATCTTGTACCTTTACATGCAGGTCTTGATTCTCATTTTTTCCCCTTGTCCCTGCCCTCCTTTCACTGCCTTGTGGTCCCCCATTTTTAAGAAGATAATATCCTTTATACACCTTTAGTGCAAGACACATTTGACAGGCTAACATATAATGCCTTAAACAATGGGTTCCTAAAAATTTGAAACATTTTTTCATAAGACATTTAAAAAAAAACTTAGCTTATTTTAGCAAAGGCAATTTTTTTTTTCATTGTAAAGCAAGGTCGTGGCAATCTATTGAACAACAGGTCAATAACTTCAAGTGACCTAATAGACACACAAACAACTTGCATGCCCATACACATTACCTGGACATCTTGTTCAAATGGAAGTCCTGGTTCTGTAGTTTGGGATACACATTTGTACCACCCTCTATTATAGCCCCCCCTTCCAGGTTGTCATTTCTAAAACTTTACATAATAACAATTTCGAACATCTAATGAACCTATATACCTGACTGGGTACTGCCTAGGTTGTCCAGGAGACAGTGATAGAACTTTAAAAGAGCAGAATACCACCCAACTTCAGATTTATGAAACCTAGGCTCTGAAGGCAAGACTGGGGACACATATTTTAGAATCTCCCCAATTATCTGGATACACATGGATCATAGACAGGTTGGTTTTGGTAGGAGCATTTCAGAAACCTTCTGAAGTGGGCCTCTCTGTCCTACTTTGTGTAGGAATTAGATCAATGCATTATGTAGCATGTATTCAGGTGGCAGGCTTGCCCAGGGCACTGTTACTCAGGAGCCAGAGAGGGCATCGCCACTACATCTTGTCTCCTGTGGGCCACAGTGTATTCTAGAAACAAAGCATTACTTTTCCATAATTCACCAAAGATTTGGTCAAATAAATATATCACGGAATGAATACTATCTAACTCTATCAATTAATCTAGTAATAGTAAGCAAACATATTATTAAAACAGTTGTCACATTTATAATTTTGTTTCTTCCATATTTGACTTTTTATGCAGAAAACCACATAGGTTATAGCACAGATGTCTGTGCTATACTCAAAGTAGAGAGATTAATTATATTTGCATGAGGTCCAGGTCATGCTCTGATTATGAAACGTACTGAGCAAATACCCACAAAAACTCACTAAGGTTTGCATAGAAACTGAAAAAAAAAATGCTAAGGAGGTCAGTGTCTTTTGGGATGTCTGGTGCATGCCAAAAGCACTGCGTAACAGCAAAAAACATGTCCGTTGGTCTTCTGCTGAAGTCACACCTAGCAATTAAAGTATGCTGACCTGGCGCTCAGAATGATGCAGATGCTACTGATACAGATATATGTACCTACATATGCTTGTATTTGAGAGCAGCAAAACCCTAGCTTTTGAGCTTTAATAAGGCATACCTAATTTCCACATAAAAATTGAAGGTTAACCATGCTAGCATGTGGTGGGCAATTTCATCTCCTGTGCAAATTTGCTTTCCACAGACATTGCTTTCCAGCAGGTTTATGAGAAGCCCATGTAGCTGCGGTGTACAGGGTAGTTAATGAATAATTCTCTGATTAATAGATTAACAGTGGCTTTGTAATGGGCAAGTCAGTGCCTCTTACAAGAATGTCTTGAAATATATTCTGTCAGATTTTATTTCCTGTTGCCAAAGGTAGATTTTGCACTGCAAAAGACAGTATGACCTGGCTCCCTATGATAATTTCTCTATGGTGAATCAAACCTTGATTTCTCTAAGAGGCATTGTGAATTATTATAATCCCCACTATGTCAACCTGCTGAGTTAGTGAGTTGTATAAATGTAGAGTACAGCTGTCCAGGAATGATTACAAGATGCATAATTTTACCTCCTGTCAAAAGATAAGAGTTTTCGCCATTTCTGCTGAACTCTGCTTCTCTCTCCGTGGCTGCACTGGAGGAGGCTTCCTTTCTCTTCAGCTCCGGGCACGAGGAATTATTCACATCACTATTAAAGGAGAAGTATGAGCTAAGTAAGGTTCAAGACAAAAATGACACTATGAGCATCGTTTAGATTCCTTCTTGGAGTCCTTTCAAGTTTGTTTTTCTCTTGACTGCAGCTCCCTTGCCTCTGTGGTTTCACCTGGCCACACGGGATTTCCTCTTCAGTGGAGACCATTTAAAATTGGTCTGCAGTTCTCAAGCATTTCCTCTCTCCATAACTTCTGCTGCCTTTCTTCCTTCTCCATCCCCTACTCTTCCGACTTCCACAGTTCTTCTTTTTTCTTCTTTCCAGGTTTCCAATGGAGGCTGGAGCCTGGCTTGTGCAGGGTCAAGTGCACAATGCAGTGTCTTACCTCCTGTGTGACTGCAGCCCTGGTCCCTGGGGGATACAGCCTTATTGTTGTGGCTCAGGCTTGTAGCACCACAGGCTAATGGATCAATTCGGCCTTCAAAGCATCCCATGGCCCGTCGATATGAAATTCTAGCAATTACTGAAGTGAAAATGCTGGGAAGCGGCTGAAAAACAATCCCTATTGACTGACGTATTGCTCTAGAGTATGATGAACTTGTTTAAGGAAAATTGATCTCACAAATTGATTTTTTTAATCAGAGAATCTCATGAATGCAGTTTAAGTCACAATATTTTTTGCCTTGCTGAGTGTATGTGTGTGTGACTTTTTTTTAAAGGCAAGGAGCTCTGCAAGCGAGGAGGCAAAACCAGGCAATGAGAGATACTGAGATGAGTTCTAAAGCTTCCTAGCCCTGGCTTGTTCCAAAACAGATTTTGTATTGAACTGATTTTCAAATGTAAGGTCTTCTCTTCTCTGCACCTGTGTACCTCGACCCTCTCAGAAGCCATCTTCCCCATCTGTCCCTTCTTCCGAGTCCCTTGGCCCCTCTTCAGCTTGAATTTGAAGTTTTTGGTTGAGTTGTGACTTTAGGATGCAGCATCTACTTTTTCGTTGCATGGTGTGTAGGTTTTGAAAATGTGGAATCTTAAGTGTGACCAAAGGTAGCACTGTCCCTTGACATCTCCAGCAAAGATTTGGGCAGTAATAGTGACAGATTGCAGACACCAAGGACATTCACTTTCTGAGCAGTGACACCTCTGCAGCACATGCTTGAGCAACAGCTCTGTGGGGACCGAAGAAGTGTCAAAGATCCTTGCCTACTTCCTCATATCTCCTTCGAATGCTGTTCTGCTGGGGCAGCTCCTTGTGTGATGCAGTGTCCACTTAGGGACTACATGAGTGGATCCAAAAGTGGACCCATCAGCTTCACGTAAGGGGATATCCAAAACACAGATTCTTGGGCTGCATTCTAAGGATGATGCTTAGAAAATTATATTTTAAAAGCTCCCTAATTGATTCTAGTAACCAGCTATAATTGGGAACTGCTGAAGTAGATAATAAAGTTGCGCGCGAGCGTGTGTGTGTGTGTGTGTGTGTGTGTGTGTGGTGCAGTTAGTAGTTTGGCAGAAAGATACGAGGGGAAGATTGTCCAAGGTTATCTTTGTAGAATTTCTTATTAATATGACACAAAAGGGGAAACAAAATGAAACAAAACTTTTCTTCTATTTTCTTAGGTTCTGTAAATTAAACTGACAAAACGCAGATTAACAAGAGAAAAGGAGTGTTTGTGGACACATAGACTGTGTATGTTGGTGGGAGAAGCTCAGTGATTACAACTTTGGTCTAAGAATCTTAGGGAGAAAAATAAATTTATAGAGAAGTGCCAAGACCAAAAAAAGAGATTTGGGCTTTTGATGTGGGTGGCAAATTCTGGGAAAAAAATATACGGGGGAGATAAATGGAAGAGAAGAGTTACTTTAATAAGGTGTCCTATGGTGTCCTCTCTGGTCTGACAAAAGTCTACAGTGATTAAAGTCTTAGGAGTCATCCTCCTTTTTCCTCTGTGGGAGAAGCAAACACCTTTCTAAAGGGAATTTGTATCCGGTTTTTAGGTGAATGGGAGGAGTGTGGGCAATTCCTCGGTCATCAATTGCTTCTCAGTTATCTCCAGCTCAAAATAACCCGTCTGCTACAGTGGCACATTGCGGGGTGGCATGTTTGATCCCCTGTAGCACCTTGAATCTGGATGTGCTCGTGTGCACAAGTGTTGATAAGATGAAGCTGGTCGATACTTCAGTCCAATAGAATGAGGAGTGAAGAGCAATTTCAAGAGAGGGATGCACTGAGGATAGAGGAGGGCGCCGGAAGCACGCATGGCACACTCAGAGTTGGGTCTCTCTAGCTGCAGCACTTTCAAGCAGGCCCTCAAACCTGTGTCTCACAGGAAAAGAACACCTGCGATCCCAGGTTCAGAAGTTTGCTGTCATGAAAGCTCACAGCCAGTTCTTCAACACGAAGGACCCTGGTTTCCCTCCATTCTAACAGCTCAGGTGAAAGGTGGAGACGCACACCCGGACCTTTGAACACACACTGCAGGAGCTGTGTCTGCAGCGTTACCCAGTCGCTCAGAGAATGCAGAACCACAAGGAAAATGAAGGTTGCCGATTCCAGAATTCGTTCAGGAAATCCCAGATGCTGTCCCAGACTGTTATCTCAGAGACTTGCTTCCAAGAGTGACATGTTTCATTAAACTGGCTGCTTCCTAGGTGTTTTTGAAGAAGCTGAAAGACGGGTGCCACAAATCCCCTACAAGTCATTTATATTGGAGATGTTCCACAGATTTAGAAAAAAATCTAACTTTTATTTAGTATGACCTAGTACCCTAAACTTTCAACATTTCATTCTTCTCTGTTGTCATTTTTCTTCCCAAACTGCTGTGAGGTGGCAGAAGGGACAGTTTTTCACAGCGGCTCCCAGTCTTTCCTGCCCTTCGGAATTACCTGGGGAGCTTTGTTAAGTATTCTGTCCTGAGCTCACCCCCAGAGATGCTTAATTGCTCTGGGGCCAGATACAGGGATTCCTATAAAGCTCCCCGGGTGATGATAAATTGCGGTCAAATGTGAGAACCCCTGACTTACTTGGATTAAAGGGACTGAACTGAAATTTTGAGAAAGTTTGAAATCTTTCCTTTGATTTCCTGTACACTTTGGAAAAAGACAATGCACGACTGAGAAGGGAGGTAGTTTCTGTTTGCCACATTTGTGATGAAAATAAAGGCCTCCTGTTTCAAGTGCTTCTCAGATAGCATGTGGGCTCTCTTCAATGCACGGCTCTGCTTTCAGCAAAATTGTTAATTATAGATCATAATAAGCTGTTAGCAAAACACACACATAATTTGAAAGTGAAATGAGGCACAGTACATAGATAAAGCAATTGTTTGTTTAAGAGGTGATTAGCAGCCGCAAAACAAGCAAACTGATAGTTGAACCTGAAAGAAATTACACCCATTTGGAATTGTTATACTCCTTGGTTATTTGTGCACTGCAGCCTAGTGCAAAGGTAAACCGTCTGTCGCTGTCAGCACTCTTTTCTTCTGCCTGTGATGTAGGGAAGGTAGTCTCTGCAGTCTTAGAACTAAGATGATATTAAAAGAATAGCCTGTCAGAAGGAATAAAGGAAAGGAAGTGTCTCGGTTTCTCAAAGGAGCACAACTGAGATTTAAATTGTTCTGAGCTATGATAAATTATAAGGCTTTAAAACCACTG
Source organism: Fukomys damarensis (assembly GCF_012274545.1). Taxonomy (NCBI): domain Eukaryota; kingdom Metazoa; phylum Chordata; class Mammalia; order Rodentia; family Bathyergidae; genus Fukomys; species Fukomys damarensis. The sequence goes on along the minus strand of NW_022900943.1, from coordinate 28,486,115 downwards.
TAATCACTGAATGAACAAAACAGTTTGCCTGGGGTAATTATGCCTTTTTGGTCGCCTTCACTTTCAAGTTATTTTCCCTTGTAAATGTTACACTCTGGCACTGTGCGCAGTGTCAAAGAGTGTTAATCTCAGTGTGAAATGGTGGGGTTGTCTTTAAGAGTAAGTGAGTCCGGAAATATTCGTAGTTCAGACCAAGTTAGAGGAAAACACCGTTAGCACTTGAAAAAGACCCCTGGAGACAGCAGTTTTTACCTGGTATGGGGTGGGGTGTGGTGGGGTGGGGTGGGGCTAGGACTTCATCTGCTGATTTGGATGAGAATTTTACTCAGTGGACAATCTCACAGGCTCAACCTTGGAAAATTCCCAGGATGGAAACTTCATGCGGAATAAATGCCAGCTAATGAACAAGGGCACACTAGCTGAGGATAAATAACCATGTTATTAGGGCAGATTGCAGCACTCAAGATGGGAGGTTTAATAAGCGACTGAGGTTAACAGGAAATCCTCGGCTTTTCGTTGCCTGATAATGCACCCAGAATTTGCAGCCTGCCACTTGCTAAAGCTGAGGAAGGACTTAATTGGTACTTATCAGAAGAAACGGAGTTGAGAGCTCAGGGTCCAGCCCCAAGCATCCTGTCTGATTCCACTGTTGGCAGCAGAAGGTGAGGCCACTCCCCACGGCTCATGCGGGTGGTGTTGTCTTTGGAAAGTTCCAACATGGAAGAATCTATTTGGTGTCTTAGCGAGAAAACAGAAACAACAGGCAATTAGGGTGACACCACCTCTGATTTCAGGTTTTCTGGAGCACGGAAGTTAATGCTCCACCTATTTAGGGGCAGAGAGTGAGCTTCCAGTGTACTTGGAGATACCAAGTACAATCAATACGATTGGTGCAGGGAGAAGCAGGTTACCTGGAAGAGCTAATGCACACTAAGCATTGACTTTGAGGCTGCATCTTTCTATTCAGGTCACACTAACTTTGACCTGTGGCCTATGGAGCAGGGACTTCCGCTCTTTCCATTTTACAGTAGAGAAACAGGAGAACAGAGTGCTTGGTCAACTTGCCCAAGGACAGAGATCGTAAAGCTGGACTGGACCAAGACAATTTCAGCCCTGAACACTTACAATAAACCCCGAAGTTATATTGCTGCAAAACTCAAAGCCAACTCTCCCTCTGTGCTTCTGGAACTCCCTGGACTGGGATTCAGGCCCGGTTCCCCCCACTATGCAGCCTTAGCACCCAGCTTCCCAGACCATCGAACAGCACTACAACAGTCCTTCCTCTTGCCCCTCCATTCTTGCTGCAGAAAGTTTGTCTTCATCTGACCTTGTGCCTTTCTGGACTTTGGTTTGTACAGTGCTGGGATTTATGAACTTGTTCAGGAGTGGAGTCCTTCAGGGAGAACCTAAGGATAGGGTACCTCGTAACTTCCTCAGGTAATGTCATAATCCATCCTCTTCCGAGGGCTTCAGATGAGCCTCCTGCTAGTTGTAAACAATACAACGGACCAGGGGGTTTTAAAATCCAAGTGAGATTGCAGCTGGGACCATAAATGTATAAGCCAAAAGGCAGGGAGGTGAAGTCTGATAAAGGTGCACAGGAATATCAGAGAGGTCAACAATCCTATATTTCCAATTGGACTTTCAAATTGGTTGAGGCGATGGACTCTAACCTGGGCTTTTTATATAGCTGGACAGGCCAGATCCAGGCCAGTATTATGCTACATTATGGGCTTCTGTGAGATTGATAAGTCTGGTGCACTATCTATTATGAATTAATCCTTCCCAGGTTTCCTCCTGCTGCAGTGTGCGCTATGATTGCTGTGAAGTACGAGGCTGCTCTTGCTCCTGGATGTGCCATGTCCTCGTCCACATACAAGCCTGGCTCCTGCCTGGCTCCCTCCTGAAAGATTCCCTCCACTCCTGCCTCCTCCTGCTTCTTCCTGTTACTAATGAGCCACTCTGGGTGAGAGCTTGTGACATCTAAGGGCCTCTGGGAACCGCAGAAAACACTGTCGGTCTGTCCACAGAGCAGTCCCAGGGCGCTGACCATTTATCTGGCGACCATGTGGGCCCAATAAACAAAGCGAATCTGTCTTGCTCTCCCTCCCTCTGTGGCTTTTGGGGTCTGAGTGTGTGCATTTCCCAGGACAGTTGGAGAAGACATCAAAACTTGTCTTCATTACGGCTGTGACTCATAACCCAATTAATGGTGTCAAGAAGTGAAACATGGTCCCCAGGCCCAGCTGCCTTTTGAAAGCAAGTCCCAGCCTGCTCAGAGCAGTAACAAATGGTGCTCTAGAGAGTGGCTCAGAATATGTTCTTACAGCCGAAAGCCAGGATGGAGGAGGGATGTTTAGAAAGGCAGTGTGCTGTGTCAGCTGTCAGTTTTGGGGTGCAAATGCACTCCAGCCATTTGGTTGCAAGGGAGACAATTTTTCTGAGTGAGCACAGTGTCAGGCGCTACACAGGGAACAATTTTATTGTCTCTGACCCTCCTAAGAAACCCTCCAGTGGGAAACCGGCTCCCCGTTTTTCACATGAGTGCTGCTGTGTGTTTTGAAGGGAAGCAGGGTAAGAGAGGACTGAGTGAGCCTCACCTCCAGCGGAGACAGAGCTCTGGGTTCATTCCTGCAGCGATTCTCCATTCTTTCTTATGCCTTTCTCATCCCCTGTGAGTTCCCTGGAGATCTTTAATACTCCGAGTGGTCTGACTTACATTTAGCTCATCTGGAAAACCTGGTGGGCCCTCTGGGAGGGGGTCTTCCACGGAGAGGGCACCCTGCAGCGCCCCAGACGCCTTTGACTTTCATGTCCTCTCCCTTGCCCAGTCTGGACCCAGCTTCTGGTGGTTTTCTCACAAGATGACAGCCTGTGGTGCTGGGGAGGCTGCTGCTTATCCAGCCCCTTCTTTCCCCAGGGATCTTCCTTCTGTTGCAGCCAGCCAAATGCTGCTCGGCGGAGGGCTCAGGAAATAAAACAGGCTTTGTTGCTTAAACTGAAACCATTCCCTTGGCTGCCTGTCCCTGAGGTCTTGTTGTTCACAGTGCTTTCTCCTCCTCCTCCTCTTCTCCCCGCTCCTCCTTCCCTCTGTGATTCTCCATCCGTACCCTTCTGAAGCACAATAGACCTCATCGAGTCCTTGCCAAAGCGAAAGACCCTGGGGAGTGCGCACAAAAACGACAACAGGAGCCAACGCATTTGATAGGGTTGGGTTTCATGGGAATAGTTTGGTGCAGTGAGAAGGCAGGAGGAGGACGGAAAGAGGGCAAGGTTGCCCTGCAGATTGTCTTCTGGGACTGGTGCCCGGGAAAAGGGGCCATTACACGGGCTTAGGGATTTCTAACTTATTTTAGATCATGGATATCTTTGAGAATTTGAAGAACGCGCATCAACACGAGGTTTGGAGCCATGGTCAGAGTTTTTCTAGTGCTCTCTTTGCTTCTTCCTGCTCCCTTTATCTCTTTTTCTTCTAAACCCAATGGGCATACATCCTTATGGGATATTACCAAGCCATGTATTATCTTTACTGGAACACTTTTCAGATTGACAGAGGCACTACTACTAGTGACATCAGGACTACTTATATTGAGTGAGATGGTAACCTGGGAATACAGTCTCCCTGCTTGGGAGTACACTGAGGTAAGGAGCAGGACTGGGCGTTAATTGCATTAAACAGGATCTCTGGGTGACTCTCAGCTTACTCAACTATAAAAAGCAAAGACCTGGACTAAATTTTAATTGCTCCTGTGGATGCTGTGTGTTTAATCCTTCCACTGTTTACATGCCTCCTACTCACTGGTTGAATCAATGCATCTACTCAAATACCTGGAGATACAGTACTATACTTAATAGTGTGAGAAAAATACCATGCAGAGAATGTAGCACATTGCCTTTTTTAAAAAGAATGGGGCAATGCCCTTATAAAATGTCTTTTCTTTGCTCTAAGTAACTGACCATGGTATCAATATTAATTATTCAGAAACATCCACTGCTTGGGACTCTGGCAAGTGTACAAGGTTTGGAAGGAGAGAAGTACTTCCTGTCTCAAGGGTTTTGCTTTTCAGTTCTAGTGTGTGTGGTGTGGAGGCTGTATTTAAAAATACAACAGCTGACAAGGTACCAAAATCTCAGAGTTCTTTGGGTCTCTGGGTAGAGGGTCAATTTGGGTGAAATTCTGGTGTCAGAATTTTCCTAGTTACCTGAGGCACCTCGAAGAGGGAGGTATCCCAAGGGTTTCTGTCACTGGACCTGGAGTTCTGTCTGCTTCTTTCTCACTGGGTCAGCCATTGATTTTTCAGGTTGTCTAAAGTCAGATCTTCCTTTTCGTTTCTTTCAGAGATCTCATTTTCTCCTGTTGCTCACAGTGAAAGAGAACTGGCACCAGAACATCGTAAATGGCTTAGCCACCCTGCTTTTAGAAGTTAAATGATGCAGTGAACCTGGCTGTATGTGGAGCGTTAGGTGTGCATGGATTCCATTATCGGGCCCTCACTGCATGGAGGAGTTTGTTGCGTCTTTCTACTTTGGAAGACTTCATTTTAACATCAGAGCAGATTTTTTAAAACAGTGGAATCCTTTAGAAATTGAAAATTTTATATTTATTTTTCCAAAGTATTGAATATGTACAGAAAAGGGTGGCGAGGCTGAGGTGTGGGCTGGCATTACTGGGGCTTCCATCACTGTTCCTCCACTAGACCGGGAGATTTGGGTGAATTTTTAAAAAGTGCCACCCTGCAGTCTGATGTAGCTTTGGCTCCAGGCTCTAGTATGGGTGAGGGGAGTAAGAGCTAGTGAAACTCCTTTCTTTCTCTTGGTCTCCTACAAATTGCCCAGGTTCTTCCTTCAGATCCCTAGTGCTGAAAACCGTGGAACTCGATTTTCCCCTTGGGTTCTTTGCCGACCTTCTGTGTGACTGACAGCTCTGCTGAACCCTGGGGTTGCTGGATGGAGTCAAGGAACTGGAAGAGAGGCCTTTGTCAACCAAGAAACCAGGCTCACAGTCTGTGCAGTTCCTGAGTCATCTGGTCTGAGCACTTTCTGTTCCTTGGGCAATGCTGGAGCTCGGTTTGATTGTGTACCCAAATTGGTTATCAAGGTCTGTAAAACACAGCTTTGGAGGCTGCGGCAGAGCCAGTAGCCCTTGGGGACCAGGCACCTTGGGTTGTAAATCCATCTTCTCCCTGCCAGCACTCTAGTCATTAAACATTAGAAGGTGAAGAGAGGCCCCTCTGGTGGAACACCCCGCAGTGACAGCCACGGTCACTGAAAAGATTGAGTTTCTGCAAATGCTTTCATGGAAGAGACAGAGTCTCCTGCTGGGAATGTGTTTTCATGTGTGAGTTTCTGTTAATGGAGGATGAGTCGAACTGGGCACTGGAAATGATCTGGGGAGATTTCTTTCTTTCTCCGACTCCTGATTAAAATAGGGACAGATATTTTGGGAAAATACATTTCTTGATAATCCTGCTCAATATTCCAAGAAACAACCAACACAAATGCCATCCGTCAGAAAACAGTAGCTAATCTGTAGCCATCCGGGTCTTCCCAGGGCCCTGGCACACTAGATACTTCAAGTATTTCATTTTCTTTGATTACTTTTCAGCAATCAGCTAAAGCGTTTTCTGCATGTTAGCACTGTACTTGGAAAGAGTAATAGGGTGACGGGTTAACAAGTGGATGGGCCGGGGATGTCCTATGACGACAGCACAGAAAATCCATATTTCAAATGGCTAAATCAAGTATGAAGCCTAACTCTCAGTTTGGAAGACGAAAAAGTTCTGGAGAGGGATTGTGGTGATTGCATCAAGTGACTGTTCTTAATGCTACTGAACTGTATACTTTAAAATGGTTAAAGTGGTACATTTTACGGTATTTTTTTTCACATAGTTGATAGCCTGCTTGAGGTTGCTGTGTAACTATTAGTGGGTAGGTAACATCTAAGGTGTGCACACACCAGAGAGGGGGATACTTCATGTCCTGAGGTGGAGGGAGTGGGCAGAGAACAGATTTCATCCCCCGACTCAGAATTTCTGGTATTTTTTCCATTTAATATTTTCTGACCAAGGTAGGTGGGGGGTAAGTAAAACCACACAAACACACAAAAAGAAATGCACGGAGGGGCACGGTGGCAGCACTCACGGACTGTTACATTCACAGATTCCTAGAGCTTCACAGCGATACCAAAGATCTTACCACCAAACAAGGAGAAGAGAGCGGATGACGAGTTTCCTCCACCTTTCCCACCATAGGAGGATGTGCTGGGTCAGGGCGTGTATAAGAATGTTGGTTTTTCCAACATTTAACACTGAATATCCCTATCTTCTGGATGCTTCCTTGGCCTGGCTTCTGTGACACCGTTTTCTCTTGGCTTCTACCGTTTTTGTGGTTGCTCCCGCTCAGCCTCTCAACTTGACTTGGGAACCTCAGTCCAGGCCAATTGTGGGGCAGGCGTGCCCATTTATTTTTACATTCTGTTAGAAGGTCCACTTGGCCAAAACCCCTAAAGTCACATCCTGTTTTTTAATCTATTGGTAGAAAAAGTGATTATTTTAGTCTCTCATTTGTCCTAACTTACTGTTTTATTCCTTCATTTGCTCAAGGAACAGAGGAGCCTATAATATTTATGGAGCCTATAATAAATTTTATTATCCAATTTAATGCCCATATATTCCAGAGATACTTACTACCCAAAATATCTATAAATATATTGAAACTTGAACATCTGCGTTATTTTTTCAAAACAGATTTTCCCCTTGAATGCTCCATCTTTAAAGTGGGTGGGGCTTTGTACCCATTAACATAAGGTAGAAACCTGGAGTCATCCCAAACCCTTTTTCCTTTACCTTATTGAGGATCAAATCCTAGGTTCTGTCTGTTCTATCCAAAATGGATCCTTTTAGCATGTCACTACTCCCTGTACTCTTAGATTTAGTTGTTTTTTGTGACATTAAGTTATCCTAATGTACCTTACAAATTCATGTCTCTGACTCTGCACATGGATACTTATTTTTCTCTTGAAAAGTGGATAAATATACCCAAAGAGTATCTCTACTGTGCTTTTCCATCACGCCTTTCCCAATAAAATTTCACTTTGTCTTTTAATCCACCATCTTATGGGATGAGTGGTTTTCCTAATAGCTTATGAGTTGAATACTTAATCCTCAAATTCATATTTTAATGGGGTCCTTGGGAGGTAATTAAGATTAGATAAGTCATGGGATAAGACTCCTATCATGGCATTAATGGCTTTATAAGCAAAACAAGAGAGACTTGAAGTAGCACACTTGCTCTTTCTCACCAAGTGATGCCCTCTGGCATATGATAGTGCAGCAGGAAACCTATACCAAATGCTGGAACCATACCACTGGACTTCTCAGCTCCCAGGATGGTGATCCAGATAAGCATCTTGTATTTATAATTTACTCAGTCTGTAGTGCAGTCATAGCAACAGGAAATGGACTAGGACACAGTATAAATGGCAGAGTGAACAGAAATAAGATTTACATGAGTCACGTAAATCTTGACATACATATGAAATGGTGAATGTAATGTGACTGCTGATTATTGTTTTCCCAAGGGAATATCTATGTACCACACCTTGATTTGTAACTTGTACTGTGAGTGTTCTGAAAGATGATGAGGCATTTTAAATGAACTCAGTAAGCAATGTCTTGCAGTAGGAATAGTATGTGATACCAAATGTCAAGTGATCACAACTGAGCCAGTCCTCTCTCTCTCTCTCTCTCTCTCTCTCTCTCTCTCTCTCTCTCTCATCTCTCTCTCT
>NW_022900943.1:28411357-28478015 GCF_012274545.1 Fukomys damarensis | reverse complement strand
CTCTCTCTCTCTCTCTCTCTCTCTCTCTCTCTCTCTCTCTCTCATCTTTCTCTCTTGCCCTTTGCTGTGGAATTGTGTGTGAAAATCTCCCAGCAGCAAAATATTATGGAGGTCTCATCTGCAGAGGAGAAGGAGAAAAACACAGAGGAATCCTTCACTTCAAATGAGATCAGAGAGAGGTGCAAAATGTGGGAAACATACAAAATTTTGTAGAAAAGCAGCACCTGAATAAGGCTGTAGCAGTGTTAATGATGAATTTGTTAAATGGTGATGCAATGTTGCATTTCTGCAAAATCCTCAAAAGAAGACAAAAGCAAGCATCACTGTTTAGTTCCTTGTTAAAATTGCATTCCAGCCGGGCTAGGGGGTGCACTCCTATAATCCCAGCACTCGGGAGGCTGAGGCAAGAAGATCGCTGTGAGTTTGAGACCAGCCTGGGCTGCCTGCATAGTGAGTTCCAGGGCAGTCTCAACTACATAATGAGACCCTGTCTCAAAAAAAAAAAAAAATTGCATTCCATTGAGCTGGGATTCTGTTAGTGATAGTGAAAGTTGTCCACACAACTACCCTCCTCTCGTTTCCCTCACAACAATCATGAAGGTTTTCAAAGGTAAGTTCAGTTTAATTCCTTCATTTTTCTCCATATTTTCTTTATTATTTTGTATAACATAGTATTGTAATTTTTATATAAATATTTTTGGGCTGTGGAATGAATCAAATAATGAATGAATCATTATTTCTGATGGGGAAATTTGCTTTGATATACAAATACTTTGGATTACCAGTATGTTTCTGGAACAAATTGTAGTCACAAACCAAGGTTTTAGTATATCTCCATATCTATCATCTATCTATCTGTCTATCTATCTAGATATCTGTCATCTATGGAGAGAATTTTATATAGTGTATATCTAGCGTGTTTTAGAGACTGAGCTTTGTGATTTTAAGCTGTCTTTCTTTTCTTTTCTTTGTTACCAGGGATTGAACTCAGGACCTTACATTTGCAAGGCAGGCAGCAGAACCACTGAGCTAAATCCCTGGCTAAGCTATGTCTTTCAAGGCAGAGGATTGGTTGGGTATGGGCAGCATCTATGATAAAATAACTTTGGACTTATGGTCCCAGAAAGGCAAAGGTAGAAAGCAGTGGTGAATGAGTGTGATGTGGGCCAGTAAGCTGTTCCAGCAGTAACCCTTTTATAGAATGGAAGTCCTTTTGCCTGCTCCTAGTGTTCCTAGCAGGAAAATATCATTCTAGAATTGCTTAGCACAAAATCAGGAAAGTATGTTGATTTAAATTTCAGTATCTTTAGGGCCATTGCAAGGACTGGCTGATTTTAATGCAAATGAAGCGTTCATTACATAACCTATACCACACGTCCTCAAGTAGAACTATTCATAGTCATCAATGTGTTTTGCATTTTTGAACATTTATAACGCTTTATTTCGATGCTAGTTGTACTATCCATCTCTCCTACCATAGCATGGGTTCCCAAGCACCAGCACTGTAATTTATTCTCTTTGTATCCCTGCTTCTAGCATAGAGATTTGCTAAATGTTTGTAGACTGAATGGAAGGATGCACTGTGTGTATAGGTTAAAACTACATAACACGTTAGTTATGTTGGTGAGCAGCATGAAAAAGAAATAGCAAGAGAGGATAAAGTCTTCCTGGAATGCAAGAAAGAGGTGAATGAAGAAAAGAAGAAACCTGATTTCCCTCTTTCTCATGCATGCGGAGGAGCAGCTGTTTTGGTCTGAAGTTTGCTGCATTCAGCTGATAGCCATCCATCATGCTTGGTTTGCAAGCAGAACAAGCAAAAGCTCCATTAACTCTGCCCATGTAACTTATGGAGCCCAACCTCCTGGGCTGGCTTGGGTGAGGCCCTAATGCCAGTGGATGTGGAATAGGGCATAAGTCTGAGAAAGACAAGCATAGCTGGTGACAGTTTCTCTCTTGTTTAATGAAAAAGTTTTACGCTATTGCAAACTTTTGCATGAAGAAGTTAAATATGACTTATGAGAAAGTCAAGTCCATGCAGTAGCAAAAGTGAGATTAGTATTTCTGTCAGTACAGTGACATACTAAATAATGACAGTGTTAAATTTTTTTGCACCTATCTTTCCTTTTGCTAGGACATCTATCCTACACAAATTTTTTTTTCAAATCAGATATTTGCACCTATCAGTCCTAACTGTGAAGCAAAATACAAACAAAAATACCCCACCCCCAAACCCCAACATTGTCTGGGTTACATCATAGCCATAGCCATCTGCTCTTACAGCACTGACATGAGGAACCATACTGGTATTGTAAACATCTGCATTTGCCACCAAACTGTGGCTTCTTAGTCACCCCCTTGTGAGTTACCCCAGGAACATGGGCAGCAGCCTTTACTATTGTAAAATTCCCGGGCTCTCTGCTCCTTGGATCCCAGTAGTGACAGTGCTCAGCCTATTATAATCAATGTGAATAATTCATTTTAATTTTTTTAAAGGTAAAGCCAATTTTTATTTTCTTTGAAAGACAAAAAAATCTATTAAAATCAACATTAAGCACCTCAGTGTCATGTGCACACTCATATACATATTCATAATATTGTATGTATACATACACATAGTACACTTATGCAGGATTAAAAATAAACACATGAAAATCCATAGCATTTCTGTAGCTTAATAAGGAGACCACACAGAAAGAAATCAGGAAAACAATTCCATTCACAATAGCTTCAAAAAACCCAAATACCTAGGAATCAACCTAACCAAAAAGGTGAAAGGCCTCAATTACAATGAAAACTACAGCATTCTGAATGAAGAAAGTGGAGAAAATGGAAAGAAAATGGAACTTATACTTTAGAAAAAGGAAAGATCTCATGTGTTTTGGCTATGTACCAAAACAATCTACAGATTCAATGTAACTCCTATTAAAATACCAATAACATTCTTCATAGAGGTAGAAAAAGTTTCTATATAATGGGGCACTGTTTTGCCATGAAGAAGAATAAATGAGTCATTTGTAGGCAAATGGATGTATCTGGAGACTGCAATATTAAGTGAAATGAAGCAAACACATCAGCTTAAATACTGTATGGTTTCTAATATAAGAAACCCAAAATATAAAGAATAAAATAAAAGATAATAGGAAATAAGGAGATGGATCTTTTGCAAATAAGAAGGGGACCAAGAAATTGGGGGAGGGGAGAGTTACAGAAAGGGAAGGGGCAAAAAAGGAATTGAGATGTGCTGTGTACATGTACCACCTCCTCCCAGGGAATGTGATCATTTGTGTTGCAAACACCTACTAATAAAAGCCACACGTTGAGCTGGGTGTGGTGGCGCACACCTGTAATCCCAGCACTCGGGAGGCTGAGGCAGGAGGATCGCTGTGAGTTCGAGACCAGCCTGGGCTACATCGTGAGTTCCAGGTCAGTCTCCACTACATAGTGAGACCCTGTCTCAAAACACAAAAACAAAACAAAACAAAACAGAACAAAAAAAGCCACACATTGAAAAAAATCATGCCAACGGTTACCTTAAGATTAAGCATTGTCTCATTTCATTGACTGACTTAAGGGGCCCAAAGGACTCGTATCCATCTAAATGGCATATGCAAAATGTCATTCCACAACTTTAGAACCAATTTTTGTTTCTTCTTAGAGTAGTGATTTTAGCCAGTTGTTCGATTTACTCACCAGGTTGACACAGGTAACTTGGGATTATTCCCACAGTCAAAGGATGACTCCCCCACTGGAGGATAAAGAGGTATCACCCCTGAAATACTGCTGGGCACAGTTTTGAAAGAACAAATCAAGCAAAACAAGAAACAATCCACCCATTACTTTAGTATCATAACCTATAGACTTTATTTGTTTTTGACATGAATCTACTCTCTGTAAAAGTGACAAAAGCAGTGTAGAAAAAAACAATCAAAGAGTAAAGGCCATGCAAACCATAGAATCAATGAGCCAGCACAGGAAGGATTTGCCTTTGTTTACAAATGAGGGAGGAGAAGCTATTTGTTCTGGGTCACGTGCTGGGTGAGGAGCAGACATTACTTTGAAATTCAGTCCTCTGATTCTGGCTCAGAGTTGTCTTCACTACGGTTTTATAATAATGGATCACAGGAAAGGCTATGGGCTCTCCTTCCCCAGTATCCATTAAGATATCCTGAATCCTTTCTGCCAAAGATAGTAGAAAGAGAATCTCGCCTTTGGGAAACATTTAGCTTTCCTAAGTCAATTAGTCTGTACTCCTCATCTTATTTTTCTATAAAGTGTGTTAATCCTACTATGCATTCAGCATGGTAAAACTTCAGAAGTGGGTTTTTATAATTCTTTTGACAAATATTTTCCAGGCTGACTGCATTCTATCATAGTATTCATGTGGCTTTTGGAGGAAAGAACACATTTTGATTATTTTGGGTTTTCAACAGTCACTGTTTCATTTGATGATGGAAATGCCAGAAAACCATGTGTGTGTGTGTGTGTGTGTGTGTGTGTGTGTGTGTGTGTGTGTAGGAGAGAGAGACACAGTCTTAGGCAAGTGAAAGTTTCACAAGGCTCACAGTACCTTCCCTGGATGCAGGAGACCTGGTGTTAGACTTGTGATTGCTACATCTAAGCCATATCACTTGGAAACACATATGTCTTATTTGGGCTCTTTAACTGTAAAGAGGGGGCAAATTAGCAAAATTTTCTTGAAATTACCCTTTCAGTTGGAAAATTCCTTGCATCAAACAAAGAATGTTAGATGCAAAGTAGCTACAACATTGTGAGTTGACGGTAAAAGCCTGGCATTTTGGCTTACTGTGACAGTGTGTTCAGAAATGGGATCTACCTGAATCTGAGCTCCAGTGACTGTTGTCTGCAGATGGAGAAAGTGGACACGACCATCATTCTTAGTTACATCATCAAATAGGCAGCAGTGAAATTCTTGACCTTAAGAATGCATTCCAATATGCAACTGACGGAAAACTATATAATCATAAAGAGTGTATGTGGGGGCTAACTTTTACATTTCTCAGTATATAAAGCTAAAATGTTTTGGTTTCTTATTACAAAATCAGTCTTCCCGAATGTGCCCCCTGGGATATTTCCATCAACTTTTTCTTTGTTCACCATCAGACAAAAGAAACCCAAGTGTTCACAACACAGTGAGGTGAGTATTCTAGAAGATTACTTGTTTATAGCAGAGCAAAATGAAAAATAAACACCAGAATTTGTCAAATAAGAAGTGTTGGAAAGATAATTCAACTTTTCTGAAATGTTTTGCATCTGGCCCAGTGAGTTGTTCACCTCAGTCACCTGAGGGGCTGGTCAGTCTTAAGGTGCACACACACACACACACACACACACACACACACACACACACACTCACGCATGCACACTGCTATCACTATCACCACAGATCATCTAACACTGTGCTCAGGGCATCAGGCCGCTGCCCAAAGGACCAACTGGGGCCCCTGTCAGTGTACACTGTCCCTGCTCTTTTTCTGCAAATGAATCATTGTCTTTAAGTAATGCCTTTCTGTATTCTCTGTATTCTGGTTTTATTTTAACCTATGCATTAACTTAAAGTTCAGCCACAATAGGGTGTGGAATGATACCCTGGATATGGAGCAATAGTACAAGCCAAGTGGTGTGAGGGGCTCTGGGGGACAGGTTGGAACCTTCATTAGCACAGAATCTTTGGCCACAATGAACTGGAAATTACTGATGGCTCCTGCACAATGGCCAAGCTTCATGAGCAATTAAGGAATAGTGGTGTAATTGACCTGATTTGAAGATGAGGGCAGCTGAGTTCTTCTCCCTGGGGCTGGCTCTCCCCCTGCACTGAGCAGATGGCCATCTGAGAGATTACAGTAATAAGGGCAGCCGAATTGTCAAGTGCCCAATCAGGGTAACGAAGGGGACAGGGAGTCAGGTGTCTTCTGGATGGATAGGCATCCTTTACTAACTGGGCCATGCCATATGTCTCTTTCTGTGGTGCCTTCCTGCCCCCTCCCTGGCAGTGCTGCTTTCATTACAAATTGTAAGGACAAGGACGTATTGCTTCAACAAATTTTTACTTGTTGGCATTCTTATCAGTGCTAGTGACACCGAGATGAATATGACATTAGGAATGACCTCCAGGAACATGTGGTTTTATGGGGTGGGGCAAACACGGATACAAGTGACTAAATACAAGTCCAGCTCTTCTAAATGCAGCCACAGCGCACATCATGTGATAAATAAGAGAGAGAAAATGATCATTTCTTAGTAAAGATGACACAATACATCAAGAAGATGTGACTTTTTGGACTGTCTTTGTCACTAAAACTTGAGTCTGTGACTTGGTTCAGTTAAAAAATGCCATGTAAAGATTCATAGTACACATTAGCATACCTTCTGAATTTTATTTACAAAGGAGAAAACTCAATAATATGATTCAAAATTCAAACTTTCCTACCCATATCCTTCCTCTAGGTACTCAGTTTACCCAGTGGCAGGTACTATTCCTGGTACTGGAGGACCCTCTGGGGATTGGATGTCTCTATACCTAGATGTTCACACAAGTGCTCCCTTTTTACTTACATAGAACCTTGCAGTTTTTCACTTAAAATGTATCAAGAAAATCACTCCTTCTTAGTAATATTGAGCTTAGCAACTTTAAAAAATGACTATATACTATTTTATTGTATGGGGAGTCTTTATTTGTTTGCATTCTTAAAGAACTTTTTCCTTGGAACAAACTTTATTTATAAACTTATTACAGATGATATTTCAGTGAATATTCTTATAAATGATTAATTTTAAATAAATACAAATTTCTTTGTAGAAACAACACGTTTGGATAAATAGATGCTTATTTTTATTTTTAAGAGAGATATTCTAATTGTTTTTATGGAGGTTATTCACAAACATCCATGATATATAGGTCTTCCTAGTCCCTACTTATTCACTATCTCAGGGTGTTATCAGTCTTTTTTTAATCTTGGTCATTGTGATAAGTAAAATTGTATTTTGTCATTTTATTTTTGTTTTTCTTGTTATAAGTAGCATTAGAGAGGAAAAACTCTTATGCTTTTTAAGTTCGGTGACTGGGGCCTGCACATTAAACTGACAAAAGACAGATTAATAAGAAAAGGCATGTGTTTTTTATTAATATTAATATTTTCTATGCACAGGGCTTTATAGAAAAGAAGTGAAACCCCAAAGAATTGGTCAGATTTATGAGCTAGTGTACCATTTTAGCTAAGGTAACATAATGTGAAGAAAGACGATTTGGACCCCTGGGCTGAAACATTGGGGCACAATAAGGAAGGAATATGCGGGGGATCCAAAGAAGATGAGATTCTCTTAGTAAGGTCTGTTTACACAGACTCATCTTGTGTTGACACTTGTGTCCGACAGTAGTGTGCTTCCCTCTTTCTCCTATAGGAGGCCATCTTCCTCATACACAATCCATGTCCTGGTTTTAGGCGGATAAAAGGAGATCAGGCTGTCCTGTTCCTGAGATGGAATGTCTGCTATTTCTCAGTTGCTTTCAGCTCAAAATAATCACTGTGCAGAAAGAATGCTCTGGGATGGCCTATGCATTCTAAACCTCCTCAGTGGGGTGAAGACATCTTCAACACATGGAAATGTATTTATGCATTGCCTGTTGGATTCTTTGCATATTTCCCCACTATTTTAAATCGTTTTCTTACAAAATTGGAGGCCCTCTATGGATATTTAAAAAGTAGAAATTAGGCCATGGTAAAATCATTATTTCTGCAGTGGTTGCAACAGTCTGCACTCCCACCAAAAATACAGAAGGGTTCCTTTCTCCCCACAGCCCTGCCAGAATTTGTTATTGGTTGATTACTTGGTAGCAGCCTTTCTTTGTGGGGTGAGGTAGAATCTCAGTGTTGTTTTCATCTGCATCTCTCAAATGACCAGTGAGGTGGAACATTTTTTCATATATTTATTTCCTACTTTTACTTGTTTATCTCAGAAATTTTTGTTCATTTTAGATGCTCATTTTTGAATTGGGTCTTTATATTTGGGGGAGGGTCTAATTTTTTTTAGTTCTTTATATATTCTAGATAGTAGTCCTTTGTCTGAGGAGTAGCTGGTAAAAATTTCCCCCCACATAGTACGTTCTCTTTTACCTCTGTTGGTGGTTTCTCTTGCACTGCAAAAACCTTTTAATATAATGAGATCCCAGTTGATTTTTTGTTCAAGTTCTCGTGCTGCTGAGGTCTAGTTCATAAAGTCTTCTTCTATGCCAATGTCTTCAAAAGTTCTACATAACTTATTTTCCAGTATGGGTAGTGTTTCTGTTTTGATAGTTAGATATTTAATCCACTTGGATTTTAATTAAGTGCATGGTGAAAGATAGGGATCTAGTTTTAACCTTTAGCAAGCTGAAATCCAGTTTTTCCAACACAGTTTATTGAAGAGGCTATCTTTCCTCCAGTAAGAATGATTGGTTCCTTTGTCAAAATGAGGTAGCTGAGTATGTTTGGTGTTGTTTCTGCATCTTCTAATCTATTCCACTGATCCTCAGGTCTGTTTCTTTGTCAGTACCATGCTATTTTTATTACAGTGGCTTTGTAGCATAGTTTCAAATTGGGAATTGTGATACCCCCTGCCATGTGTCTGTTTCCTAGAATGGTTTTTGCTATTCTAGGTCTCTTCTGATTCCGAATGAATTTTTGGATTGCTTTCTCAAGTTCTGTGAAATATACTGTAGGGATTTCAATAGGGATTCCATTGAATCTGTGTAGCAGTTTTGGAGTATGGCCATTTTCACTATGCTGGTTCTTACCCAGGATTAAGGGATGCTTTTCCATTTTCTTATGTCCTCTTCAATCTCTTTTTTGAAAGAGTGTTGCAGTTTTCAGTTTAGAGGTCTTTTCCTTCCTTCATTAGATTGATTCCTAGATATTTCATTTTTTGATGTTATTGTGAAAGGAACTGTTTCCCTAATTTCTCTCTCAGTGAGACTATTATTTGTGTACAAGAAGGTTATTGATTTTTATTGTTAACTTTGTTACCAGCTACTCTACTGAATCTGTCAATTAAATCTAGAAGTATTTTGGCAGAGTTTTGGGGCATCTATGTAGAGTATCATATCATCAGCAAATAGTGATAGATCAGTCCAGGCCTGCATCTAGCAGACTGGTGAGAACTGGTCAGTGACACAGAGATCCCTCCTTCACCTGGCCTGCATCCAGTGTACTGGTGAGGACCAGATAGCTATGCAGTGAGCCTGCCCTTGACCCAGCATACATCCAGCAGAACAGTAAGGACCAGTCAGCCACGTGGGAACCCTCTGTCCCTCCTGTGCTTTTGGGTCTCCTGATTTTGCCAGTTAGTGGAACCACTCTCCAGAGACACAGTTGGTCATACAGGTCATTTTTCAGAGCTTCAGAAGATAGAACAGAAATGAATAACTGCAATAAAGGCTTATCAGACTTCCATAGTTGGTAAGTAGGGGGATCAAAACCTTCCATCCAAAATTTGACTATCTTCAGAGAAAGGGAAGAGGGGACATGTAGTAGAACCTTGCAGAATTCAACCCTGCAGGAGGTCAGGGAGCTCAGTTTGGGCCTTGCAGGTAGAATTCAGCCTGAATCTCAAGGGTCTGCCATTGGTTAGCTGAGACTAAATGACTTAGTTGTGCACATTGCTGCTCACACTGTCTATTGTGACAGCAGAGACATACCCTGAAAGAGGCTCTTCAAAACATTTTTCTTTTTTTTCCTCATTCCATTCTGAAAATTCTTTATTTTTTCTGTCTTCTTTTTCCCACTCAGTCTCTTGCTCCCCCACATTATTCTTCACCAGTCTTTTTGTTCTTGTTCCTGCCTCAATTCAGATTTCTTCTTTTTTATTTCTTTATTTTCTTTTATTGTCTTTTTCCTTCACTTGAGGATCATTAGTTTCAAAGGAAAGTGAGTCCCTATTACTGCTAAGTTGTTCTATTCTTGTGTTTTTTCCTCCACTCTGTCTTTTCCTCTTGTCTTCAACAGTTTCCTAAAGTTTGCATGGTCATCCTGTGTCCTCTGGCTTCACTTGAAACCTCCAGTTCTTCTACCTATCTATTTCTCTCCTCCTAACTCCATCTAAGTCCCCATCATGAAAGATAAAGTTGCTATATTGAAGAGTTTATTCACTATAAACATATCTTGGGCTGCTCCTCCATTTTGATTTAATTCACTTGGATTAAAGGTGATAGCTTAATAGCTGATACAAACTGTCAATTTTTAAGCTGTGCATGACGCTACAGTGTGGCTCATTGTATCAATTGGGCTAAAGGGTTGTGATTAATTTAATGAGTTGTCCTTTCTGATATTATGAAAATGACAGTGTCTATGAGTCATTAGAGACTCAAAAGCTAAACAGCACCTATATCAGGAAGATCAAAGTACTAGCCCAGGAATTAAACCAAGGACAGCCCAAGAACAAAACTAAAAATTACAAAACACTTAAACAAGGCACAAAGACAGAATTCCAGTTCACCAATGGCAAACTCTAGGGAAAATGAGGAGGAAAAGTCCAATAATTAACCAACAGGATACTCTAAACTCAGCATAGGAAGTAACAAAAAAGATCAATCAGGCTCTAGAAAAATACAAAACAGAAATGACTTCCCAGATAACTGCACAGAGGGTGAGCACAATGAAACACATGATTAGAGACTCTAGAACAGAAACTGAAAAAATGGATTGAGCTCAGGAGCATGATAGAAGCTATGAAGGTCTAGCAAAAGAAGGAAATGGAAACCATGAATGCTCAAATAGGAAAGAAATGGAATCCATGAAACAGATTCAAACAAATATCTAGGAGAATAAAAACTCTATTGAAAGTTTTCATAACAGGATAAATGAATGTGAGGATAGAATTTCAGATACATAGGAGTGAGGGATCATGAAAAATAGATCCAACAACTCCTAGGCAATGCAAAGAAGAATAACATAAGACTGATAGGAATCCATGAAGTAGTAGGAGAATTTTAAAAAGTAGTAGGAGATTTTAAATAACTGTTCACAGAATTAATGACAGAAAATTTCCCAGAGGGGATGAATTTTGCATACAGTTAAGTGAAGGATATAGGACTCTAACTAGCCATGATAAAAAAAATCTACACCTAGATATGAAATAATCAAGATCCCACAAACCCAACAGAAGGACAAAATACTACAAGCAGTAAGAGAAAAGAAACAAATCCCATAAAAAGGAAAGCCCATCAGAATCAAGCAGACTTTTCAACACAAATCCTCAAGTCAAGGTAAGCACGGAATGAGGTAGTTCAAGCCATAAAAGACAACAACCTCCAACTTAGACTGATGTATTCTGCACAACTATCTTTCAAAATGAATTGGGAAATAAGATACTCCCACATGACAAAGAACACCTGAGAAACTTCACCAATACCAAACCAGCACTACAAACAATTCTAAACAACATCCCAGAAAAAGACAGTGAAGGTCACAAAACCACAAGGCCCAGCAGAGCAAATCAATTAGGTATGGGAAGAAACTAAAGGGAAAGGGGGAAAAAGAGCCAACAACATGACAATAACATGACAATGATAATTCAATACATATCAGTTATAACCATCAGTGTCAATGGTCCCAACTCAGGAATCAAGAGAAATAGACTGGCAAAAAGGATTAAGAAACAAAATCCAACAATATGTTGTATATAAGAAACATACCTAATGCAAAAAGAAATCCATAGACTGAAAGTGAAAGGATGGAAAACAATTTTCCTTGTGACAGGACCCAGAAAAAAGCAGGGATAGCTATCTTATTCACAGACAAAGTAATTTTAAACCAAAACTGTTTAAGAGAGACAAAGAAGGCCACTACATCCTTATAAAGGGAACAATTCAAGAGGGAGAGATGACAATCATAAATATATATGCATCAAATATTAATGCCTGCAACTATATAAACAAATATTAAGAACATGAAAAACCAAATAAGAACTAATACAATTCTAGTAGGGGAAACTCAATACTTCACTGACACAAATAGACAGTTCATCTAGACAAAAAATCAACAATGAAATATTAGAACTGAATGAAGTTTTTGAACATATGGACTTAATAGATGTCTATAGAGTGTTCCACACCACAAAATCAGAATATACATTCTTTTCAGCAGTACATGGGTCATTCCCCCAAATAAACCACATACTACCTCATGGAACAGGTTTGAATAAATGCAAAGGAATTGAAGTCATCCCATATATATTATCAGATCATAGTGCAATTAAGCTGGAGATCAATAGGATGAGAAACTGTAAGAACTTCACATAGCATAAGAAACTGTAAGAACTTCACAAATGCATGGAAATTGAAGAACACTCTCCTAAACAATCAATGGGTCACAGAGGAAATTAAAGAAAAATTAGACAGTTTTTGCAAATAAATGATAATGCCAGTACAACATACAGGAATCCATGGAATACAATGAAAGTGGTTCCATGTGGAAAATTCATAGGAGTGAATGCCACAGTAGGAAAACAGAGCAAGCTCAAATAAATAACCTAATGATGAATCTTAGCCTCTTAGAAAAAGAAGAGCAAGAAAAACCTAAAGCTCATACAAGGGAGGAAATTATAAAGATTAGAGCAGAAATAAATGCAATGGAAAATAAGAAAATGATACCAAAAAAATCAATGAATTGAAGAGTGGGATTTTTCTGAAAGAATAAAACTGGTAAACCCTTTGCCAACCTTGTCAAAAAAGGAAAGAAAAGGCTCAAATCCATGCAATTAGGAACAAAAAAGGTGAAGTCACAACAGATCTAGCAGAAATACAGAGGACCATCAATACCTACTCCGAGAACCTGTACTCTAATAAAATTGAAAACACAGAAGAAATGGACAGACTTCTAGATACTTATGAATTACCAAAGTTGAATGAAGAAGGTAAAAAAATTCTAAACATCCTAATTATAATCAGTGAAATTAAAAATGCAATTAAAAGTCTACTAACAAAGAAAAACCCAGGCCCTGATGGATTCACTGTTGATTTTTAGAAGACATTTAGAGAAGAACTACTGCCACTACTCTTTAAACTTTTCAATGAAATTGAAAGTGAGGAAATGCTTCCAAAATCATTCATGGAAGCAAGTGTTGCTTTGATTCCCAAACCAGGGAAAGGCCCAACCAAAAAAGAGACAAACAGGTCAATTTCCTTAATGAACATAGATGCAAAAATTCTTAATAAGTTACTGGCAAACAGAGGATCATCAAGAAGATCATACACCCTTACCAAGTCAGAATTATTCAAGAGATGCAAAGATGGTTCAACATACATCAATCAATAAATGCAACACACTATATTAACAGAGTCAAGCAAAAAAATCATATGATCATCTCAATAGATACAGAAAGAGCATTTGACAAAATTCTACACCTATCCATGATTAAAAGCCCTGAAGAAAATTGGAATAGATGGTCTTTATCTCAACTTGGTAAAGGCTATCCACAGAAAAACCAACAGCTAACATCATATGAAGTGTTTAAAACTGAAAATCTTCATGTTAAAATCAGGATCAAGACAAGGATGCCCCCTATCACCACTCCTATTCAATATAGTTGTAGAAACATTAGCCACAGCAGTTGGACAAGAGAAAGAAATTAAAGCAATAAACATAAGAAAGGCAGAAGTTCAACTGTCATTATTTGCTGGTGATATGATACTCTACATTGAAGACCCAAAAAATCTCTGCCAAAAGAATTCTAGACTTAATTGACACTTTCTGCAGAGTAGTTGCATATAAGGTCAACACTCAAAAATCAATAGCCTTCTTGTACAAAATAACAGACTCACTGAGAGAGAAATTAGGGAAACCCTTTCACAATAGCATAAAAAAATAAGTATATAAGAATCACTCTAACAAAAGAAGGAAAAGTCCACTACAATAAAAAGTACAACACTTTGAAAAAAGAGATTGAAGATAATATCTGAAAATGGAAAGCTATCCCCTGCTCCTGGGCAGGAAGAATCAACAGTGAAAATGGCCATACTACCAAAACGCAAAACAGATTCAACACAATTCTGATTGAAATTCCAACAGTATATTTCACAGAACTAGAGAAAATAATCCAAAAATTCAGTAGGAATCAGAAGAGATCTAGGATAGCAAAAGCAATTCTAGGCAACTGAGACATGGCAGGGGATATCACAATCCCCAACTTGAAACTATACTACAAAGCCACTGTAGACCTGATGATCAGTGGAATAGATTGGAAGATACAGAAACAACTCCAGATGTACTCAACTACCTCATCTTTGACAAACTATCCTCACTTGAAAAAGGATAGCCTCTTTAATAAATTGTGTTAAAAAAAAACTGGTCAACATGCCAAAGATTAAAACTAGACCCTTATCTTTCACCATGCACTAATCTAAAATCCAAGTGGTTTAAAGATCTAAATATTAAAAAGAAACACTAAATTTTCTGGAAGATAAGTTAGGCAGAACTCTCAAAGATATTGGCATAGGAAAAGACTATGAACAGATCTTCAGTAGTGTGGGAACTAGCATAAGGAATCAACAAGTGGGATCTCATCTAATTAAGAAGCTTTTGCACTGGCAGAGAAGTCACAAATAGAGCTGAGAGACAACCTACAATGTGGGAAAAAAATTTTACCAGCTGTTCCTCAGACAAAGGACTATTATCTAGAATATATAAAGAACTCAAAAAAATCAGCTCCCCAAATATAAAGAACCAATTCAAAAATGGGCGTCTGAAATGAACAGACACTTCTCAGACAAAGAAGTAAAACCAGCAAATAAATATATGAAAAAATGTTCCACATCACTGGTCATTCAAAACACGCAGATGAAAACAACACTGAGATTTCGTCTCATCCCACAGAGAATGGCTTCTATGAAGAAATCATCCAATAACAAGTGTCGGCAGGGTTGTGGGGAGAAAGGAACCCTTCTCCATTGTTGGTGGGCATGCAGACTGGTGCAACCACTATGGAAATCAATATGGAGATACCTCAAAGATCTGGGTCTACAGGTTCCATTTGACCCAGCTGTCCCTCTGCTGGGTATCTTTCCAAAAGAAGTAAAAGGATCATACCATGGTGATATATGTGCACCATGTTTATAATGGCACAGTTCATAATAGCTAAAACTTGGAAACAACCCAAATGCCCATCAACTGGAGACTGGATAAAGAAGATGTGGTTTTTCTCTAAAATGGAGTACTACTCAGCCATAAAGAATGAGAAATTGGAGTCATTCATAGGAAAATGGATGCATATTGAGGTCATACTCAAGTGACATATATAGGACATGTGTAAATATGGAATATTTTCTCTGGTGTGAAAAACTAAAAGTGTAAATAAGATCATAGTGATATAATTGACAATGTGAAATAGGAAGGAAAGGGCTAAAGTTGTAGAGGAAATGGGAAGGGTAGGGGAAATGAAGTATGGGAAAAATTTTGAGAAAATGAAAAAATGGAAACCATGTTTTTGTAAATAGGGAAGGGTGGAGGGGATGAAGGGAGGGCAGGGGTATGAGGAAAAAATGAGAACCAAGATCTGTCATGTAAAGGTACAAGATCCCAACGATCAATATAACTGTACTGTGTACTGAAAAAGTACCAATAAACTCAATGATAATAAAGCACTAGTGATAGTTTAACTCCTTCCTTTTGTATCTTTATTCCTTTTGTTTCTTTCTCTTGTCTAATTGCTGAGGCTAATGTTTCTGTATTGAACAGGACTTGTGTTAGTGGATATCCTTGTTTTGTTCCTGATTTTAGCATGAAGGTTTTCAGTTTTTGACCATTTAGTATGATATTTGCTGTTGGTTTTTCATAGATATCCTTTATCAGGTGGAGATAAAGACCATGTATTCCAACTTTCTGCAGGTTTTTTAAAAAATAATAAATTTGTGCTGAATTTTGTCAAATGATTTTTCTGCATCTATTGAAATGAGCATATGGTTTTTGCCCTTGTCTCTGTTTAGATAGTGTGTTACATTTTTTTTATTTATGTATGTTGAACTGGAATTGGCAAGTGACGCACAGAGAGGGAGCAAAATGGAAGTAAAATGAAAAAGTTTACTCCATCAATGAGGACTGATCACAGCTAATGGCAGTGCCCTGATCAACTCCCTCATTGGGTTACAACTCCTTATTTTATAGAGTTTTACAGCCTTGATCTTATTTAGTTGGTTGCAATGCATTTTCATAGTTCACATTGCTGATACCCAAAACATGGTGGTGAGGCACTTGAATTTCAATGCCATTCTTTGTTAGGGGAAGTTACCTTTAGGATTTATCTTTTCTAGCCAAGGGGAAGGGATGTGTGGTCAAAGCTAACAATGTTTCTTTTTGTTTACAAAACTTTTAGAGACTAGATGCCTCCAGTGCCAGTTAATTCTGAACTAAAAAGAGCAAAGGGTAAAGTTATCTTATATTGTACTTTTCCTAGGTTTCCCTATTAAAATTTTTCCCTATCAGAACCATCCTTGTATCCCTGGGATATATCAGACTTCAACAGGGTATATGATCTTCTGTCTTCTTTTGCCAGTATCTTATTCAGGATTTTTGTGTCTATATCCATTAGGGAAATTGGCCTGTAGATTCTGGTTGGATCCTTCTTTGGTTTTAGCATAAGGGTGATACTTGCTTTCAAGAATGAATTTGGAAGCATTGCTTCCCTTTCTATTTCATTGAAGAGTTTAAAGAGTAGTGGCAATGGTTCTTCTCTAAATGTCTTGTAGAATATAGCAGTGAAGCCATCTGAACATGTGCTTTTCTTTGTTGATAATGTTTTATTTACATTTTCAATTTGACTGAATGTAATTGGAGTAGTTAGAATTTTTATGTCTTCTTCCGACAACTTTGAAAGTTCATATGTATCTAGGAATCCGTCCATTTCTTCTGTATTTTACATTTTATTAGAGTACAGGTTCTTGAGGTAGGTATTGATGATTCTCTAGGTTTCTGGTTGATCTGTTTTGCCTTCACCTTTTTCATTCCTAATTTCATGAATTTGAGCCTTTTCTTTCCTGTTTTTCATAAGGTGGCTATCTATTGATTTTATCTATTCATTTGCAAAACCAACTCTTTGATTCACTGATTTTTGTATCATTCTTTTCATTTCCATTGCATTATTTTCTGCTCTTATTTTTATTATTTTCTTCCTTGACATGAGCTTTCAGTTTGTCTTGCTCTTCTTTTTCTTGAAGCTTAAGGTAAAGCATTAGATTGTTTATTTGAGCTTGCTCTGTTTTCATAATACTATGACATTTACTGCTCTGAATTTCCTTTGTAGAACTGCTGTCTGTGTGTCCCATAGATTCCTGTATGTTGTATTGGCTTTATCATTTATTTGTATAAAAACTGTCTTATTTCTTCTTTAATTTCCTCTGTGACCCAATGGTTGTTCAATAGGGTGTTATTTAATTTCCATGTTTTTGTCAATTTCTGGTGATTTCTTAGGCTATTGATCTCGAATTTAATTGCACTATGATCTGATAATAAATGGGATACCTTCAATCTTTTGCATTTACTTAAACATGTAATATGAATTAGCATATGGTCTATTTTGGAGAATGACCCATTTGCAGCTGAAAAGAATGTATATTCTCATTTTGTGGGGTTGAACATTCTGTAGACATCTAATAAGTCCAATTGTTCCAGGGTTTGGTTCAGTTCTGTTATTTATTTATTTATTTTTTGATTTTGTGTCTAAATGATATGTCTATTTGTGTCAGTGGAATATTGAGTTCCCCAATAAAATAGTATTAGTGCTTATTTCATTTTTTTAATACATTAATATTTGTTTTGTAAAGTTGGGGGCATTAGAATTTGGTGCATATATATTTATAGTTGTCATTTCTTCCTCTTATATTGTTCCCTTTGCAAAGAAGTAGTGGCCTTTGTCTTTTTAAATTAGTTTTCATTTGAAATCTACTCTGCAAATAAGATAGCTACCCCCAGAAAATAGTTTTCATCATGGTCCTGAGCTCATCTGTTTTTTAAAAATCTGTTTCTGTTCTAGAGTCTCTAGTCATGTCTTTCATTCTTTTCACCATCTCTGTGGTTATCTGGGAAATTATTTCTGTTTTGAATTTTTCTAAAGCCTCATTTATCTTTTTTTTTTTTTTAACTTTGGGTGCTATCTATCTTTTCAAGGTATTCAGATGGTTGACTGTCATGTTTTTCCACCTCATTTCCCTCAGAGTTTACCTTTGGTGAGGTGGAAATTTGTGTTGTTGCCTTGTTTAACTGTCTTCTCATTTCTATTTTTGTTGTTGGTACTGTCCTTGGTTTAATTCCTTGGCTAATATTTCGATCTTCCCGATGTAACTGGTCTTTAGGTTTTGAGTTTCAAATGTCTCTGAGGCAATCTCATTTTCATTATACCATAGAAGACAACTGATTAGATCAATCACAATACCTAAGCCCAGGTGATACAATCAGCAACACAATAGCATCAAGCACAACTTAGAAAAATGACAGTATGAGGTAGTTATTAATCTGTCACCTTTAACTGTATGAATTAAATCAAAATTGAGGACTAGCACAAAATATGTTTATAGTGAATAAACTCTTCAATATAGCAACTTTACCCTTCAGGATTGGGAGGGAGGAATAGATAGATATGATAGAGAAAGGGTAGAAGTGAGGTCAGAGGACAAAGGAAGGTCACACAAACTCTAGGCAGCTGTTGAATATAAGGGAAGAAGACAGAACAAATATACACAAGAACAGAGCAAACTAACAGCAGTAGACAGGCTATAGACTGTTATCACTTTCCTTTAGAACTAATGGCAACTGAAAGAAGGAAAAGAGAAGGGAGAAGAATTAAAATAAATTTGAAGTAACAGGATCAGGAATAAAAAGGGGATAGAAATGAAGATCAAAGTCAGAGAGACAGAGAGAGAGAGAGAGAGAGAGAGAGAGAGAGAGAGAAAAGATAAGAAAAAGAGGATTAAAGAGGAGAAAAAATGAGAAGAGAAAAAGATAGATAAAATTTTAATGATTAAAGATAATATAAAAATATTACTTTGAAAATAAAAAATAGAAATAGTGGGCCTCCTCCAGGGTATGCCTCTCTGGACACAATAGATGGGGTGGGCAGCAGTGTGCAGATCTATGCTAATTAGTCTCTGCAAGCTAGCAGCTGCCCTTTGATGTTCAGGCTGATTTCTATCTGTAAGGCCCAAGTTGAGATCTCTGATAACCTACTGAGTTGAACTCTGCATGGTTGTACTGCAGGTTCCAATGTGAGGTGCTGGTCCCTCAGACTTACCAACTATTGTGGTGTACTGTGCCTTTATCACAGATTTTCTTCACTTTTCTAGTGGGCTTCAGTTTTCATCCAGGAGCCTCAGAGATGTAATTTTTCTCTTGTTCATGGAGGAGCAGGGCACCAGCACTGCTCTGTCTGCACAGCTTGGCTCCTGCGCTGCATTGGGTCAAAGGGCTGGCCTACCAGAGGGTCTCTCATTGCTTTTGTGCTCCTCTGTTCTCCTTGCCAATGAGGTGGGCCTACCAGAGGGTGGCAAACCACTGCTGGGGTACTTTGCTGTGGTGGGCTGAAGACCTGAGTTTTATCTTGTCTAGAAATTCCCTCTTCCAAAACTATGTAGAAAAAAGTTCTCTCATAATTGTATGTAGTATTTATACCCTTAATAGATTTTGAATCTTTGATCTGTTTGAAATTTGTTTTGTTCTCTAAAGGTAGGAATCCAAGTGGCCAAAGCAAATATCTCAAGCCAATTTATTGAAAAATTTAACTTTTTTCCTGTTGAAATGAAATACTACCTTTAACATATACTAACGAACTTATATTTAGGTCCAAAGCTGAACTTTCAGTTCACAACAACCTTTCAGTCACAGTGATCTGTCTGCTCATGGATCAGTATTCTAAGCATTGTGATTTCATAAACTGTAGTATAAGGTAGGGCAATTTCCCCTTCATTATTCTTTCAGACTTATCCTGTAATTCTCTGTGTGCTTGTGTTTTCATGTGAGCATCAGAATCACAATGTCTTGCTAAAAATAGACAAGTGAAATGGGAGAATTTCATTAAATAGAGATCAATACAGAGGGAATAGACATCCTTGTGATACCTAATGTATATTCAAGAACATGATTCTGTATATTTGTTTTTTTAGAGTCTCTTAGTTTCACTTTAGAGATTTATACTGCCTCCATTCTACCTGTTTAACTTTGATTTCTTCTTGGATTTAGGAGTTGCTTCTAGAAATTTTATTATTCTTTTACCTGTGTTTGCTGGAGCTTTTGCTCCATGACAATAGCTGTGTGTTATTTGGTGCAGAGATATTTGTAATTTTTAGGTCTTCTCGATGACTGTACCCATTTAGTAGTATTGGTCCTAACTTTCTCTTGTCTGGATCCCTGATCCATGTTCTCTTACCTGATAAGCTTTGTGAAGATATTTCATTTTGAACCCTTCTGAGCTAGATGCCTTTTGTACATGTATCAGTTACAGCCTGTGTTCTGCCTCACACTTCTTGGTTCCCTTTTGCTCCAGCAGTTCTACGCATCTGGCTGTGGAGGAGTAACTGAACAGCATCTACTCTCATTTGTACCATGATCTATGCTTCCATGAAAGACTGCTCTGCTATTACCATAGGTAAAACTTCATGACCCCCAAGGATCAGGAAAACAACAGATCAACATTCCCCTTATCCATCCCTTGGGCAGAAGGCTCTGAGGTATGTTCACATAGCTGTGTGTGGATCCCTGTGAGGAACCTATCCAGTCACACCTTAGATTGACTTTCCCTACATCATCCTCCAGGTTTCTATTCCTGACCCTAGGATCACAACCTACAGTGAACTATGCATATTAATTTGCTTTTGGGTGGAAGATACATAGATTAAGACAGGAAATCTTTTGAACTGTGCAGTCACTGTCTTTTGCTTTTATCTCTTAGCATAGTCATGATTTTCAACATGTATGAAATATATAAGGTATCTAATGGCATGAGAAATAATTATTTTTAGTTCTTTTTGTTTATTCTTTCATGATATGATCTGTATATTTCTATATATGTATATTTTCAAAAGTTCCAGTTTTGTTTTAGTAATTCTTTTATTTTTAATTATTTTGGGGCTCTTGGTTTTCAGAGATAAATTCACATACTATACCTGATCACTGAGTCAATGGAAAGTTTGGCTTTGTTAACTGAGAGACTTCACCTGTGTTTTCTGATGTTCCAAGTCATGTAAGTTATACTATAAATATAACTTGTAGGCTGAGGTTTCTCATTATGAGACTGGACACTCAATAGCTTGTGATTAACATATTAGCACTATTGTCATTCTAGGACAGAATTATTTGTCATGGTGCCTTTTGGTTCATAGTACAATGTTTTCTAGGCTCTTCATTCTCTTCCTATTAGATGTGAATAGCACCTCTGTGATACTGACAATTAAAATGTCTTCAGACACTGCCAACTGCCTGGGTAGCAGGAGTGGTGCAATACCTCTCATTGAAAATCACTGTTCTTATCAGATATTGGAATCATTTTCCAGTGTTTTTTTTCTGAATAGGGACACAGTTCTGCTAACCCTCAGGCTGCAGGATCTGGCTTCTGTCACTTTCCCCACTACAGAGTTTGCTCCTAGCTCCAGTCCAACTGGCCATGCTTTATTTTTCCTCTAATGTATTTATTAGAAATTTATCTTGATTTAAAAGATGATTCTAACTTTTTCCAGATTTCTATTTGTTTTTTCTTTATCATTGAGGCAGAGAGGATACATCAGAGTAAAAACTAATGACACTGTCTCTTCTGGAAGTCTTCATTGTTATTACCTTTTTAGGGTGAATAGCATACTAGTACTCCAGTGAAATTCCTTCATAATCAGAGCTTAGAGCAGAAGAAAAGCTATCTCATGCTGTTGGGTGAGGATGACCTTTCTGTTCATCACCAGTTTCTCATGGTGCTGTGGGTCTTTTCCACTAGTACACAAATAACCCTCTGTTCCACCTCACCAAAAGCCAAGAACCTGGCTCCACGTTTTCCAGCATCATCTGAAACCATCTGCTTGTTAGCCACCATCATTTGCCCATCATGGGATCCTTTTTTGTCAATAAGTCAAGATTATTTTTAAAGAATATTGTGATATTCTTTTAATATTTTTTGTACTTTTTTCTGATCATTTAAATCTTATCTTAAACGTCACTTTTAACAAAAGCTTTTCTGACAACTCAACCAAAAATTTCTATTCAGTTATTATTTTCCATGGCTCTGTTTTTGTTGTTTATATATGAACTTCCACTCTCCAGAGTTCTTTCAATTTTTGCATATTTTTATTGCCCATTTACAATTACTATAATACAAGCTCATTGAGATAAAGACTATTTCTTGTTCAGTGCTCTATGCTTAGTGCCAACGATAAACTTGGCACATAGAGTTGAATGATAAATATTTATAAAACAACAATGAATGCAAACATGCTGTGTATATTAGTGCTTTGAATACAGCATGATAGAAATGCAAGTTGCCACTTGTAGCTACAACAAAGTAATCAGTTATACTGAGCTATGTGTAGAATATGAGAGAAGATAATTCTGTGAGAAGATAATTTTGTTTTATGGGATGATGTTATTGCTCTGAACTTAGAGAAGCCCCAATCCTAAGATTCTCCATGTGCATTGGATCCCAGCCAGTGGGCACACCACAGAATGATAACCACTTGATGTGTATCTTTCCCCTTATTATGTTCAGTGTTACATTTTGCTTCTCAGTTATACGTAGTTTTTAAAATATTGATTGCAGTGGTGAAAATGCATCAGATTTCTTTTCTTCTTTCTTAGTACTGAATTTAAACTCATTGCTAGAGATTTTCAGTAAGAGTCAATATGGTTAGGTCTTGTTTTGGAATTCAGATGGTAATCAGAATTTTAGGCAATTATAAATGAAAGTGTTACATCTATCATACCTATAGGAATCTGCCTAAAGGTAGACTATACACTCAGGGATATTGTTCTTCTGGAATGTGAAATTATTCCAGAGAGAGGAAATTCTGGAGCATAAAGATTATAATTTGTTTTAGAATTAAGTGACATATTCATACAACAGCAAAACAAATTGGGCAGTTTAGTAAATACCACAAAAAATGGTGAAAATGTCAAGTAAAATGATGACTAATAAAGTGAATTTATTTCTCTTTTTGTGTCCTACATTAGCATACAGTTACATATAGATACAAACACATGATAAACAATTAATAAGAGCAAAGTAAAGGTCAACATTTTTTTTTAAATTTCTGTTTGAAGGCATCTAGGTAGTAAAGAATGAAACAAATTGTCATTCAATAAGCCAAAATTTATTCAGCATCAATACTATTTCAGGTTAAAAATTGGTTTATTATAATAAATTTCATGAAAGAAATCTGTTTTGAAGAAACTGTCTTTATTCCCTAATCATGTTATCTCTTTGTTGACACAATACATTGCCATTTTCCCACAATCTCTGAATAGTTTGATATGTCATGACATTACAAGCCTTGTGTTATGTATTTGTCCCCCAAAGCCTCATGCAATCATAGCTGAGGCTGTTTACAGGTGGCTAGATGTAAAGTGTGTGATGCTGAGATCAAGTATGTGATGCTGGGATTAATTCATGCTCCAATTACAGGATCAAGACTACCCCACCCTGGTGTGAGTGCTACCTGCCTTAAGGGGGGCAGCCTGGATAAAATGTAAGGTATAGAAAGAGGGCTGCTGTGGTTGCTTGTTGCTTGTAGCTTTCTGCTTGCTGCCTTGCTGCCTTCTGCCTGCCATGAACTGTTAGTCCACTGTGTTGCCCTGGGCCATGGCACTCTGCCTTGGAGCCAGCCAATTATGAACTGAAACCTCTTCAAACTGTGAGACAAATGACATTTCCTATTTAACTTTTGATATTTTGTCTCAGCAGAAAAAAGTAACTAGGACACCATATGATAATATTTTTAATTGTAATATTCAGTGACATTTGTGTGTTCATAGAGCTGCATAATCAACACCATCATCTAATTCAAGAACATTTTATCACCCAGGAAGTCCTGCTCTTATGAGCAGTTATGTCTCACTCTTTCCTTTCTTTGGTTTCTGGCAAATGATAATCTGTTTTCTTTCCATCTTTTTTTCCCATTAAGTTTATTGGTACATTTAAAGCAAAAAATATAGTTACATTTATCATTGGGATCTTGTACCTTTACATGGTATATCTTGGTTCTTATGTTTTCCCACATACCCCTGCCCTTCCTTCATCCCCTTGTTATCTTCCTATATGGATTTGCCTATTCTGAACATTGAAGAAAAACAGAATTATGTAACATATCTTTTTGTAGTAATCTCCTATCATTTTCCATAACCTTTTAATGTTTATCATTGAAATACTGATAGCACATATAATACTGCATTCATTTGTATGACTGTGTAATATTTCATTGTGTGCACATGGCACATTTTATTTATTTATCAGTTGATATTACAGTTTTCACTTTTTGATAATTATGAAAGATGCTGTGAACATTTATGTACAAGTTCTAGGGTGGGTATATTTTTTCATTTCTCTTGGGTATGTACCTAGGAATAGCTGGGGTATGTGATAATATGGCTTAAACTTATTTTTTTCAGCTTTAATTGAGTTTATTGGTACATTTTAGGGATACAATACAGCAGTTACATTCATTGTTGGGATCTTGTACCTCTACATGACAGGTCTTGGTTCTCATTTTTTCCCCTTGACCCTGCCCTCCCTTCACCCCCTCCTCCCCTCCCCATCTACAAACACTTTATTTCCATCTTTTCATTATCTCACATTTTTTCTTTTCCCTTATTATCCTTCCCCTACCCATCCCACCTTCCCTATACCTTTAGTCCCTTTATTCCCACTTCACAATGCCAGTAATCTTATTAGGATCTTATGTATTATTGCAGTTTATTCACACCAGAGAAACTATTTAGTATTTACACATGTGTGCCTTCTTTATTTCACTTAGGAGTATTTCCTCAATATGTATCCATTTTCTTATGAATGACTCTATTTTCTCATTCTTTATGGCTGAGTAATATTCAATTTTATAGAAAAACCACATCTTCTTTATCCAGTTTCCAACTGATAGGCAAATAGGCTGTTTCCAAGTTTTAGCTATTACAAACTGTGCCGCTATAAACATGTGTTCACGTACATCACTGTGATATGATTCTTTTAGTTCTCTTGGAAAGATACCCAGCAGAGGGATGACTGGTTCAAATGGAACCTCCAGTCCAAGCTCTTTGAGGTATCTCCATACTGATTTCCACAGTGGTTTACCACTGCCCTACATATCCTGGCCCCTTCTCCTACTAGTCATATTTTGAGACAGTTTCTCATTAAGTTGTCCAGGGTGTCCTTGAACTCGTGACTCTTCTACCTAAGGCTTCCAGTAGTTGGGATTACAGGCATGAACCACCATGCCCAGCTTCTTTTCTTAATTTACTTTTGGTTTGTTCATTGCTGATATATAGAAATATAACTGAGTAAGTATATTAATTGTATATTCTGCAATTTCACTCAACTTGTTTATTAGTTCAAATTATATTCACATATATATGTTTTTCAGATATTTTCTATATAAGCTATTGCCATTTATTCATACAGATTCATGTCTATTTTAGTCTGGATGCCTTTTTGTTGCCTAGTATGCTTGGACAGAACCTTCAGTACAATAAAACAGAAAAAGGCTAGAGTGGACATTCTTTATTATTCTTTATCTCTGGGGGATAGTATTCACTCTTTCACCATTTAGTATAATGTGGGTAGTGGTTTTTGCATATATGCCATTGATTAAATTGAAGAGTTTCCATTTATTCTTAATGAAGTATTTTTTAAAATCAAGAAGGTTGAATTATGTCAAATGATTTTCTTGAGTCCACTTGTGTTCATGTGACTTTTATTTTTTATTCTATTAATATGATGGCTTTAATGATTTTCATATAGGAATGTGACTTACCTTCTTGGGATAAATCCCACTGGGGAATGGTGTATATAATTCTCTTTATAGGTCATTATATCAAGGATTTTTACATCTATGATTATAAAAACATTGTTTTTTTTTTTTTTAATTTTCTTGTGATACCTTTGTATGGGTTGGTATCCGGATAACACTGGCCTTTCAGACTGAAGTAAGATGATTTATAGATTGTGTCTGGAGTATCCCAAAGGGAACACATGTTGAAGGTTCAATCCTAGCTGATTGCACTATTAGGAGATAGTAGAATTGTTGGAGACTTTCTCCCAGTAGGCCACTGGAGGCATGCCTTTGAGGGTGCATTTTGCCCCAAGCCCCTTTTTCTTTTTATTTCTCACTCATCCACATTCCATCCATCTTTCATGAGATGAGAAGATTGGATCCATCATGTCTTTTTGTCATGCCATGATACTTTGCTTTCTCACAGGCCTAGCAACAATGGAGCCAGTGAACATGAGCCGAAACCTCTGAATCATAAGACCAAATAAAATTTTCCTTCTCTAGTTTGTTTATGTCAGGGATTTTGTCACAGTGATTGAAAGCTAACTAACAGAAAAAGCATCTTCCTTTATTTAAAAAATAAGTTTATTCGTACTTTTTAGGTAAACAGTACAGTTGCATTCATCATTTGGAGCTTGTACCTTTACATGACGTACCTTGGTTCTTATTTTTTTCCCATACCCTTGCTATCCCTTTACTCCCTCCACCTTTTCATATTTACAGACTTTGTTTCCATTTTTTCCTTTTCTCATATTTTTCTTTCCCCTTCTTTCCTTCCCCCTACCTTTCCCATTTCCTCTAATCCTTTAGAAGTTTTCTTCCTATTTCACAATATCAGTTATATAATTTGAACCTTATTTACACTTTTAGTTTTTCACACCAGAAAAAGTATTTAGCATTTACACATATGTGTCCCATTCATTTCTCTTAAGCTATTGCCTCAATGTGCATCCATTTAGGTATAAATGCCTCTAATTTCTCATTCTTTGTGGCTGAGTACTCCATTTTATAGAAAACCACATCTTCTTTATCCAGTCTCCAACTGATGGGCAACTGGTACTTCCAAGTTTTAGCTGTTATAAATTGTGCTACTATAAATATGGGTGCACATATGTCACTGTGGCATGATTCTTAAAATTCTTCTGAAAAGATATCCAGCAGATGGGTAGCTGAGTCAAATGGGACTTATCCTATTTTTTGGCGGTATCTCCATATTGATTTCCACAGTGGTCACATCAGTCTGCATTCTGACCAACAATGGAGAGGGGTTCCTTCCTTTCTTCCAACAGCCCCACCAGCATTTGTTATTGGTTGATTTCTTGGTAGCAGCCATTTTTTCTGCGGTAAGGTGGAATTTCAGTGTTGTTTTCATCTACATCTCTTGAATGACCACTGATGTGAAACATTTTTTCATATGTTTATTTGATGCTTTCACTTGTTTGTCTGAGAAATGTCTGTTCATTTCAAATGCCCATATTTGAATTGGGTCTTTATAACTGGGGACTCTGATTTTTTGTAGTTCTTTATATATTCTAGATAGTAGTCCTTTGTCTGAGGAATGGCTGGTAAAATTTTTCCCAACAATATAGGTTATCTCTTAGCTCTGTTGGTGGTTTCTCTTCCAGTGCAGAAGCTTTTAAATAAGATAAGATCCCAGTTTTTGATTCTTTGTGCTAGTTCCCATTGTACTGAGGATTGTTCATAAGTTTTTTCCTATGCCAATGTCTTCCAAAGTTCTACCTAACTTATTTTCTAGAAAATTTAGTGTTTCTGTTTTAATATTCAGATCTTTAATCCACTTTGATTGTGTTTAGTGAATGGTGAAAGGTAGAGGTCCTGTTTTAATCTCTGATAGGTTGATGTCCAATTTTTCAAACACAGTTTATTGAAGAGGCTATCTTTCCTCCAGTGAAGATGGTTGGCTCCTTTGTCAAAGATGAGGTAGTTGAGTATCTCTGGTATTGTTTCTGTGTCTCATAATCAATTCCACTGATCCTCAGGTCTGTTTCTTGGCCCATACCATGCTATTTTTAGCACAGTGGCTTTGTAGTATAGTTTGAAGTTGGGGATTGTGATAACCCTCATTGTGTCTATGCTGCCTAGTATTGCTTTTAATATTCTAGGTCTCTTCTTGTTCCAAATAAATTTTTGGATTGTTTTCTTTAGTTCTGTGAAATATACTGTTGGGATTTCAATAGGGATTCCATTGAATCTGTGTAGCAGTTTTGGAAGTATGGCCATTTTCACTATGTTGGTTCTTTCACAGGATTAAGGGATGCTTTTCCATTTTCTTATGTCCTCTTCAATCTCTTTTTTGAAAGAGTGTTGCAGTTTTCAGTTTAGAGGTCTTTTTCTTCCTTCATTAGATTGATTCCTAGATATTTCATTTTTTACATGCTATTGTATAATGAATTATTTCCCTAGTTTCTCTCTCAGTGTTATTTGTGTACAAGAAGACTATTGGTTTTTTATTGTTTCATCATAATTTTATTTTTTAAAAAAATCTAGTGTATAGATTGCAGTATGCAATGATTACATTTATTGTGTGTAATTAGTACATATATATATATATAATACATCTCAATTATCTTTTTCTCCCTTCTCCTCTGCTCTTGTATATTTTAAATTTCATTTTATCAGCATCAGATTTATTCATTTATTTTATGTCTTTAGCAAGTTAATTATCCCAAAACAGATTCACAGACAGACTAATAGCCCAAAATACTAATTAAACACATAAAAACAACTGTGCCAAAATAAGATACACTTTTAGATACATTGGCCATTGATTATAGTTAATAATTTTTGATCTTGGTGGCCGTGTTAGTTACTTTTCTCATCGCTGTGACAAAATACCAGCCATCCAAAGTTAAAGGGGAAGAGGTTTATTTGGCTTATAGTTTGAGAGGCTTTAGTCCCAATCAGCCAACTCTAAGACAGGTATGACAAACAGGCATTGCAGAACAGAAACAACATGGCACACACAAGGCAGCAAAGGTAGCAAGAGAGTTAACAGTGTCTCCCTGCTCCTTTTATCTTATTGAGACTCTTTATGGCAGATAGCACTCACACCCTTAATTCTATTGCACTTGAACCTAGCATTGCATCATGAATCAGTTTCAGCTTCACATACTCTAGATCAAGCTGCTGACCACATGAGGCTTCAGGGGGATATCTAGACCCAAACCATAACATTTGATGTAATGATTGATTTTTGAATGTTGACCTTACATCCAGCCATTCTACTGAACTGTGGTGTTTAGAATTTTTATACTTTCTTCTTTCAACTTGGGTAATTCACACATATGTAGAAATCTGTCCATTTCTGCTGTTTTCCATTTTATTAGAGTACAGGTTCTCAAAGTAGGGATTGGTCCTTTGGATTTCTGCTGGATCTGTTGTGACTTCAACTTTTTCATTTCTAATTTCATGGACTTGAGCCATTTCTTTGCTTTTTTGATAAGGTTGACTAAGGGTTTATCCATTTTATTTATTCTTTTGAAAAACCAACTTTGATATGTTGATTTTTTTGTATCAGCCTCTTAGTCTCCATTGCATCGATTTCTGCTCTGATCTTTATGATTTCTTCCCTTGTTTGAGCTTTGGGTTTGTCTTGCTCTTCTTTTTCTAGAAGCTTAAGATTCAGCATTCGGTTGTTTATTTGAGCTTGCTCTGTTTTGCTAGTGAGGGCAGGCACTTGCTACTGTGAATTTCCCTCATAGAATTGATTTTATTGTATCCCACAGATATCCTGTATGTTGTATTGGCATTATCATTTATTTGTAAAATCTGTCTAATTTCTTCTCTAATTTCCTCTGTGACCCATTGGTTGTTCAGGAGAGTGTTATTCACTTTGATGTGTTTCTGAAATTCTTGCTGTTTCTTATGCTATTAAACTCCAGTTTAATCACACTATGGTCTGATAATATATATTGGATAACTTCAATTCCTTTGTATTTATTTAAACATGTTCTATGAGCTAGCATGTGGTCTATTTTGGAGAATGACCCTTTTGCAGCTGAAAAGAATGTATATTCTGATTTGTGGGGTGCTACACTCTGCATACATCTATTAAGTCCATTTGTTCAAAATCTTGTTTCAGTCCTAGTATTTCATTGTTGACTTTTTTGTTTAGATGATCTTTGTGTTTGTGACAGTGGGGTATTGAGGTCCACCACTACAATTATATTAGTGCTTATTTCATTTTTCATGTCCCTTAATATTTATTTTGTATAGTTGGGGCATTAGTATTTGGTGCATATGTATTTATGATTGTCATCATCTTTTGGATTATTTCCTTTACAAGGATGTAGTGAACTTCTTTGTCTCTTAATTAGTTTGATCTGAAATTTGCTTTGTTTGCAAATAAGGTAGCTACTCAAGCTTTTTTGCTGTGTTGCTGTTGTATGGAGGACTATTTTCCATCCTTTTGCTTTCAGTCTATGAGTTTCTTTTTGAACAAGGTGCATTACTTGTATATAGCATATTGCTGTATTTTGCTTTTTAATCCATTAAGCCATTCTTTATCTTTTGATTGGTGAATTGAGGCCCTTGACATTTGATGGTTTTAACTGATATGAATTGACTTATCTTTGTTATGCTATTTTCCTGTTGGTGCTTTTTAATCCTCCCCTTTTAATTTCTTGCCTTGTCTAATGGATTTACTTTGTTGGGCCTCATGGAGTTGTGACCTTCATTGTCTTTTTCTAGGATAGTGTTTAGAATTGTTTTGAGGGCTTCTTTGGTGGTCATGAATTTTCTCAGGTGTTCTTTGTCATGGAAGTATCTTATTTCCCCATCAATTTTGAAAGATAGTTTTGCAGTGTGCAGCAGTCTAAGTTGGAGGTTGTTTTCTTTTAGGGCTTGAAATACCGCACTCTAGGCTCATGACTTGAGAGTTTGTGCTGAGAAGTCTGCTATGATTCTGATGGACTTTCCTTTTCATGTAATTTGTTTCTCTTCTATAACTGCTTGTGATACTTGTTCTTCTGTTGGGTTTCTGGGATATTGATTATTATATGTCTAGATATAGATTTTTTTTAATCACAGCTAGTTGGAATCCATATACCTCACTTATGTGTATGGCAAATTCTTTTGCTCTGTTTGGGAAGTCTTCTGCCACTAATTCTGTGGACGGTTTTTAAGTGTCATTTATACTTTCTCCTGCTTTTTCATTGACTTTGATCAGTCTTATATTATTTTTCTTTTCATCATTTAGGAGCTTTGGATTGATGTCTCTTGGTCCCTTACTATTTTGGAGATCTGTCTTTTCATGGTCCCTCACCACCATCCTGTCTCCTATGTCTGATATTTTGTTTTTGGATTGACTCAGTCTGCTGTGTATACTTTCAGAAGAGTGTTTAATCCTCTGGATATCTATTTGAATCTGTTTCATGGGTTCTGTTTCTTTTCTATGTTTGGCATTCATGGTTTCTATTTCTTTCACATGCCAGGTATTCTATCATGGTTCTAAATTTATCTGTTTTTTAATGTGTTTCTGTTCTAGTGTGTAATCATGTCTTTAATTTTTTTGAACACCTCTAGTTATCTGGGAATTTATTTCTGTTTTGAATTTTTCTAGAGATACATTCATCTGTTTTGTTTCTTCCTGTTCTATTACTTCAGGTTGTCAAGATGGTTGATTATCAGAATTTTTCACCTTGTTTCCCCAGAATTTCCTTTTGTGAGCTGGAAGTCTGTGTTTGTCCCTTGCTTAAATGTCTTTTCATTTCTATTTTTGTTGTTGGTACTGCCCTTGGTTTAATTCCTGGGTTGATACTTCAATCTTCCTGATATAGCTGGTCTTTAGGTTTTGAGTCTCTAGTAACTCTGAGGCAATCCCATTTTCATTATAGTAGGAAGGACAACTATTAGATCAATCACAACATCTTAGCCCAAGTGATACAATCAGCAACACAATAGCATCAAGCATAGTTTAAAAATATGACAATTTGGTAGTTATCAATCAATCACTTTTAATGATGTGAATTAAATCAAAATCAAGGACCAGCCCGAAATTTGTTTATAGTGAATAAACTCTTCAATATAGCCACTTTAACCTTGAGGATGGAGACAATGTGGGCAGCAGTTTGCAGATCTAAATCTATCAGTCTCAGTAAGCCAATAGCAGACCCCTGAGATTCACGTTGATTTCTGGCTACAGACCAAAGTTGAGCTCCTTCACCCCCTGCAGGTTGAACTCTGCAAGGTTCTTCTGCAGGTTCTAGCTGTCCTTTACCTGAAGATAGTCCAGGTTCTAATGGGAGGTGTTGACTACTCCAACTTACCAGTTTAGTGTAGGGTGGTCCAGTGTGTCTTTATTGCAGAGATTCTCTTCACTTTTTCAGTGGGCTTTAATTTTGATGGAGGCTTTCCCTCTTTCTGTTGCTCACGTCTGCTTTACCTTCTGGAGCTCAGGACTATGGCTTTTATGACCCCCTTTGCCTCTGTGTTATGGATCCAGGTACTGGCACAGCCAGGAGGGCAGAGGCAAAGGGAGGTGAGTAAAAGTGATGCAGGAGTCTACTTGAGCTGCTTGGAGGCCCGGGGGAGTTAGATTGGGGTAGCAGCCTAGCTCCACGTGGCTTCACTTCTTACCAGTCTGCTCACGTTCACATGTTAGGGTTAAGCTCTTATACCACACCCCATTTCCAGTCCCATACTGTACTGGAAAAAAGCTTTGAGCAGACATACTTGAATTATAATCCAAGATCTCTCTTCTTTCATTTTTTAAATGTTTACAATGGATTGGTGTTAACTCTTTAAATATGTGTTAGATTTTATAAGTGAAACTATCTAGTCCTGGGCTTCTCTTCATGGGAAGATTTGGGTTTTTAATTAATAATCCATTCTTTTTCTTGTTGTAGGTTTACTCAGATTTTCTATTACTTCATGAGTCATTTTGAATGGTTTGCATCTTTTTTGGAGAAATATTTCATTTCATTTAGGTTATCTAATTCATTGAAGCCATTTTGATTTCCATAAAGTGACATTTTATTTGTCATTTTAATAATTTGAGTCTTCTAATTTTCTGTCAATTGGCCTAAGTATTTGTTTATATACAGAAAATAAATTTTGGTTTGCAGGTTCTATTATCTTTCTCTCTCTCTTAGATAGAAATATATACCAATCTTTAAACTTTATTTTTATTAGCACATACTTATCATACATATTGATCACATTCATGAAGAGGAAATTAGTACCTGTATCCTTATTGTTTTTCCCCCATTCCCCACCTCAACCTCAACCTCTCCTCCCCTCCTCATTTACTGAAACTTTGCTTGCCCTTTTTCCTTCCATATTCTGTTTTCCTTTGCCCTTCCTTTCCTTCCTCTTCCTCCCTCCCTTGTATCCCTTAACATTTAAACATTTTCTTCCTACTTCTCAAAATCTTTCCACCACCTTGGCACTT
Source organism: Fukomys damarensis (assembly GCF_012274545.1). Classification (NCBI taxonomy): domain Eukaryota; kingdom Metazoa; phylum Chordata; class Mammalia; order Rodentia; family Bathyergidae; genus Fukomys; species Fukomys damarensis. Next base: position 28,444,614 of record NW_022900943.1, on the reverse strand, counting down.
ATTTAGCTTTCTGGCTTCTCACAAAGGAGAAACAACGTGATATTTAAAGATATGTGTCTGATTTATCTCACTTCAAATTATGACTTCAAAGTGCATACATTTAACTAAAAATGTCTCAAGTTTATCCTTCATGGAAGAGTAGTATTCCGTTGCACATAAAAAAAATGCTTTCTTTATCCATTCAAAACCTACTTTCTTTATCAATTCATCCAAAATTGGGCAGCTAGGCTGTTTCCAAGACTTGATTATTACAAATTGTGCTACTATAAAATGGGTGTGCATATATCCCTGTGTCGTGATGCTTTTAATGCTTTTGGGAAAACAATAAGAAGAGAAAGAGCTGGGTCAAATCAGACCTCTACTTTTAGTTTTATTGAGGACTCTCTCTACTGATTTCCATAGTGGTTGTAACAATTTACACACCCATAACAAGGGAGAAGCTTTTTTTTTCCCCACAGCCTCACCTACATTTGTTATTGTTTTTCTTTTCTTTTTTTAATTTTACTGTTACATGTTTAGGTAAACAATGTGAGGGCATTCATCATTGGAAATTTGCAGTTATATAATTGACCTTTGTTCTTATTTTTTCCTCATTCCCCTCCCCTCCCTTCAACCCCCATCCCTCCCTGTTTATAAAGACTTTGCTTCCATTTTTTCATTTTCTCATATTAATTCCATTTCCTTCTTTCATTTCCCCTACACCACTCATTTCTCCCTCCCTTTTGTCCCTTTTCTTCCTATTTCACATTATCTATTATACCTTTTAGTCTTTATTTACACTTTTAGTTTCTCACAGTAGGGAGACTATTTGGTATTTACACGTGTGTCCTATTTATTTCACTTGAGTATCACCTCAATGTGCATCCATTTAGCTATAAATGTCTCTAATTTCTCTTTCTTTGTGGCTGAATAGTTATCAGTTTTATTTAAAAAACACATTTTCTTTATCCAGTCTCCACTTTATGGGCATTTTGGCCGCTTCTTTGCTATGAATTTCCCTGGTTAGACTGATTTCATTGTGTCCCATAGATTCCTCTATGTTTTTTTTTTTTTTTTTTTTTTTTTTTTTTGTACAGGGGATTGAACTAGCATCCTTGTGCTTGCAGGGCAGGCCACCGAACTGCTGAGCTAAATCCCTGGCCCTCCCCTATGTGGTATTGTCATTGTCATTTAATTGTAGCAACTGTCTGATTTCTTCTTTACTTTCCTCTATGACCCATTGGTTATTCAGAAATGTTTTGTTCAATTTCCATGTGTTTATGAAATTCTTAGTTTCTTTTGCTACTGATCTCCAATTTCATTACATTATGGTCTGATATATATATATAATTGGAGAACGATCTATGTACAGTTGAAAATAATGTGTATTCTGATTTTGTGGGTTGGAGCACTCTGTGTAGATCTGTTAAGTTCATTTGTTCAATAATTTGTTTGCATTCTAGTATTTTGTTGTTTATTTTTTGTCTAGTTGTTCCATTTGTGACTGTGAGGTGTTGAGGCCTCCCACTACTATTGTATTAGTGATTATTTGATTTTTCATGTATGTTAGTATTTGTTTTATATAGTTGGGTGTACTTGCATTTGATGCATATGTATTTATGATTCTCATCTCTTCTTCTTTGATTGTTGCCTTTACAAAGATGTAGAGTTCTTTGTCTCTCTTAATCAGTGTTAGTTTGAAATCCACTTGGTTTGCAAAGAGGATAGCTACTCCTCCTTTTGTTGGGGGTTCCTGTCACATGGAGTATTGCTTTTTTATCTTTAACTGTCAGTCTATGAGTTCTTTTTTAAAATTATGTGTTTCCTGCTTGTAGCATATTACTGGATCTTGCTTCTTGACTCATTTTGCTGGTCTATTTCTTTTGGTTGGTGAATTGAGACCATTAACATGGATGGTTATAAATGATATGTATTGACTTATCCTTATCCTTTTTCTTTTTGTTGGATTCTATCCCTTTGCATTTAATTTCTTGTTGTGTCTGATGAATTCATTGTGCTGAACTTCTTGGGGTTGTTATCATTATTGTCTTTTCCTGGGATATTGTTTAATTTTTTTTTTTTTTTTTTAGTGCTGGTTTGGTATTCGTGAAGTTTCTAATGTGATCTTTGTCATGAATGTATCTTATTTCTCCATCAATTTTTAAAGTTAGTTTTGCAGGATACATCAGTATGGGTTGGAGGCTGTTTTCATTTAGGGCTTGAAATACAGCATTCCAATCTCTTCTTGCCTTTAGATTTTGTGTTGTGAAGTCCGCTGTAAGTCTAATAGGCTTTCCTTTGTATGTGATTTATTTCTTTTCTCTAACAGTTTGTAGAATTTTGATCTTCTATTGGGTTTCTGCAATCTTAATTATTATATGCCTAGGTGTAGAGTTTTTTGGTCATGGCTAGTTGGTCTCCTATATGCCTCACTTATCTGAATGTGAAGTTGGTTTCCCCTACTTGGGAAATTTTCTGCCATTACTTCTGTGAAGATTTTTTATGTCATCTGCATTTCATTTTTTCCATGTCCTCTTTTGTTACCAGTTCAGGGAGTCCAAGTGATTGATTATCAAATTGTTCCATCCTGTTTCCCTTTGGGGTTGCCTTAGGTGATCTGGAAGTCTGGTTTTGAGGCTTATTTATGTGTCTTTTAATTTCAAGAGATGCAACCTGTTGTCTGAGCACACTTCTGGCTAGGGTCTCCACACATTTATCAATAATGCCAAGGGCAAGATCCTGGATGTTGCTTTTGGGCCTGCACAGCTTTTTCTCCAGGTAGGCCCTTGGTTGTGGCCTGTGTGCCTAAGCCACTAGGGTCATTTCTGGGCCTTGGCTGGGGTTTGCCTGCAGTTGCACAGCTCTGGTCCACTCTGCTGCTCTCTAGCCTCCGGCTGAAGCTTATGCATGTGTGCAGCTCTTTTCTGGGCAGGCCTCTGGCTTGGGTCTCTGTGCCCAAACCTCTAGGGTTGGAGTAGAGTCTTGGCTGGGATCTGCCTGCATCTATGCTGCTGTGGACCACACCACTGCTCCCTGGGATCTGCCTATTTGTTGATTTCTTGATGATAGCCATTCTTTGTGGAGTGAAATGGAATCTCAGTGTTGTTTTAATTTTCATTTCTTGAATGACCATTGATGTTGAACATTTTTTCATCTATCTATTTGCTGTTTATACTTCTTCATCTAAGAAATGCCTATTCATTTCAGATGCCCATTTTTGGGTTCAGTCTTTAAATTTGGAGGGATCTAATATTTTTGAGTTTTAAAATATATTCTTAATTTTAGTCATTTGTGTGAAGAACAGGTAGCAAAGCTTTTGTTCCATACTGTGGTATCTCTATTTCCTTTGTGTTTTCCTTTGCTGTGCAAAAGCTTTTTAATGAGGTGAAATCACATTTGCTCATTCTTTGATATTTCCTGTGTCACTGGTGTTTTGTAAATAGTCTTTGCCTATGCTTATATTTTCAAGAGTTTAACCTATTTTATCCTCCAGCAGATTAAGTGTTTCTAATATTGCTTTATATTTTATGTTTGACTCATTTCCAAATAGTTATTCTTTTTCTAATCTTTAAAAAACATTAAACACTATAAGTTTTCCTTAAAGCATTACCTTAGTTACTCTATGACTTTTGACATATTATATTTTCATTTTAATTTGTCTAAAACTATTTTCTAATTTACTCTATGATAAATTAGAAATCTGCTACTACCAGTTTGTTACTTAGGGACATTTTGCTCAAAAACTTCACAAATTAGTGAATTTTCTATGTGATAGTCTTTTGAAGAAAATGTATTTTCTATTTTCAATTCGTACATATTATACAATGTTTTGTATTTTTTTGTTGAGTATATTTGACAAAATCAACGTATTTAGGGTGGACACCATCATGGGTTGAGACACATATGTATTGTGAAATGATAATTAACACATCAAGCTAATTAACATTTATGTTATTTGTAACAATTCTTTTTGGTACTGGGGATCAAACTTAGGATCTTGAGCTTTCAAGGCAGGTGCACTGACACTGAGCTAAATCCACATCCCAACAATTCTTAATTTCTTCCATTTAGAAACATTTTATACTACCATAAGGAAAAAAAGAGAAACACTTAAAAGCAAAATTGTTCCCTGCATCTTATTTCCAGAGGCAGATTAAAAGAGTTAGGGGAACACCATTCTAGATGATTTGTGTATATTTCTACATATGCACATGTATGCATATTTGAAAATAAAAATTTGCAACCTTTTCACCTCAATGAGCTCATGTCAACCAACATGATCTTAGTGACATAATTAATAACTCTTTTACCCCATCCCCTATTACCCTTGTCTCTATCTCACACTTTTTTTTTGTAGCAGGGATTGAAATCAGGCTGTTATGCTTGTGAGGCAGGTGGCAGAACCACTGAAATAAATCCCTAGCCCTGATAATGGTCTCCTACCTTCATTTTTAGATTGTAAATATTAGAGAAAAAAATGACACTTGTCTTTCAGTGTCTTGCTCATTTTGCTTAACATGATGATCTTCAGTTTCACCCATTTTCCTGCAAATGACATATTTTTCTTCTTTATGTTGAACAACATTCCATTTTGTATATATACCACACTTTCTTTATCCACTTATCTGCTGATGTGTATCTAGGCTTGTTCCATATTTTGGCTATTGTGAATCGTTTGCAATAAACATAAGGAGTGTAGGTATACCTATAGAATGCTGACTTTAATTCCTTTGGGTGTATCCTGAAGTGGTATATCTGGATCTCTGGAAGTTCTACTTTTGATTTTTTGATGAATCTCCATAATGATTTCCATAGTGTCTGTACCAATTTGTATTCCTACAAGACATATAAAAGTGTTCACTTCTCACTTGCCACCATTTAGTACATTTTTATTCTTGATGCCAGCCATTCTGACTAGAGTGTGATGAAATCTCAACATAGTTTTGATTTTTATTTCCCTAATGGTTAAGGACATTGAGAATTTTCATATATTTATTGGTCACTTGTAATTCTTTTTCAAAAATAAGAGTTTGTTATTTGTTCACTTATTGATTGGGATATTTGATATTTTGGTAGTAAGCTTTTTGGGTTCCTTATATATTCTAGATATTAATCCTCTATCAAAAGAGCAGCTGGCAAAGATTTTGTCCCATTATGTGGCTAACTTTACTTTGTTATTTCCCCAGCTGTGCAGAAATGTTTTAATTTGACATTGTCATATTTGCTGATAATTGCACTATTCTCTGTGTTATTGCAAGGTTATTTAAAACTCTTTGCTGTGCTTATGGCTTCAAGTGTTCTCCCTCTATTTTATTCTAGCAGTTTTAGACTTTCATGCCTTGTACCTTGGTCTTTAATCTCGTTTGCATTGACTTTTATACAGGGAAATAGGGATCTACTTTCAGTCTTCTACATATGCGCATTAAGTTTTCTCAGTATCATTTCTTAAAGAGGAGTCCTTTTCTATGACATGGTTTTGGCTCCTTTGTCAAGGTTCACTGATTGTAGTTGTAGGAGTTTCTTTTTGTGTTCCCTATTCTATGCCCTTGGTCTATTTTTGTACCATATCATTTGGTTGTTTTTAGTACAGCTTTGTAATATAATTTGATGTAGGCTATTTGATGCCTCTAGCATTGCTCTTTTTAGTTAGGATTGCTGTGGATCTTTAGGGTTCCAATATGAATTTTAGGATTCTTTTTTCTAGTTTTGGGCAAGAATGTGATTGGAATTTTAATGGGGATGGCATAGAATCTGCAGATTGCTTTGGTAATATGCAATTTAGACAATATCAATTCTTCTGCTTCATGAACATGGGGAATCTTTCCATCTCCCAGTGTCTTCTTTAATTCTTCTCTTCTGTGTTCTATAATTTTCATTGTAGAGCTCTTTTACCTTCTTGGTTAGGTGGACTTCTAGGTATTTTATTCTTTTGAAGGTATTATGAAAGGAATTGCTTTCTTGATTTCTTTTTTAGCTGGTTCCTTATTATTGTACAGAAAAAGCTATTGTTTTTTTAAATATTGATTTTTTTATCCTGCAGTGTTTGGTCTTCTTTCTAAATTTTATAAGGACCCTTTTCTCTACAAACTTCAGAAATAGCTAGTAAGTTTGCACAGTGGAATAAATCTTTGTCTATTTAAAATTAAATAATTATAAATACTCTGGAACTACATATCTGGAGGATAAATCTTATAAAGTGAATATTTTGCAAAATTAAAAAATGCATTTGGCTGATTTAATTTTCATATTTTCTATAAAGGCCAAATAAATAACTTTGAAGATAGTGAATTAATTTTAGACTGTTAGATACATTTTAAATTAATTTGTTTCAAAATAAATTTAATATAAAGTTTAAAAAATGAACTTAATAGGAAAAAATCCTTTGCCTTCAAGAAATTTCTAGTCTGTCTCGGGGAGAAAACCACATGCTAATATAATCTATGGCTGTATAAGGAAGAACCACATTAATGGAAGACAAAGTAAGAAATAAAAATGTTGTTAGGGGAGGCATCTATTAGAGTGAGAAATTCACCTGCACCTTCAACAGCCGGCCTGTGTTGGACAGGTAGTGAGGAGAGTGGGCATCCTCAGCAGGACATGGGCAAGGCAAAGCATCCAAATAGGAGTTTAATGTGGCAAGCAGGGTCTGAGAATTGATGAAGAAGCATGGGTAAGTGGGGGAAAATATGAAAATATTATGACTCCAAAGGTGTGGTTGCTAGAGTGATGAAGGAATCAGATGGCAAGGAGTTAGAGGTAGAAGTAAACAATTTTATAGTCAGTTGGTAGTGATTAGAAATTGGAAGGATAGATAAGATCCAGAAGAATTTGCAGAATTAAGTCATGTTTTATGTTTTCCTTGTGAGGTGACCCATCCCCCTGTTTGAACATAGAAGACAAGAAACATTTGGAAGCATACAAATAGTATTGAGAAGAGGGAATGCATTTTGCAATAAGCCTATTTATAGTTGCAATATAAACCACAGTAGTATTAGCAGGGTACCTGTGTATGCTTTTAATCTCAGTGATCTGGGAGGCTGAGACAGGAAGGACCTAAGTTTAAGGCCAGTATGGGTAAGATGATGAATTAGTTTGTTTTTCCAAACAAAAAAAATTTTTTTTTACGAAAAGGCCTGTGATGTAACTCATTACAAAGGACCTACATTGAACTCCAAAACAAAACAAAACAAAATAAAAACAAACACTCCAGCAACATCAATGTTGAGTCACTTTTGGTAAAACCAAATTTATTACTATGAGTTAGAAGACAGCTTCACCAAATGCAGAGTGGCATGATCTGAGGAACGACTTGGTTTCTACTTGTGCTTTTATGTTCAAAACTACAGAAGAAACCCAAAACACCATATGAGTGCTCACTTTGTGCTAAAGTGAGGAAGCTCATTACTCCTGCTTTCAGTCTGGATTGACATTATATTGAGAGAAAAAGAAGTTAAACATTTTAAGAATTTGTTAGCATTTAGGAGAAACTTTAAAATAATTTACTAATATCTTTACTCTTTAAAAAATATATTTGGTCATTAGCAAGGAGTCCTGTAAAAGAGTAAAGTACAAACTAACATTTCAATCATTTTGTAGGTTGTATACAACAGTACTACAAGTCAGAGCCAGAAATGATCCTTGTGTTCACTGTTCACAGCATTTCTCCAATTGTGGAAATGGAAGTCTTAAGTAGAACTCTCTCTCTCAGAAAAACTTTTTTGGTATATTTTTAGATATAAAAAATGACAACAATCATTACAGGGAATTTGTACCTATACATGATATATCTTGCTTCTTTTTTTTCCACAATCCTTTCCTTCTCTTCAACCCCTCCTTCTCTCCTTATATAAAAATGTTTTGTTTCCATTTTATCCCTCTATTTTTTGTCTTGCCCCTTCTTTCCTTTTCCCTTCCTTCCTCCCTTGTTCCTCTTCTAATTTGAACATTTTCTTCCCATGAAAATAAGGACTAAAACGTATAATAGATATTGGGAAATGGGAAGTATAAGTCTCTTAAAAACCCAGCCTATGTATACAAAGATTCCTATATTATTTTTGAGTGTATTACTTTAAATTATAAAGGAGTACATAATGAGAATCAAGACTTGCCATGTAAAGGTACATGATCCCAACAATGAATGTAACTGTACTGTATCCCTAAATGTACCAATAAACTCAATAAAAAAAAATAAATATAAAGGAGTACAAAAAAGATCACTAGATATTTAAGAATAAATTCCACACAAAGAAAGGAAATAAAATAATTAGGGTAGAAAGAGTGGGGGAAAAAAATAGATACACCAGAGGAAATAAAGTAGAAAAACCTATCTTATAACATTCTCAGAAATAAGAGAAAATATGTTTCACCCATAAAGTGGCTACATATAATTTTGAGAAAGAAAAAATTAGAGAACAAGAATGGAATTTTGGAAAATATGCTCACTTATGTTCAAAAATTGCCTTGGAAGAATTTAGAAAATGTGAAATTTTTCAACATAATAAAATATATAAGTAAATGTTGGATAAGCATATTTTGGCCAAAAGTTACAAAATTTCATTTAGAGAAAAAGAATAAATTCAAGAGCTCTATAACACAATGTCTATAATTAATAATAATGTACTAACAAAGTGGATTTGAAGTGTTCTTACCACAAAAATGATGAACATATGAGGCATGTATATTTTACTTGGTTCAATTTAATGATTGCACCAAGTATACACATTTCAAAACCTTGTTATGCATCATAAATATATACACTTTAAAATTTGTTGATTAAAAGGATGCATTGGAGAAGGTCTATAAAGTTACATGATAAAAAGGAATAGTATAAAAACTCAGGAAAGAAACTGAGAGACTAGTGTCTAGACTATTACAAATTTCAGAGAAAGTAAAAATTGAAAGAAATAATCATTAAGAAAATACTGCCAGATACTTTGAACTAAAGAGTCTCCATACTGAAAGGACTCAAGTACTCTGCATAAGAAATGAAAAATGGGAACACTTTTATCCTTCTCATGAGCGCAAATTGTTAGAAATTACTTTAGAGAGCCATTTGGCAGTATCGTGCATAATTAAAGACATCCTTATTTTAACATCCAAGAGTGTTACTTTAAAGCACATATACCAGGGAATATTATTCATTTGTGGAAGGAAACATTACAAGAATCTTAACTGAATCATGAGTTTTCAAGGGACAAAATTGGAAACTACCCCAAAGCCATCATTTAACTGAGGTAGATCATACACATTTTGAGACACCAGAACATTCAAACACTTAAGACTCCAAGATAGCCTTTCTCAGGGGACTGGTAGAGTATATTTACATTAAAATAATGAGTAAATGAAGAAGAAACCAGCAACAGATGACACAGGAATCCAACACAAGAGAAAGGTTAAAGACAGTTCTGAAGATGGCCAAAAGGAAATCTGAGTTGGTAGCTACTCAGACAGTCTAAGACAAAAGAAAAAAAAAAACAAGAGATGGAAGCACTCTGTTATGTAATGCATTTGGCAATGTGGAAAATACAGTAGTACTAACAGGAGGATCGTAGCTCTGTGAGAACCCACAGAAAGAACCAGCGGGGAGTACATGTCAAAGCACATTTTTGAAATGTTACCCAGTAAATGACACTGGGAAAAATCAAAGAGATATAGCATAAGAAAGGCAAAGTAACCATAGTATATTAGCTAGTTCACAATAAACAATATTTATATAGACATAATTGCATAAATAGTGAATATTTAGTTCAGCAAAAGTACATGTTAGTGTATTTGTGGAAAAGAGAGGAAACGAAGGTGGTAGTATAAGAGGGTTAATATATTACCTATCATAACAGGTAATAAACAATATGTACAAAGCCAGATGATAACAGCTTAGACATGTTACTTGATGGTAGAGAGAGAAACATCCAAATGAAAGCTAAAGAATTGAAACGTATTATTACAGGGAATGTGAACTAGGGTGCAAGGAAAGGGCAAGACCAGTTGTTTCTAGTCATGAGCCTAGAAGGACGATGCTATTTTACCTCCTAAAGCGGCTTTTCATCATAATGCCTGTACAAAATAAAATATATGTTAAAGTCTATGATTCATTTCTACCACCTTACAATTTGAGTACTTGGTGAAATCACTGTCATCACGATTATTATCAAGAAAATCTATATAACAACTCATAGACACCATATGACACATTTCCACACTCCTTATTCCCATTTATTTTCACTAATTTGTGAGTCAGGGGAACATTCTCCTGCATACCCCAGTTTTAATAATAAAGAAACTTCCTGTGACCTACCTGAGGTTTAACAATTCACAGATTTGTCAGTAATAGCAAAGGGGAAGCTCTAAATTCAGAACACTTGTTCCCTAACCCTGAATTCTTTCTCTCATGTGTATGCTCCTCAAGAATCTTTTCCTGGCAGCACAGAAATCACAGCAGGGTTTAAACTTTCCTAAGAAAAATGGAGATAACAAATTTTCATCAAGTTCTTATGTGGGAACTTCTAAGACCTCAACCAGTTCCAACAGGTAAAAATTAAGTAGGAAAAAAAGTGTCTTTATTTCCCTTGTATTGTTTTTCTTTCTCCTTCTTTTTCTCCAAATTTTTTTGACACAAAAACACACCAGCAATTGATGTCACAGATTTTCTAAAAAAAAGAAAAAAATTCTCTTGAGAGAACTTAATTATTTCTATTAATACAACTACTATTAATAACACAAGCAGATCATATGGTGCCCTACCCCATCCAGTGCCTCTCATTCATGGGTCTTAGAATGCTTTCTAAACATTAATTAAAAATCTTCTCGTCATTCCTGTGAGTTCCTAGGGCAAAGACAGAGGGAAATCGTATCTGCTCTGACATTAATTAAGCTCTCCGTTGGCTTGCAAACTAGGTAAATAGCTTTCCTTTCCCCCATTAGCAAACAAGCGTGAGTGGCACGAGGATCAGCACAGATGTGTGGGATGAGAGAGAGATTACTTCTGCTGGGCACGGAGGAAATAACCTGCAGTGCTCTAAGACTTGGCAGCAGAGGCTTTGCTTTCTAACTGGTTTCCAACCCTGGGCAGTCAGCATCACACCTTGGGGGCTCTGGAAAAAATATACCTGTACCAGGGCCTTCCTCGTGTCTGACTTAGTAGACGGGCCATTAGACTCATGAATCTGTTTTCAAATGTTCTCTAATTTGGTAAAAATCACCATTATTTGGTAATAATGACATTTTCATTGTTGGTTTCCATATCTATTACAAAATTAACAGAAATGCATGTCTTATTATATATCTAAGATCACAAATAAACTGAGTAAACTATAAGAAGTGACTTTCCTCTGCCTCTTTCTTTCCTGGCCAATAGTTTGGAATAGGTATTTTTATACCAGAGTTTCTCGAGACATAATTTTTGCAAGTTTCTTATCTGAAATGTCTGGGAAACTTGTTAATGACACAGATTTTTAGAACATATGTCCAATGTGTGATACTATTTCTCTCGGGGAAATAAGATTTGTTATTCTTTTAAAAGAAAATTATGACTGTATGGTGTCAGAAGTTATGAAAATATGAATGAATCCTTGGACCACCAGACCCCTAAACACTGAATTTGAGAAGCATGTGTAGGTGCTGTTCCTTAGCTACTATTCATGGTGTTCCAGGATTCATAAGGATAGTAATCACCTTGAAAACAATTCATTCCTACCCTCCTTATTTTACAGAGGTGAGGAAATTGAATGTCAAAGAGCTTGCAGTCTGCAGATGACCACTCAAGCTGTGGGGATGGGGACAGTCTAGGAAGCATATCTCCAGCTCAGAGCTAGGGATTGGTACACATCAGAGGAACACAGACTACCTTAATGTACATTTTTCTCCTGCCTGTCATCTTGCTTTAAATTCCTTATTTTTAACTGTTCAGAAAGGATCCTGATGTTAGAAAATGCCACTGTCTAGATCTCTGAGAAGCAAGCAAGCAGAAACAAGAAGTTTACCTCATTGGCCTGCCTTTCTTTCCTTATTATTATTATTATTATTATTATTATTATTATTATTATTATTACTATTTTTTGTAATTTAGGCTGGCCTTGAACTCACTATGTAGGCTGGGCTGGCCTCAAACTTGCTCAGCCTCCTGGGTGCTGAGATTTCAGATGTGTGCCACACGCCTGGCCCTTTCCCTACTTTTCACCTCCTCATTCTTTTCCTATGGCTTCCACAGATGCTTCTGCTGGAGGAAGAACACGGTCAGACTGCAGGACAAGTAGGCTGACGTGGATATTTGGAGGAATAGAGACTGTATTGAAGGTGCAGGGGGAGAGAGATCACCTAGGCAGGCTTTGTGAGAGCAGCTGTGCTCTTTATTCACTCAGGTACAAGCTGGCTGAGTCTGAAAAGGGAATCGACACAGAGGAAGGAGGGAGAGCAAAGATTTCTAAGGGGAAGGAGTTGCCAGATGTCGGAGGTGTTCGCTGGGTATTGGTCCGAGGAGCTGCTGACTTGAGGAGACGGGGGGCAGAGATAGTGTAGCTGTGCTCCTTGGAAGGGGCAGCTGTGCACATGCTTCCTGGAACCATGCTGGGGCATGGTGCTCTGCAAAGGCCTTCCCACCGGGCATGACACAGACATTTGATTATAACACAAACGTGTTCATAAAATAGTTTCAGGACTTAGTCTGTACCATTTATGTCCTGGAGTTCATAAGCCTTTAGCAGATCCTTCTTAATTGTGCTCGGAGTAGACCCTGGCACAATTTGGTTAACTTCATTATCACAGGAGAAGATACAGTATTAGTTATTCTTTTCTCATGATACCACAAATTCTTAGCAAAGTTGGATTTGGAGGTTTTAGGGGATCCCTAGATTAGCCAGGTGCTTTAGGATACCTGGTCCTTCTGCAGCAAGTGATGTGAATGGCAGAGCACTTTGGGTGCAGATGGAACAGTGTATGTGTAGGGAGCACTTTATTTTTCTTTCCCTCAGCAGGGAAGACAAGAAAGAGGGTATTTCGTGCATATTACATATGTGAAAACCAAGATGCAAAGAGGTGAACGTCTTGCTAATAAGTGGCATAGCTACAGTGAAAGTGAATGTAACATATCTGGTCCTTTCTGTGCTTTGTTTATACCCAGAAAAATTTTTGTTTACAAGACAAAGATGAATGTCTCCCCCTTCAAAGTCCTCACTCTCCTCATTGCCACCCAAAGTCCGCCCATCTACCGCATTGCCTGGCCACACAGAAATTGCACAGGTTGTTTGTTGAAATAAAGAGTTCTTTCTTTTATCCAATGGTATTAGCTCTGAGGGCAGTACACTGCTCAGAAAAGAGAATGCCATCTAAAATGTTTTTTATCTATTTCAAAATAAAACACAAAGCAAAGCAAAGCAAAGCACTAATGTTGTCAGCAGGGTCTTGTGGCCTCTTCCTGAGCTCAGGATTTCTAGTATCTGCCTGACCTGCTTTTGGTAAACAGAGGGTGAGCCACTCAGTCATTTTATGCTTTCCTTTCTCCTTTCTCCACTGAAGTAGGGTAACTGGTGCTTTTCGCCCACCTATGTCAAAGGGTGACAATGAGGGTCACTTCAAAGACAGTCATGCTGCCACTCATCATAAGTTGGAGACTGCCTTGCAGAGCTGGAGAATTTGCAACTCTGCAAATGCCTATCATTCAGTGGTTTACAAGTCTGGACTGTTAGAGCTGGAATCTCTAGGAATTTTCCTAGAGATTACCTAGCATTTACCCCATTGTTGCAGCTGGGCAAACAGAAGTGCAGCGTGGTATGGGGATTTGATGAAATCACACAGTGTGTTAGACACAGAGAGGATTAGAACCCAAAAAGTCTAACTCCTGCCATGGCCTTGCCTCTTCCTCCTTTGTCTCTGTATGTCCTGATGTTACTTGGAAGGATTCTGATGCCTGTCTAGAGCGACTGGCTACAAACGAAAGTAGACTTGGGATACAAATGCTGGAGGCTCCCTTTCAGGTTGGACACACACCATTCACTTTCAACTGAGCAACTTCATTCAAACACAACCGGGCAGCCAGACAAACCAGATGGGTAATTGCCTGGAGTGTGCAGGGAGATGGTGGGGAGCGTGGCTCACTGAGTACCCAAGGATGTTTGGCACATTATCATTTCCAGCCATCCAGAATGTGAATGACCAAACCCCAGTGGTCTGATCTTGTCAGATCAGTTTTATTTAACAGAGTCATGCCTCTGAGCTAAGCTGTGCTATGCATAAAGTTGTAGAGATAAAATTTGTTTGGGAAATTTGAACATGTAGTTGTTAAGGAAACTGCAAGTAGTTGAATTGTTACCTTTATTAGAACATTTTTAAACCCTCTTTCCTTATGTCCACCTCCTTCCATGCTTACCGATTCACACCCTCTGTGCTTTAAGTGGTCAGATGTGTGACACAGAGGTGATTAAGGTGTAAGAGGTCCTTGGCCTGGACAGAGCTAACAAACACAAAAGCAAGTAAATAGCAACAAAAAATTGGGAAGAAAGTTTCAGAGAGCGATAAAAGCTGTGGAGACACTAAAGCAGGGCAAAATAACAGAGACTGATAGGACCACTGTCAGGAGGGAGTTTGAACTATGACTAAAGCCTGGCATGCAAGGATTTGGGAGCAGGGTCTGCTGTGCAGAGGCCATAATTGAGCATGGAGGCCTTGACAACTGCATGGACAATTTGGTGAATGTCTCAGTTGTCTCAGACTGCTTTAGCAAAATACTATGGAGTGGGAGGATTAGACAATAAACATTTATTTCTCCCAGTTTTGGGGCAGGAAGTCCAAGATGAGGATGTTATCATGGTGGAATTTTAGTGAAGGCCCGCTTCCTGGTTTACAGACAGACACTTGCTGTGTCTTCCCATAGCAGAGAAAGGAAGATAAATGTTGTCTTGATGTTTGCCTTCTTTTTAGGGTGCTAATCCCTTGTATGAGGGCTCTATCTTCATGATCTAATTCTGTTCCAAAAGCTATATTTGCAAATATTACATATTGGGGGTTAAGTTTCAATATATGAATTTTAGGGTGACACAATCATATAATTCATAGCAATGAGTCTGGAGACTCAGAAGAGAGCTGTGCTGGCTGTGTGGTGCACACCAGTAATCTCAGAACTCTGCGAGACTGAGGCAAGAAGATTAAGAGTCTTATCAATTTAACAAGATCCGATTTCAAAATTAAAAAAAAGTAAAAAGGTTTGGGGATGTAGTTCAGTATGAATGCCCTGGGTTGAACCACCACCACTACCACCACAACAACAAGAACAAGAGAAAGAAAAGAAATAAAGAAAGATGAAGAAGAGAACAAAAACAAACAAACAAACAAACAAACAAACAAAAAACAAAGTGAATGGCACCAAGACATAAAGAGCTAGGGAGAGAGGGTAAGTCCTGAGGCTCAAAAAGACATATTGCATCCTTTTGGGTTGTGGTAAGGCTTTGGATTTTATACTAAGTGCAAAGGGAAGTGAATGATGGATTTTAATTGTGTATGTATTGAGAGTGTATTATGTATCGTAAGTTTTATGTTTTAAAAAGATGGTTCAATTTTTTTTTCATTTTTGTGAAAACAAAACAATGAAGCAGGAGACCAGAAAAATCATTCAAGTGGTGATTGCAACTGGAAATGGCTAGAAGAGTAGAGATGAAAAGGAATGAATTTAAAGTCAATTTAAAGGATGAATCTGCTATAATTTTTAAGGCATTTCATGTGAGAGAGGAAGGATGAAAGAAAAAGAGGAAGAAAAAATGATTCCTGAAGTTTGGCCCCAGTGGCAGTGTAGTTGGTGAGGAGTCAGGGGTGGGAGTCCAGTGATGCAGGATGATGTTAGAACTAGGGAAATCAAGACTCTGTTTGAGCATTTTAGGGTTAATAAGACACATTACTAGACATAGAACTGCAATTAATTACAGTTTAGAGTTCAGTGGTGAGGTCAGTGGTGGAGAGGCAAATCTGATAGACTTCCACACAGATGTTGAAAATCAGGGGAAACAGAAAAGTTCACCAAACAAATACTCAGAGGGAGGAGAGTGGAACTTGTAGGAGCCTTGGGATACTCAAATTTTGTAAGTGAACTGGAGGTGGCATGATATGTGGAAAAAGAGACCAAGAAGTAGTTTAAGAAAGTAAAAGGGCAAAATGAAAATCACAAAAATTAAATTGCATTTAAAGGAAGATTAGGGGGCAACAGTATCTAATCTTGTTAAGAATCTCAATAAGATAAATATGTTTGAAATCAAGTTTTAAATGTGATGGACTTGGTTATGTTTACTAGTAACTTTGATAAGAATAGATGTATAGGAAAGGCAATAGATTAAGGAGATCATGGGTGTGACACAAAGTGAAGACTAAATAAACCATTCAAGAATTTGCCATGAAGAGGAGCAGAGATTTACACTCGAAGCCGGAGATGGACCACAGGTTCCAGGGAGGTTTTGTGATTCGATGGGAATGGGTAGTAATGGGGCCTGATAAAGAATATGGAGACCATGTATTCGGTGGGGAGGGGGAAATTAGCTATGCATGGGTAGTCAGGAAATGAATGGGTACCACAAGAAGTTGGAAAGAGATAGGAACTTGAGCACAAAGTGGAGGGATATAGAGGAATGTACATTATGTCTTAATGGGGAGAAAGTCAGAGGCTATGAGAACAGATCCCGGGAAGACATAGGGTTTGGCAGTGCTAAGCTGAGACGGCTTTTCTTTAATTGCTTCCACTTTCTTAGCCAAAGATGAGGCAATAGCTTTGTCTGAGAGTGTGTATGTACATATCGAGGGAATAGGGGTGGTTTAGGAAAACAGAAGATATGAAAACTCCACCTTAGTGGGTAAAGGAGTGACCGTGTCGTAGACACCTTCTTGGATTGTTGCAAGACCCTTTGATTTTTCTGGTTATCAATTTTAGTTTTTAGCATTGTGTTTTTTGCCCAAGGAGAATTCAGTGTTTTGGAGAAACACAAAGAACAAGGAGATAATTTGGTTTACCCGAGGTTGGAATTTATCCAAAGGAACGTGGTGGAGGTGGGGCAAAAATAGCAAGTGAATGATTCGCATGGTGAACCATGGGAGGCAAACAGAGTTTGGAGAAGAGAGTCAATACGAGAGATTCTTAGATCATGAATGATGGGTCGTGAGGAAGTGAAGTATCAGTGAGTTTTATACATGAGGCTAAGGAACTGTAGAATAGTACAATAATAAAGTACAGTATAATGAATAATATATATCAGCTTATGTATGTATATGTCCAGGTGTCTATTTTAATCTCTCTACTATCTATCATTATCACCTATCATCATATAAAAGGGAAGGAGTGCTAATGGAAGTTTTGAAGGTCATACACTTATTTAATGAAAAGGTAAAGAATGAGACTCTATGATCTGGTGACCAAAATGGGGTGCAAGAAAAGGCCATGTGTGGAAAAGGAGCCAATGATCTGAGGGATTCAGTTCTACCATGGTTTAAGCAACCCGGCTGTTGACGTCTCTAGGAATGGTGGCTGTAAAGAAAAATGTCACACTTGGCCATTTTTAATAAATAGTGAAGACTATTGGTATGGAACAATAACATCATTATCGCCATCCTTACAACGACAACAGCAAGAACAACAACAAAGAGGCTTCGTTGGTAGTGAAGGTTGGGGGAACAGATTTCAAAGAAGAATCCATATAGAGATGAAATACAAGTGATCTATATGACATTTATATGTGGCCTTGTGAAAGGAGTAGCACCTCATTTTCAGTGTGTTTAAATAACTAAAGTGGAATTCTGTACTTAACAAAGATTCTCCCACTATTAAGGATTTTAGCAAACATCGCTTTTAGGAGACGCCCTTAAATCATTCTATAAAATGATACATAAATGCATTCTAATTTCTAAAATGTAAATGCCATTAGCACAATAAACTCTAAAGTTAATGAGATCATTAAAATACTTAGTGTAACTATTTCATATCATGTACTTGCTTTCTATTGACATGGGCCAGTATTTTTCTTAATTTTAAAATCGTACTTAATATCAGTTTCTGTCATATACTATGCATTGCTTCTTAATAACAGTGCCTACCTGCCTTTGATTAGAGTTGATACCTTAGAAATAGGCCAGTGATTACATGTAATGAATACTGTCTCCTGTACCATATAGTCAATATATCTGCTTCTTACTAAAGGAAGAAAGGAAATTCTGCTTAGTGTAATATTTTACCTGACTAGAGAGCTGCTTAGCATGTCAGTCTCATAAAAATCCAATCTCTTTATAGTAAGGAGCTGCTCTCCAATATTGTAACAGCTACAGGGGGACAATAAAGAGTGATACAATTATATTTTCATACCGGGGGTGACCTCTAGTGTGAAATGATGGCATTTTAGTATTCCTTGGGGTTTGAATTAACAGCACTTTACCAATTATGACAATTTTACTGTTTTTCTCATTCCCAAGATCCCAGGTAATTTGTCTTGGTGGTGTTTTCTTGAGCTGTCATTGGATTTCGAAGTCAAGAAACCTCCCTAGAACTTTTTATTCTTTCTCTCATCTCTCCTTTACCTGTGGTTTAACTTACCCTAGTTTTAGTGATATGCTATCAACTGTGCTCTGAAAAATATGACAGAATATAAGCACTTTTACAAAACTTTTATTACAGTATGTTGTTATAATTTTTCCTTTTTATTATAGTTGTCAATCTCATATTGTGCCTGATGTAGAAGTTAAACTTTATCATAGAGAAAATAGTATATATGAAAACAGTTTGGTACTGTGTGCAGTTTCAGGCATCCACTAGGGGACTTGGAACCTAGTCCCTGCAGAAAGAGGGATGATGGTGCTTGCTTTCAGGTCCCCAGCTACAGGGCTTTATTTTATTTTTGATAGGTTAAAGAGCTCTCTTGTTGACTTATCTTGGCTTATTTGACTTTATTTTCAAGCATCACATTTCAGTAGATTTCTCTTCCAAATTATCATTCTTGGGCTGTGTGTGCATGTGTGTGCACATATGTACGTGGTGCTGGGGATTGAACCCGGGGTTTCGCACACGTGAAGCACCCTGAGCCAGATCCCAGCGCCTTCTTCTGTCACAAGTAATTGCCTCTTACGCAGAAACTCATATGCCAGATTTTCATCTTTTTCTCTAATCTTCATCTTTCATCTTTCTTTGTATAATTCTCAAACCAAATGAAATGTCATTGTATAGACAAAATATAAAATACAAAAAAACTTTTCGACACAGCAGAAATTGGAATTTTTTTTTCAGTGTGTGAACATCTTTTAGGTTACTGATTTGAATCCAAAGTGATGTCTATTTAATGTTCTTCTCCAACCTTCCCTGCAATGGCAATAAGAGAAAGTGGCAAAAAGATGAGTTAAAATGAACCACTGATCTCCAGCCAGACCCCCTCACTCTCTCTGTCCCTTTCCCTACCACTGTCTTTTGTGTTTAAAAATACTAATCTTTTGTTTTTTAATGCATTAAGTATGTATTGAGTGCTTAATATGAAGAAAATTGGAAGATTTTTTTAAGTCTTGAGAAAAAGAAGGTTCAGAGAGTTTGTTTTCATTTTACTAACACTGGAGTAAGGGGAGACAGGACACGGTCTTAAGTGTGCCGCAGGCTAAGGTTCCACTAGCTGTGGGAGAGGATTCTGCCTGCAGACAGAATTCTGAGTGTGGACGCATTGCTTCTAGCTAAAGTATTAGAGATGGCTTTGTTCAGAAGACATGATCTGAACTAATCCCTGCAATATGGGTAGGACTCCGGCGGCTGTGGGTTGGACAGGACAGGAAAAATATCAAATCAGGAGACAAATAAGAGAATCAGACAGTGCTTCGGTGGCTGGGGAAGACTTTCCTTTGACTACTGTGGATGGTGTGCAGAATTGACAAGTTGGGTCAGAATTGTGGGCTGCCTCACACAGACTATTTACTGTCAGGCTAAAGAAGCCAGACATCAGTACGAAAGCATTAGGAGGGCTTTGACAAATATGAAAGAAGAGAAAAAAATTAGAGATATTCTAAGGAAAAGCCAAATTGGTGGTTGGTGGAATGCGGCTGGAAGATGCAGAGTCTGGTGCCCGGCAGGCTGTTTGGGTGCCAGAGCAATGGGCAGGAAGGAATGCTGTTGGTTTGTTCTATGTGGAGGAACTGGATTAAAGGAAAGAAATCCGGTCACGGGTAGCAAGCTACTGTCTAGATGATGTAGCAGGTGCATCACTGGTCAGAGTTTCACTTGGTCTCAAGGTGACAGTTCTGAGCCCTGGCAAATGCCTTGACATAGATCCAAGGTCCTTCTCTTGGAACAATGCTAGGAAGAGTTTTAAATCCCAAGTTGTTCTAATGGCTTCATACCAACTCTGTGGAAGAAATGTGTTTTCTTTTTGTTAAAGTCTGAGATTTCTTTTCCTCTTGCTAAATCTTAAACAACAAACAGTGAAAGTTGACAGAGCATTAGGTGAGTTGGAAGTCTGGGTCTTCTGCTGGCCAGACTAGGCTCTGTCTCTGTCTTCTGCTTTGATTAGCTCCAGGTTTGTGGTGATTTGCTTCAGCATGTTTATCTTCCATTTTAGACACATGCCTTCTGCTTGAACATGAGTTTGCATTTTGGAAATCTTTTTTAACTTCGATTTACTCTGGGCAGAGTTAATTGTTTCTGGGTTCCGGGTTTAGAGTAAAATTGTTAGAGGCCTATGTGAAATGATTAAGAAACAGCATGATGGCCTTCTGTGGAACAAGGAGTAGTTCATTTTTCTATAAAGGGCTTGGTAGTGGAAACATTTGTTTTGCAAGCCATATAGTCTCTGTTACAGTTATTCACCTGTGCTCTTCAAGTATAAACGTAGCTATAGACAATATGTGATTAAGTGGGTATTTGTTTCCTAGCACAACTTAAAAAAACAAACAATGGGGTGGATTTGACCCATTGCTTGTATTTGTTTGGTATTTATTTAATAGCCCTTGCTACTACAAAAGAACATTTCTTACAAAAGGAAAACGTATGTCCATCTAATCAGAAACATTTGCACAACTCTGGGAGATTAAGCATAGCTACAAATTCCTGCTGATTTTACTACCGAAAAATGGAGACCATCCTTTCTCCTCTTAAGTCTAGGCTAATGCCTTACTGGTCCACTAACACGAAAATTTGTGGTTTTTGAAGTAAGTTCTTAAAAAAAAATCTGTATCATCCATCTGAGCTTGTGGGAATATATCTGTGAGGCCTGAGCCAGGGTAAATTGCCTAACTGGCTTGACTCCATGACAAGTTAAAGTTCGTTGCTTCAGTTCAGATCTTTGCTCAAAAGTTACCTCATCAGAAAGGCATTCTTTGACCAAGAATGTCTAACATAGCATGCCACCCCATATCTTAATTACCCTCCTTTTCATTTGTATTTCGACCTAGCTTTAAAGATTTGTTTGTTTGTGTGCTTATCAGTGTGTTTGTATGCCAACTTTGTCTCTTTTTTGTTTCTATTTTCTGGAAAAAATTGTCGAGAATTGGTAAAATTTCTTCCTTAATTATTTGGGAGAATTCACCAGTGAATCAATCTTGGTGTGGTGCTATTTTGAAAGTTTAGTAATTACTATTTCAGTTGTTGACAATAGATATAGACCTGTCATGTACCAAGACCTGTCATGTAAAGGAACAAGATCCCAATAATGAATGTAACTGTACACCTAAAATGTACCAATAAACTCAATGAGGAAAAAGAAATTTAAAAATAAACATATAAAAAGAAAAAAAGGATACAGACCTATTCAGATTATTTATTTATGTGATATTTGGCAATTCTTCTTATGAAGAAATTGGTCACTTTCATTTAACAAAATTTGTGTTCATAAACTTATTCAGAACATTATTTCATTATTTTTATAATGTCTATGGGCTATGCATTGATGTTCCCTCTTTCATTGTGATATTAGCAATTCACGTCCTCTCTCATTTTTTAATTAGTCTGGCTAGAGGCTTGTCAGTCTTATTGGTATTTTTCTTATTGCAGCCATGTGTTTGTTAATGGGGGGGCTATGTTCAGAGAAATGCACCCTTAGGTGCTTTCATCTCTGCTAACATCACAGAATATACTTACACAAGTTAGATGATGTAGGTTGACATCTTGACATGGCCTCTTGGTGTAATTAAGAAATATGGTAAACAAAGATGTATGAGGTCGCTGCTAGTATAACACAGAATACTGTTTGACCGTCAACATTTTTATAAGTAGGAGGAGTATATCCTGAAATAATGATAACATAGATTGCAGTCAAGTAATATACTAGTAATGACCATTTATTACCATTTTAATTATTATGCGCTGCACACAATTGTATGTGGTATATTTTTATATGATCAGTACAGTCAGTTTAGTTGTACCGGTATCACCACTAATATGTAAGTAATGGGTTTTGATGTGATATTACAATAGCTACCCAGTTACTAGATAATATAATCTTAGGCTCATCATTGACCAAGAGACCATTATGTGTCACCTGCTGTTACATATTTTCTTTTGCTTACTTTGGTTTCAATTTTTTCTTTTGCTTTAGTTGCCTATTTGAAAACTTAGATTATTGATTTTAGATTTTGCTCTAATATAGGCATCTGCTGCTTTACATTTCTCTATGAGTATTGCTTTTCTTGCTTCTTACAAATTTTGATAAATTCTATTTTAGTTTAGTTGCAAATATTTTAGTTTTTCTTGCAATGTCTTCTTTAACTCATGTATATAAGTATGTTCTTCAATCTCCAAGTATTTTGGGATACTCTAGTTACGTCCTGTTATGATTTCTATTTTAATTCCACAGTCATATGAGAGCAGAATTTATATGGTTTCTGGTTTTAACTTTGTCCACATGTGCTTTATGGTTCATGTAATTGTTTATTTTGGTAAATGTTCATGTGACTCGAGAAGAATGGGAGTTGAGGGTGTTTGGAGTTCAAGTACGCTCTCTGCTACTTTCTTCCTGTTGATTTTTTTTGGGGGGGTACTGGGAATCAAATTCAGGACCTTGTGCTTCTGAGGCAGGCAGCAGAACCACTGAGCTAAATTCCGCCCCCTTTTCTTCCTGTTGGACGTGTCCAGAGATGTCAAAGTCTCTAACCCTAATAGTGTGTACACTCATTTCTTCTTGGAGTTCTGCTGTTTTTTTTTTTATTGGGTTTATTGGTACATTTTAGGGATACAGTACAGTTACATTCATTGTTGGGATCATGTACCTTTACATGGCAAGTCTTGATTCTCATTTTTTCCCCTTACCCCTGCCCTTCCTTCACCCCCTCCTCCCCTCCCCATCTACAAACACTTTATTTTCATCTTTTCATTCTCTCATATTTTTTTCTTTTCCCTTTTTTTTTCTTCCCCTACGTATCACACCTTCCCTACACCTTTAGCTCCTTTCTTCAAATTTCTAAATGTCAGTAATCTTATTAGAATCTTATGCATTGTTGCAGAATATTCACACCAGGGAAACTATTTGGTATTTACACATGTGTGACTTATTTATTTCACTTAGGAGTATATCTTCAATATGTATCCATTTTCCTATGAATGAATCTATTCTCTCGCTCTTTATGGCTGAGTAATATTCCATTTTATAGAAAAACCACAACTTCTTTATCCAGTTTCCAACGGATGGGCAAATAGGTTGTTTCCAAGATTTAGCTATTACAAACTGTGCCGCTATAAACATGGGTGCACATACTTCTCTGTGATATGATTCTTTTAGTTCTCTTGGAAGGATACCCAGCAGAGGGATGGCTGGGTCAAATGGAACCTCCAGTCCAAGCTCTTTGAGGTATCTCCATATTGATTTCCATAGTATTTGCACTAGTCTGCACTCCCACTGCTGTTTTTTTTTTTAAGCATCTATTTTGATGCTTTCTTGTTAGATGCATACACATTATGAAAACTCTTATATCTTCTTGGAGAATTGGTCCTCTTATCATTCCTTGGTGCCTCTCTTTACCCTAATACTTTCCCAGGTTTAAAGTTAGTTCTGTTGGAAATTAATATGATTGCACCCACTTTTTTGGATCAATATCAGCTTGACATATCTCCCTCCATCCATTTACTTCTAACATAATTGTGTTTTAGTATTTAAAATGGGTTTCTTGTATATGTCATATAGTTTGATTTTTTAGAATATACTCTGACAATCTCTTTCACATCATTGACCTTCAAAGTAATTATTGCTAGAGTTGAATTAATATTTACTATATTTGTGACTGTTTGTTGTCATTGTTCCTTTTCCCCATTTTTATCCTTCCCTGTCTTTTTCAGTTTTACTTAAGCAATTTATATCATTCCATTTTTTCTCCTTTCTTGACACATAAATGATACCTTTTTAACTTTTTTGTTGTTGCCCTAGAGTGCACAAGATGCATTTATGACTAATAAAAGTCTACTTTCAGATAACATTCTACCATTTCACAAATAGTGTAAGTACTGTACGATAGCAAGTAATCCCACCTCCTCCTCTCCATCTTGTACCATTGCTGTCTTTTACTTTACAGCACTTGCACACACATACACACAGAAATAGAATGTCCTTAGTCAAGTACACTTTTGTGAATTTGAACAAACTGGTTCCTTCTTCATATTTCCTTCTCTCTGCTTACATTGCCCTTCTCTTCCTACACACTGTTTGTCCATTAAAGCCCTTACTGTATTAATCACAGTTGCCTTGATCTCCTTGTTGGATAAGTCTAACATTTCCTTCATGTCTCTTTCTGATGCATGCTTGCTTTGTTTTTTTCTAAGTGTGTTTCTTATCTTTTGATGTGCTTTGCAATCTTTTCTGTACAGTCATATATAGTTAACTGGACAAGAAGAGAGTTGTTAAAAGCCTTTGGTAATACAGTGGTGCAGTTTTGAGGGAGAGGAAGTGTTCCGTTAGGCCTGGGTATTTTAATGAGCCTGTGCACCTGAACTAGGCAGTTCATAAGTAGTTCCCATTTTTTTTTTACCCCTTACTTGGGGTAGGATGGCTAGATGCGCAGGAGTCGAAGATTTCTCTTTCTGCAGATCACTTAGCCTCTGAAAAAATCTTATCTAGTTAGGCTCTGACTAACTAGTTTGTCTTGAATATAGACCTGGCTAAGAGCACAGTGCTCTGGTATATTTCAAAATGTTGGTTTTCCTTGCCTCCTGAAAGGAGCACTCTTCTCTCCTGTTTACTATAGGGAGCTGATTTGGCTTCAGGTACAATGCGCAAAAGCATCGTGTCCCCCTGTACTGAGGTCTCTGGAGGTTTTTGTTCTGTTTTATTCTAGGGGCTGGACTCAGGCCTCCGCAATAAACTACATCCGCAGCGCCTTTCACTTTTTATTTTGAGACAGGGTCATGCTAAGTCACTAAGTTGCCCAGGTTGGGTGTTAACTCATGATTCACCTGCCTCAGCCTTCCAGAATGCTAAAATTACACATGTGTGTGTGTGAGTGAGGCCCTCCCTCTTTCCACCTGGGTTTTTAAACTCAGACTTATCCACATGTGGTCTCCAGCAAGGAGTCACTCACAGTTCAGGTTTTCCTGCTCTAGTGGTGGTTCCTGAGGAGGTTTCTGCTTTGCTGTGTGGTGACTCTCTAAGTTCATCTGTCTCTCTCCACTTATGGGGCAGAAATTTGCCCTGTGAATACACCTCTCTTACACCTCTGAGAGGAGCTGATGACTTTTCCCTTCATTTTTTTTTCTTGTTAGGATAGAGTGTGATTCCAGGCTCTTCACATATGGAAACAAAAACTCTGTATCTTACTTTTTAGAAAGCTTTTATTTTTATTTCTCTTACTGCAATAAGACTTGAATGTAAAAAAATACCTGAAAGTCTTTGATCTTTACAAAACCAACATACTATATACTGCCTTGCATATCATAGTTTTTCACTCTTTGTCTTTATTTACCTATACTAATAATTTGGGGGGAGGGCAGAGGTGGAGAGAGAGAGAGAGAGAGAGAGAGAGAGAAATTGTAATTAATGAAAGCATCTATTAATAAATACATGAAAGACTTAAAAATAGGCAAAATATTTGAAAGTCTTTTGTACTACTCAATTTCTTCTTCACCACTCTAATTTTCTTTTTTCCTAGAATTATAACTGTAAATAAGATATGAGAATCATTCCACTTAAAAGGAATTACTTATTTCAGTAAAAATATTTATTCAAATTAGACCAAATAAAAGGCTTAAAAATTCTGGAATTCTCATTTACATTCTTATCCACTCTCTGATATTTTGTATATCTGCTAGATGATTTCTGGTATGTCCATCCTATTATTTTTATTTCTGCTCTTTTTGGTCAACTCTGATGATTTTTCCTTCATGAATGTTGGGAATGACTCTCATACTGTGGATATACATCCCACAATCTTATAAAACACAGATATTTTCTCTTATATGATTATATTCTACAGAGAACCTGGTTATTAAGAAATATTCATGATCTGTGCTAAATCTGAAGGAAGTGTTTATCATTATCAAAAGTTAATTTTCTCCTTTGTGTAGAAAAATATTAAATCCTTTTAATTCCAATGATGCTATCAGTTTCATCTGAAGAATCATCATTGAGATTACTTTAAATTTATTAAAAAAGGAGCTTTATTTTAAAGATAGCTTGGGTTTAGTCATCTTGAATATAATTTACAAATACCTTAATTCACTAAAGTTTTAGACAAATAGGCTGGATAGCAAAAGCAATATCAAAAAAAAGGAAGGATACACTATAATATTTATATTTAAGCCACAATTTTAAAAACAATCTGAAATAAATGAGGTTTTGAAGCTACTGAAATTAAAATGAAATAGAACATTAAAAAAAGCTTATATTAAGTACCTTTCTGATCCTGACTTTGATTGGTACTGTCATGACAGCACACAGTGTGTAGACAGGAGGAAAGAAACTCAGGTGTCCACCACAGGGGCACTAGGGCCAAGGATAGTTGGAACATGTGGCCTCCTTTGCCTGAAGAACCCAGGGCTTGATTTTATACTTCAGGCTGTGTGACTACAGAAGGGATCAAAGTTACTTCTTGAGACATTTCAGTTTGTTGTGGCCAGAAGGACATAAAAATAAAAATGTTTGGAGAAGTTAATGGGATAAGAAGAAGCCTCCCAAGTGGAACAACAGCATACCCTTCTAGAGATGAGTTGACATTTAGCCTAAAGGGTAGGAGAACCTACGCTATTCTGGTAGGTGGAGATAAAATATTTTAGAGTGGAAGAATAGTATTAGCAAAGCGTAGGAAGTATTTATTTTTTGTAGCCTATTTCATTTCAAGTAACATTTTTTAAAAAGCTGATACAGAGACTAAAAATATGGCCATTGTTTTCTGGAAAAACTAAGAACTTAATTAGAACTAAAATTTGGGTCAACTAGCAAATGAATTTAAATTTGAGGTTAGAACATAAAATGCTGCCGCATGGAAGCCAAACTCTATTCATAGGGAGATCAGCCAACCATTCAGATAGAAGCTAAAAAGTAAAAACCAACAAACAAAAAACTTGGCACCTAAAGTAGATTTTGTAGTTGTCAGTAAAGCTCAGCCCAAAAGCCTGTTCATTTTACCACTGATGAAGACTTTACAATAAGATTCTGATTAGCCCAATGTGAGATGCAGCTCATACTTTAAAGACCTATTATAGAAAAATGAGTACAAAATAGCTCATTAAAAGTTTTATTGATTTTATGTTGAAATGATAACATTTGGTATGTATTGGGTTAAATAAAATGCACTATTAGAGTTAATTCAACTGTTTTCTTTTACTTTCAAATTGGCTAATAAAATATTTGAAATTCCATGTTTCGTTCACATCATGTCTAGCAGACAGCACTGTTTGAGACTGTTTTATGGCCTGTTTGATCTTCTCTCTTCACAAAAGTCTAACATATTTATTTTCAAATGTCTCATCGATTAAAATAGTCAAAAAAAAGAAAGTGATATTGAGATAAATATAGTGCAGGAAACTTCTTAGGGGCTGCTGTATTGATAGTGATGAGAATTTATTGTTCAAGGGAAGTTTTTTTATCACCCAATGAGATAAAGCCTAAAGATTTGTGGGCACTATGCTGTTAGGCACTAGCACAGTAAAATCGCACATCTACTCCAAATACAGTGGCTTCTAAAAATAAGTACTTATTTCTCACCATGCATCTGTATGTTGGTTGAGGTGCAGCTCATCTTGGCCAGCTCTAACCTTGCTCCTTGTTATTATTTTTATTTTTTTCCTTTTTACCTTGTTGAACAAGTGGACAAATGTTTTTCTTTTGTTAGAAAAAGCTGGGACACAAATAAGCAAATCAGGTTGCATGAGCACTTTTCGAATCTCTGCTTGCAAACATCTGCTAAGATGTCACTGGCCAAAGAAAAACATATGGTCACACTGAAAATCAAGAGTTGGAGAAGATCTTTGTCCACCACTAGGCCATGGTGATCACATGTAAGTACATCCTCCAATACATGTATGTACCACACTCCAATGGAGACTTGAGATGAAGATACTCTCTAATCTCCCATAACACCTACAAAGCAACACACAAACAGCTGATAAGGAAGAAACAGAAAACCCACTAAAAGACAGACACCAAAGTCTGTTGAGACACAGATCTAGGGCTGTTCGTTATGAATAGCTCTAAACACCTTTGGAAGCATCTAAAACTTTACAATAATGTTTCTGTTCTTATTGATAGCTTAGTAAAACATTTTACTAGGCCCAGCAGAGCAGAGAAGTGGGTCATGTGACCAGGATTTAATCAACATATCATAATTTCCGGTCATCGTTTTTTATGATGTGAGCATTACCTATGCATTTCTAGTTAGGGTTGTGAGAGGAAAACACATTACTCTCATTTTCAGGTCAAGATACTACCCTCAGAAGGTAGTATAGGCACTTCCAGAATGTCAGGCAAACACATAAAGGCTAAGAATGATATTTTGTTTTTTTGTTTTCTAACATGAGTTCTATGAAAGTAAAAAAGCAGATAGAGTTAATCTATATTATTGCACAGTATAACAATCAGTGTTCCCAGCAATGTTTGTTCTTGGAAAATGTTTCAATCATGTTTTTCATGGATGCAGTATATTTTGGAAATATATTTGAAGTGCATAGGCTATATCGTCCTAAAATATGCCAGGCATAAGATTTTTTTGAGCCAAAGGCAATTGAAACTCACTACAGTGGTGCCTCAGGGCACAAGCTTACTTATTCCCTGATTCCGGAAAAGATCACCACATATGTGTGAATGTGGGAAAGATCGCCACAGTTGTGTTCCTCATATGATGCATAGTTTGTGAACAAAAACAAAAAATTTGCCAAATGCTTCTGTTTGAGAACCAAATTGTTTGCAAATAGAAACATTCGTAAACTGAGGCACCGATATAGATTCAGGAAGAGTTTTGTGTCCTCCCTTCTTTTCCTAAAATCAGGGAACAATTTCCCCTCTGTGAAGGTATTCAGTTTTCTCCAGCACTAAAAAGTCAAGAACACTTATCACCAGAGATGAAACATCAGAACTGAGATCTTACCCAAAGAACCCTTATGTCCCATTAATTTTTCTCACATTTTTAGTCACCTTTGGTTTTCCAAAGGTATAGTCTATCAAACTCAAACTCCCTTCCTCTTGTTAAAATAGTATATAGGTCTCTAGTGTAATCAATTTGAGTTTTACTTTTGTTTATTCCAACACATATAAAATATAAATAAAAATTACATGCATTTACCTCTGGAAATCTGTCTTCTGTTATTGTAATTCACAGGCCCCTATGAAAGTAGATGAAATGGTTTTCCTCTCTGGCATTTTATTTTTAAAAAATTCTGATGTATTTTTACTTAGAAAACTAAAATTCACTACAGTTTGTGTATTTCTTTAGGTTTCTTTCTTCCTATGGTCTGGCACAAAACACATTTTAAAGTAAAATTTAGAAATTGCAGCTACATGACCTACAGTCTCTCAGGTCACCATGTAAAATGAGTGGATGCTGTTTATAAAACTGTAGGTGTCGACTGAAGTAATTCTGGTAGGTATCAGTTATCAAAGGTATCATGAGAGGAGATGCATAAACATAATCTTGTAGCTTTTTTATTGTCTTAGAAAGAAAGGACAGGACTTTAGAGGGTTGAAAGGCAGGCAGAAGTAACATCTTCATAGAAATAGTAAGCAAAGAGTTCTATTTGAAGATTTCAAAATTATCATTTGGAGCAGGGAGACCTGTTTTGGATTTTGGAGCCAAAAATTAGTGAAATTAACTCTCATTTACTTTATGATGGCTCCAATCTAGACCATTTTTGCCATACCTGTAATTTCTATGGACCTAATAGATGGTGCATTCTTTCTCAGGGGGCATTGATCTAAAGACTGACAGTGCACTCTTCCTTGGGCTTGTGCTTATGAATAATATGGAAACATTTCCAGGACATAGGAACTGGAAACTCATGAAAAAACATCAGAGGTGATGTGTCTCCTTTTGTTTCCATCAAGGTGCTATAGAATTGCTGAGCTCCATTTCTGAGATGCTGGAAAAATGTCTTTATCTCTTTGTTTTTGTTTTCTTTCCCTGTTTCTATCTAGGTGTAACCCTTTGCTGTGAAGGACACCAGGCTTGCACTCTTACAGAATGAAACTGAGTCATGAAGAAAGATGTGTGCCCTCCCCAGGTCGAGGGCACCCACTAACACTTCAAACACCCATCTATTTTCCTAGAAATATGCCAGCCCCTCACCTCACTCTGCTCTGTTGGTTGTTGTCAGACTGCTCTTCTTTTCTTTTTATTTCTCTTTTAAGAGACAGAGTCAGTGTTTTTATCTGGTGATGCACAAGTTGTGAGATCTTAAGAACAGCAATAAAAAAGTTATTTTGGGGACTTCAAGCGCTGTATAACTGTGGAAATGCCTGGTTTAAAAAAATTAATAAGAGAATAATAGGTATGAAAACCCAGGCAACATTTTAAGGTCAAAATGTGATTAAGCTTTTTGTTTTTAAAGGAATGGCGAGCTGTTGTTGGCTGAGCTTCTAGAGATGTCGAGCCCCTCTGTGACTTGCCTCTTGACCCTCAGGATTCACGGTGTAGCACATTTTTTACACTATTCTTTAGTTATTTGAGAAATGATGGTTGAATGGAAAGAAAGGTGTTTGGATTAAAAGCTTGACTGAGTGTGGGAGACGCAGCCCTGTGGAGATGTTTTCATATCAGCATTTTAAACTTGATACCAGTTTTTATTTACCGATTTATTTTTTTAACTTACACACAATGATTCAGTTTTTTGATATAAAATTTTGAGTTCTGAGAAATACTCAGACTTGTGAAACTGTCACCACAATCTAGATGCAGGACTCCTTTCCCTCATTCTCTGTCCCTGTGATCAGCTCTTTTCCACCCTGGCAATCACTGATTTATTTTTTACCTCTGTAGTTCCTTTCCCTTAATGTCATGTAAATATACTTCTGTGTCATCTTGAGCCTAACTTTTTTTTCTCTCATTGAGTTTATTGGTACATTTTAGGTATACAGTAGTTACATTCATCATTGGGATCCTGTACCTTTACGTGACAGGTCTTGGTTCTCATTTTTTCCCCTTGTCCCTGCCCTCCCTTCACCCCCTCCTCCCCTCCCCATTTACAAACACTTTATTTCCATTTTTTCGTTTTCTCATTTTTTTCCTTTTCCCTTATTCCCTTTCCCCTACCCTTCCCATTTCCCTTACACCTCTTTCCCCTTTCTTCCTATTTCACATGGTCAATTATCTCATTAGGATCTTATGTACCATTATAGCTTTTCACACCAGAGAAACTATTCGGTATTGAACCTTTTTTCAACTTAAGAGAATACATGTGAGATTGGTACATTTTTTCCAAGCAGTTGGTTTCTATTTTCAATGGGATTATTTCATTGTGTTGAGTGCTATTCAATTTGCTTCTCAGTTCACCTGCTGAAGAATGTTTAGGTTTCCAGGGCTTGCAGTGATGACTAAATATGCCAGAAACATTTGAAGGTAGATTATTGCCTATCAGTTTTCATTTCTCTTGGGAAAAGATTTAGAAGTAAGATTCATATTGCTCCCTGCAATCTTGGTGGACTTAAAACAACACAGATTTATTCTTGTACAGCTCTGGAGGTCAAGCGTCTTTCCTTCTGGGGAAGCTGGGAAGAATCCATTTTCTGGCCCCTTTCAGGTTGGGCATTCTTCCTGTATTCCTTGGCTAGCACCCTTTCGTCACTCCCGCAGCTGGTTCTGTGGTCGTGTCTCTTTCTGTAACCTTGATCCGCCTGCTTCCTTCTTACAAAGACCTTCATGGTTATGTTGGCCTAACAAAATTGGGGACTATCTCACAACTTCCTCTCAGAGTCCCTTTTGCCAGGTAAAGTAGCATATTCACAGGGTTGGAGAATTTGAATAAAGACATCTTTGGGGAGCCATTATTCTGTGTACTACAAGAGTGTCACATAACAAGTGTATATTTAACTTTACAAGAACTGTCAAACTGATGCTTTGTAAAAAAGTTTCAGACCAATTTTTTTTTTTTTTTTTGGTACTGGGGATCCAACTCGGTTCTTTGAACTTGGGAGACAGGCAGTGGAACCACCGAGCTCACTCCCTGGCCCTCACACTATAAATTTTTGCAAATATTGTGAGATTTAATAATGCACAAAAGTTTTTGCTGTTTATAAGAGAACAATCAACACAAACAGGTTTTAAAAAAGGAAAGATAAGTGCTCGCTTCGGCAGCACATATAATTAAAAAAGGAAAGTTATCAACATATAGCTGAAAGGTCTGAGACTGTTTCTGGCCCTTCAAAATTCAGGTTTCAAACACTGTCATTGTAATTCATCTTCTTTCTCGGTTAGATTTGTCTCATTCTCAGATTCCAGGTGGTGGTGAGATGAAGATGCCATCTAGCTCCAAATTTTATACTCTTCCAGGCTCAAGTTCTTGAGAAGAAATGCCCAATCATGACTCAGTATTGTCATCAAAGGTCTCGCTGCAACTTATTGTTGTCATTGAATCACATCCCCGAACCAGCACTATGGACAGATATTGTGCTGTGTAGATTGGCTTGGGTCATAGGACTCAGGAGATTCATCCAAAGACTGTGGATGAAAATGGGGTGGGATCAACCACAAAGAAAGAACAGGCTATTTCTAGAACCCAATATGGAAGTTGCACGTAAGGATTGCAAATGTCCATCCTAGTTTCTTTTCTTTTTATTGAGGTTATTGGCACAATCTAGGTATACAACACAATTACATTCATCATTGGGATTCTGTACCTTTACATAATAGGTCTTGATTCTCATTTTCCCCTTGTCCCTGCCCTCCCT